>NC_087179.1:16931879-16994379 GCF_035594125.1 Scylla paramamosain | reverse complement strand
CAGCTTTGTCACCTCCAGTAAACTCCTGAGTCGCAGTGAGCTGATCGAGGTGTTCCGCACAATGTACACGAAGCGGCGGCTGCTAGGGAGGGCTGTCACTATCGGCCTGGTGGGCTACCCTAATGTTGGCAAGAGTTCCACCATCAACTGTCTTATGCAGGGCAAGAAGGTGTCTGTCTCAGCTACTCCGGGCAAAACAAAGCATTTCCAGGCAAGTACAGGTTATGATACACGTTGACACAGTTTTTCAGTTAGTGCAGTAGATCTGTAGAGTGCATTACCTCATGAAGTAGTGTATGTACAAACAGTATACATAAATTAAAAGAAAATATAATAATTGGTATTAAAAAGATAGGACACAATGAGCTTGCACAATTGCCAAGTCAGTTTTCAGCTGTAAATCAGTCATTTTTCAGTGAACTGCTGTGTGACAGTGAATGGGTGAACACAGTGATGGTACACATGATTACTCCACAGACACTGTACCTGGCAGACGACATCCTTCTGTGTGACTGTCCCGGCCTTGTGTTCCCAGCTTTTGTCACCACCAAGCAAGAAATGATCATCTCCGGCATCCTCCCCATTGACCAGGTCCTTGTGTTTTCAAGCCTCATTATCTGTCACAGCCATTGTATATTTTATTAACTGTAGCATGGTTAAAGACTGATTTTTAATTAGTCTTACAGAATGTATGTGTGAGTGTGTAAACCTTGTTTCAGCACTTCCTGTAGTGCAGTGATGCCAGCCTGGTAGGGAGATCAGAAAGTGCTGAAGTAAGGAGTTGTAAATTGTCTTTTTCTGTAGATGCGAGATGAAGTTGCTCCAATCAACCTGGTGACCAGCAGGATTCCCCGGGATGTCCTGGAGCACACCTACGGCATCACATTGCCCAAGCCTCTGGAGGGGGAGGACTCAAACCGACCTCCAACATCAGAGGAGCTCCTCAACTCCTATGGATGTAAGATAGTTCGTGATGTATTTGTTTATATTTTTTACTCTTCTAGATTCTCCCTTCATGGACAGTTGTGCTCCATGATAGTTAAACCAGTTAGATGGATGTCCTAAATTAATTGTATAAAATGTTCCAGTACTGATCAGCATCTCTGGTAATTTCTCTTCCTGTAACTTTGCCTTTCGTTTTCTAGTCATGCGAGGGTTCATGACACAGCGAGGTATGCCAGATAACCCGCGCTCTGCCCGATACATCCTCAAAGACTTTGTCAACGGCAAGCTGCTGTATGCCCACGCACCACCCTCGGTCTTGCAGGCGGAGTACCACACACACACCGTCTCCCAGGTAAACCTCTGAAGAAATTACACATACAATTGGCTCCAAAAATTTCTGTACATGTCACGGCAAGATGAGAGTGATATCTGGCATAGCCACATGGCAGAGCAGAAAATATCCCTAGTGTTAGAGTGGTTGGGATGGAGAGATTGTTGGCAGTGCTGCTTTAGACAAAAACTTATGTGTTTGTTTCAAGTATCATTGCCAGCAGCTTCTCTTCATCCCTATTACACTTACACTGGGAATATTTCTTGCACTGCTGTGTGGTGATGCCAGACATCACACTCAACTTGCTGTGATGTGTACTGAAATTCTTGGCACCATCTGTACCTAAATCTTGCCCAGAATATTCCTGGCTAAGTGAATGGATAGTGAAATGAAGTGAATAGTCATTGTTTTTAACAGATTCCTTCATTGTGTGTTTCAGATGAAGAAACATAGAGGGCAGATGAGACTCACTCCACAGCAGATAGCGACCCAGGTGAGTAACACAAGGGATAGTTCCTGGAGAAAGTCAGCATTGCTCTCTTGTGTCTGCAGCAGCTGAATCTTACTATCCTGTTTAAAGTTAAAAGGAATGCTTATGACCTTTATTCATGCCTAGGTGTGTGTAATGGGAACCCCTCAGTGTTACAAGTGATTTATTATAACTGTAGCTCATTCATTTCAGCCATACAAGGTGAAGCCAGAGGCAATAGATGTCAAGTTCTTTGGAGCAGCAACACCTCAGTACCACATCAAGGGTATCAACACTGGAGGAATGATACAAACCAAGAAGTGAGCATTACTGCACTGAGTGTATATGTACAATGATAGTTGCTAGATGGCCCATGAATAATTTTAGGTGGCAACTTGAGGTAAACATAAATTTCACCATGTATTTGGCTCTAATTTCTTCCCTGTTGACAGTGGTCCAGTTGCTGCTCGACAACCCAGACAGAAAAACTTCAAGAAGAGGGAGAAGCTGAGGCGAAGATTTGCACACCTCGATGAATGAAGACTGTAAGATGACAATATTGTAATAACATACGTTTATAATACTAGGAAACTATAGTGAAGGCTTTATTATATACAAACAGGTATCATTATTCATACTTTCATTTGTCCGTTACCTTCAATGGGAGACAAGAATTACAGATCTGGGTAACATTAACAACAGAACAAACTGCTCAAGACACACGATCTGTGCTTGGTATAATTTTCTTGCGAGGTCCTTCAGTTGGGATGGTAAACTGGGTATAGGGAATTTCCTCTTTCTGGACATCGTAGCTCTTCATTGGTGGAATTGGCTTGATCTTTCTGCCGCGGTAACCATCCTTGCGCTGCCAAAGCCCCGAGGCTGGCCGGCGCCCCAGCCACCTGTTCCGCTGTGCCGACCCAATGTGCTGCTGTCCGTGGGTGATGTTGGACAGCCTCCCTGCAACACAACAAGAGTCACACCATTGTCTGCCAAATAAGTAACAGTGCACTGACTATACTGAGATGAAGGGAGAATGTGTTGAATACATGAGATTCATCTAAGGAAAGGTAAGAGTATACAGCTTGTTCAGACATACACTAGTTTTCTGGCTCAAAGCTACAGAAGACATGTGAGGCAGCACATCCCATCTGTTTATACCTATAGTTTGTACTCACCTACTGTGGCCATACACTGTGGGTCAAGGGCAAGCTCCCTCTTGGAGGGGAGCTGCACCACAACTTTCTGTCCAATCTTCCTCATGACAGTGCCTGAGGTGCCAGCAGCCTTCACCATTCTGGAAGTCAGCAAGAAAGAGCAGAAATGCTAAGATGGAACAGTTCTAACAGCAAAACCAATACAAAGTAACAAGACACAATGGAAGCATGTTCACAAAATATTTAAGGAACAACTTGTACACTGCTGAAAACAAGGTGTGCTCACCTAGCGCCATCACCGGGTACAACCTCCACACAACTGACTATTGTTCCAGAAGGCAAGGCTCCAACTGGGTACGCATCCCCCTCCTTGGGCCGCACTGCACAGGAGGAAAGGGATCAAGAAAGAAAACAATCTCCCACCTCCAGTCCACCAAATGTGATGTGAATTCTATTTCAAAACTGAATTATTATGCATGGCATATGTGTGTGTGTGTGTGTGTGTGTGTGTGTGTGTGTGTGTGTGTGTGTGTGTGTGTGTGTGTGTGTGTGTGTGTGTGTGTGTGTGTACATGCACCTTGGTTAGGTTACTTATCTAGATAGCCTGTCTAGATGGGTAGACCAGCCTGTATATTATTTCTCAAGTTTGATCCCCTCTGTTCTGTTATGGATGGAACTACTGACAGTAACAATGCATATACTACAGTGTACATCCCTTCATTAGCATCATCACTTGCCCCACTGACATGACTCACCTGGTATCCTGGGTATGAAGCTGGAAGTTTTGATCAGGTCTCCGCTCTTCATGTTTTCTGTGGCCAAGATGTACCTGTGGTGTGGCAGAACATGCACGTTACACATTTCTTACACTGAGGATGATGATGATGATACATGAATAATGATATACAATACTATACATGTAAGAAGCACTTCCTGTACATGATCTATTTGCTGGAGAAATTATGAAATTTGTGGATGGAATAAGTCTCAGCAATTATCTTACCGAAGGCTGTCCCCACCACCAACCAGAGCAATCCTTGCTGACCGATTAGGGTCATATTGGATGTGAATTACTCTCTCCTCCAGAAAAGTTCCATCAGTGGGTCCTGTCCTGAACCAGTCAATCCAGCGGTAGTTCCTCTTTGCACCACCACCCAGCGTGCCCACAATGATGCGGCCTGCACGGGGATACTGACTTCAAAACAGGAAAAAAAAATGTCTAAAAGGTTTTAACATGACACTTTACATTCCTGAGACTCACTACGCCCTCCTAACCATTCCCCCATGAGGCAGTGAGGCAGGGTGGTGAGTCGCCTGCTCTCACCTGAAGATCAAAGCTCACACCTGTCTCTGGGTCTCTGCCAGCCAGCTTGGTTGTCTTGAGTGGCTTGACGGTGTACTGGCCGTCCTCAGGGTAGTGCACCACATACCGGAAGTTCTTCTTGTCACTTGGCTTGGGTCGGTCGATGTGGTAGTAGTTGTATTTCCTCACCTGTGTGTGATTGTTGTAGTCCACATGAATGAATAGTCTTATGTGTGTCACTGTTAAAAAAAAATGAGATACTAAAACAATTTTAGCCTTCTAGTTTTGATATCCAGACTAAGCATTTACTTCTGGACAAAATTTTTTTTTTTTTTTCAATCATAATCTACACAGTGAAAGAAACGAGTGGTATTAACGGGCTTAATTAATCTAAACATAAATTACCCTAAATTTTGGATGAGAATGCTCATGTTCTTTTTAATATTATCCCTGATACCATTATCTGCAGTCTGAAGTAGGACCCCAGGGGATCAGAAGCCAACAAGACAGTATACTATGACAATACAGGGCAAGTCTAACAAGGACAATTCTGAAATACCAACTCGGATCATCATTTCAACCAACTCAGACCATTATGAAATACCAACTTGAACCATTATCTCAACCAGATCAAACCATTCTGAACGACCAACCCTTGAACTCAAACCATCATTTATTCCAACTCGAACTCAAGATCCAAACCTTAGTTGAGTAATCTGAATCATTTCACCCTCACTATGTCCAGCCCAGTTTCATTTCTAAAAACTTACTGAAGACCATTTCTCATTACATTCCTGTGAATGCGTCTGAGTTGGTGGCTGTCCAATACGAGTTAAGGTGAACCGTTAATACGATCTAAAGAATTCAAACATAAAGGCTTCAGTATTATTTTAGGAGAGGACCATAATGCTTTACACATATAAGAGTATTGTTTTTTTATCACCTTTGTGGATACTGAGAAACTTACTTTAAGTTTTTGTCACAAATTAATAGTTTCTGTGATACAGAGATTTTTCTGTTAGGTGATGCATTTAGATTACGTTAGTTCAGGGTCAGGTAGTCAAGTTAAGTCAGGTCATATTAAGTTAGATCAGGTTATTTCATGTTAGGTTAGGATTGTCTTTTTTAAGCTATCATCTCATTCAAGTATCCTAAAATAAATAAACTCGTATTTTGTTCCCCATCCACAGGCCCTGCTTCTCATCGAGTTCCCAATATCATAGAGGGATGAGGGGAGAAGAGACAAAATAAAGTATTTCCGAGTTGTTTTATGCTCAAAATCGTCTATAACATAATAATAAAAAAAAAAAAAATCAGTTTGGTCCTACTGTAAAAATTTACTAAGATTTCTTCCACTCACACTCCCGTACAGTCTACCACAACTCACAATGACTAGAATCATAGTTCAAACATGAAAAGAACTGAAAAGAGCGTTTCTGAATACGGGTCATAGTCTTGCTGAGTATTTGGAAGTAATCGCATTACCGGAAGGACGGAGTGTGAGCCCTGGGCAGCGGGGGCCAGCAGGACAGACACCGGCGAGGCCCCCAACGTGAGGCGCCCCAGATGATGGCATAGGACGGCCAGGCTCCTCACACTGGCCATGCTGTACTGTCACTTTACTGGCCACGCCCCTCACTGCCACACAAGCACCTCATCAACCCTCACAAGCAGGTACGGCAGGACAGCGTGGTGAGGTATGCTGTGTTTACATCAGCTGGTGTTCACTCCTGAGTGGTGAAAGAAAACGGCAAGGAGAAGCTTATATATTATTGCATACTCGGGGTTCTCTTATCAATATCAACTGTTTTACTAGTCACACATATTCATTATGACCACCGTATGGATCACAAGAAGAAGAAGGATGGCTGCTCCGAGTTGTGAAGCAATTATCCTTATTTTTCTGTGTTTAATGCATTTTTTCTCCATTTTACTGTGTTACAGTGATAATCACGACTACACACATATATACATACGCACATATATTTAGGTCTCTTGCCTGTGTTTAGTGTGTTATATATATGATATAATTTTTCTTGCCGGCATTATCATATACTTTGTTTAGAGAGTGTGTGTGTGTGTGTGTGTGTGTGTATCCTCGGCCGACGTCGTAACATTGCAGGGAAAATGCATAACTAGCAACTCAAACAGTCAGACCTGAAGGAAGCGGTCCAACGGCAGCCAGCCTGGGACTACACATCGACACTAGTGCTAACAAAACTAACTCGAACATAAACTAAGAAACACGAGACACATACACTAATCAACCAGTGACAGCAGAAGGTGGGAAGCCATACGATGGTGAATACCAGTGCCAAGTGAGAGTACCAGGAGAGGAGAGAGATATAACCATAAATACATAATTTTCCCATCACAATATTCTGCATAAGGTACACAATTCAGTCATTAATATTAGAACAGCTTGCCATAGTATTGAAATCTTGCTAAATGGCGTACCTGTAGATCCGTGCTGCCTGTATATTCATAGAAATTACCTCTACCTGTATATACCTATATGTCATGGAAGAGTGGCCAACCAGGTGAGCCCTAGGATAGCTGTTCCTCCTACCCTTCAGCCCCAGGTGCCCCCCTGTTGCAGCCTCCCTGTCTGCTGCAGGAGTGCCTTCTTTTCCCAGAGCTCACCCTGCTGCCCCCCTCTCCCCACCCTCCCCGGGGACTCAAATGACAGGCTGCAGGGAACTAGTGCACGTCATTTAAGAGAAAATAATTGTCATGGGTGTAGGGATTGAACGTAAAAAAAAGTTGGTATTTCAGGTTTATGGGACGGATGCCAAAAGCTTTACAGTTGATAGAATTATTAGTTTATGATTTTTGGATTAAAAAAATGTATTTTCTCCAACCCTGGTTATATAACAATGCATTCTACTGTGTGCTTTCATTATAACCCATTATGAGTTGGAAAGACATTTTTTCAGTGCCATGAAGCAGTAGCTGTGTGTGTGTGTGTGTGTGTGTGTGTGCGTGCAAAAGTTATCAAGGAGAGAAGAGAAGTAATAGGGAATGCATTTTTTTATGTGGCAGGTTGTGAAGGAGATGAAAGCAGCATTGTGAACCCTGCTGCCTGACAGCAATGGCCTGGTGGCAGCAGGTGCTTGCTGTGGATGCAAAGTTCAATTATCACCGAGCACCAGCATCTCCAGGCTTCAGTAAGTGTCTTGCCAACCCCTCACTCCTGTCGCACCTCAGAGAGAGAGAGAGAGAGAATTTATAATATAGAATAATCTTTTATATGAATAAGTTTGTCTGAAGAAGAATACATGTGAAGGTAGCTGATTGCTGTATAATTAATTTGTGGTACAGTTTAGTGACATGCAGATAACCACTCCTCCACACTTCAGAGACGCTGTACATCCGTCGGCGGAGTCAGCTCCTCAGGGACAGCGCCAGAGAGGTGAGGGAATTGGCATGACATATTGGTACATCATTCACTGAAAGAACAGCCTCTCTCTTTTAAGAAAGCCAGTAGTGTCATACTTTCTCCACCAGGACGGGCCGGCTGTGCGTCACTACCTGAGGACTCGTCTTGCTCTCCTGCAGCAGAGGTACTGTGTCACCCTTGACCAGCTCAGCCTCAAGAGCAGAACTGCCAGTCTCCGTTCTGCATCCAGACTCACCACTGAGGTACTGTAAACACCATATTCTGTGATTTGGTACAATATATAGATTTATTACTGTTATTTTTTCTTTTATATTGTTTTTGCTTGAAATCCAAGTATATGCAGTAGAATCCTGTCTGATCAAATCCTGAACACCTACATACCTCATATAACTAAATTTATATGACTGAATCTGCTATACTAAAATACCAAAACGGTGTGAAATTCAAAATAACATGAATACTTATTATAAAACTTTTCCTCCCACTTTCTAGCATGATAGGAGACAGAAAGGCTGAGGGACACAACCCCATACCAATATAGCAGTTTTTGGCATCAGTACTTATCACTGTATTGTCCTTAAAAACCTTGACCTCCACAGGGCGACTCCCCACACATGAGTCGCAGCATGAGCATGGCCTTCTCACAGCCAGGCAGCCAGAGTGTGGAGGGCCCTCGTGCCCCCCCACCACCTGGCTCCCTTGTCCCCACCCAGCGAGCTGAGGCATCCAGGGCCATTGTGGGTGGCACATCTATTGGGGAAAATTACGCCTTCTCGGGAGTCCACCACATCTTTGACCAGGTGAGGGATGCTGTAGTATGGCCACTGATTTCCTTCTTTCTCTTTATCTCTCAGTCTTACATTCCTTCCTTAGTTCTTTCCATTTTCTATTCTCTTTTGTTCCTTTCTCTCTTTCTGTTTCTTTCATTTCTTCTGATAATTTTATGCAGAGGACACTAAATTTCTTTCTTTTGCCTTATATCTCCGTCTTTTGTTCTTTCATTACTTTTTTGTATCCTCTCTCTCTCTCTCTCTCTCTCTCTCTCTCTCTCTCTCTCTCTCTCTCTCTCTCTCTCTCTCTCTCTCTCTCTCTCTCTCTCTCTCTCTCTCTCTCTCTCTCTCTCTCATTTCCTTTGATATCATGCAAATTGAGAGAGGCAAAAGACTTTCTTCCCCCACTTACTGTGTTTGTGTACATTTCAGCACAGGGACAGTGTGACCATGGTGAAGTTTGCCCACAACGACTCTGGGTTGCTGGCATGCTGCTCCCTGGATGGGTCACTGTCCATATGTCAGGTGGCCGATGGTGAACCCAGAGTCCTGCATTCTCTCCAACTCCACACAGCTGGTGTCACTGGTGGGCCTCTCTCCCTCCCTGCAGCACCCACCTCCAACACCCTACTCCTATTTCCCTCATGCTTGCTGCTTTGTTTTTTATATTGTATGGCATGATTAACTGAGGTTGAATAGACTCACATTTTTTTTTTTTTTTTTATGTAAGAGGCCTAGGGCAACAAAAAAGTGGGAAAAAAATGCCAGTCCCTTTGGGTTTGCATAAAATTAGCCATCCCAGCTTCTTTTTGGGGTCAGTAAGATTAGGTTAGATTTGATTAAGTGAAGATAGGTTAGGTAATGTTATAACTTCACTTAACCTACTATTTTATGTTAGCTTATCCTGAAAACAGCTTGGGTGGTTGATCTCTCGTGTCATCTTGTGTTTGTACTTGAAATATGACTAGTGTATTGAAAATGGATTGTGTATTGCAGGGTTTGACTGGTCTGCCACTAATGACCTCCTGCTGTCGTGTGGCGAGGACGGCAAAGTGTGTCTGTGGAGTGTGTTATCTGGCCAGTGTTTGCGCTCTGTCTCAGACCAGGCAGGCACACAGGTCCTCTCCTGTGTCTTCCATCCATTCAACTCTAACTGGGCTGTGGTATCCTTTTGCCTGTAGACACACTGTGCTGTGAGGACGGGTCTGTGTTGTCTGTGGAGGTGTTTTAAGTGATTGATTTATAGGTATTCATAGAGAGGATGTTTACTTATAATGATAATAAGGTAGGCTCGACTATGTTTAGTGCATGAAAAATGTGAAGCTGCTTGAACAACTGCATTAAAACCATTGAAAGAATGTCATTGGTAATGTGAAAGTAATTTTATATATATGATTGTATTGGGTAAGATTCCACTGAGGGTATGTTCATTCCTTATTTTGAAGCCACCTCTCATGAAGGTGACCAGTGTGTGGCTGTATTCCTGCCAACAGTTACTCTTTCATTCCTGTTATTTCCCTGACCACTGAGACCACAGCTTGGCAACAGTCGTGGGATGGTGCAGGTGCTCAACATGTCCACTGGCCACTACCCCAAGGGCGGCACCAGCAAGGTTGCTGGCCAGGTCACCTCACTCACCTTTGACTCAACGGGCAAGACACTATGGGCAGGGGATGACAAGGTAAATTGTGCCTAGGAGTGACTTGGAAGTGAGTATGTATGTACCTGTCCACCTTTTCTCAAACACACACACACACACACACACACACACACACACACACACACACACACACACACACACACACACACACACACACACACACACACACACACTGGGGAAAAAGGACCTGCATCCATTCCCTTGTGTCTAGATTTAAGGCAAGTCCTGTGCTGGTTACTCTTGCTTGTCATTATTGTTACGTACTCTCAGCAAAACACTCAGCCCATAAATTATTGCAATGATTTGGACAGATATATATGCAGCTTAACAAGACCATGTACTAATTAATATAAACATGTTCAGTAAAATGATTTATGAACTTCAGGGCACCATCATATCCTTCCTGTTTGACCTTGGGAGTGGGGGACTACGGAAGGGCAAGCGGTGTGTGGTGAGTGAGGGGGCACCCATCACCTGCCTCTCTGCCCGCACGTGGGCGAGTCGAGAGGCACCCAACCCCACACTCCTTGTTAGTGCTGGTTGTGATGCTCTGCTCCTGTACAGGTGAGGGAGCCGACTGTCAGGCACTGTTATCCTTTCATGCTCACAATCCCCAGGTATTCATCTAGGGCAAAGGAGATTCTTATAACAGTCCTTGTGAGGGCATTGGTAGTAGCTGCAGTTGTGGAGTTATATTTGTAAGAAAGAAATGATGTGTGATTGTCTGTTTCTTTTGCTTGGAAAGTGAAGGTACAGCATTATTATTTTCAGTTTTGATATCATATACTTTACCTAATTATTGTTTATTCCATTTTATTTTTAGTATGATTCTATTTTGATATTTATCATTCAGTTACATTTCATTGATGACTCAAAAATATCTTTCACAAACTTCAGTACTTTATAGTTGGATTAATGGCTGTGATACCAGGCCTAGATTATAGTGCAGGCTAACAGGGAATTGAAGTTTCCTAGCCTGATATGTAGTATTTAACATGCATAGTATACACGTATACAAGGTACAATGATAAAAATTCCGAGGTTATGTCCGTAAAAGGCAGAGGCTGCACATGATTTAATTTGTGGCATAATTTTCTTTATAGTATTTACCTTGTGCCACCACACTCCACTTCCAGTGTTTCTGCCACACTTGGGATGCTCCCTGAAGGCCACACTCTTTAACTGGTGTGCAGTGTTTGCAGTGTGTGCTGAGTCTCCATGGTGGTGCAAAACTGATGACATTTCATCTTGAATTCTATCTTTGGGAGGAAGAAGAATTTGCAACAAATGTTGGGGTAGGGAGTGACAGTCACAGTTATTTGGATAAAAACTGCATTTACAATAGAATGTGAGAGAGTGTGTTGTCATGGTGGTCAGAACTCAGCAGTAACACATTGCATGTTCAAGTTGGATGTGAGGATTGCATAATTTATTCCAGATGGTTTGCTGATTAAGTTATTTACATCCTTGATGGTGAACCCATAATTCATTAAACAAATGGAATTCTTTTTTAACATTCTAAATCATTTTCTTCACTGAAAGTTGCCCAAGCCTGCCATCATCCCTCAGTGACCTTGTGTCCCCTCTTGAAGCACTTGTGCAGCCCACAGTACCTCGCCGCTTATGGCACCGTTGCTGTGTCAGGCCTGCTGCATTGTCTCTTTGGTTGCAGTTGCTGGATTCTGGTCTGACAGAATTTGATATTTGCTCTCTGCATAATTTTGAGGTCCATTTTGAAATCTGAAATTGCAAATGAGCATGTCAGAATGGTTGCGGAAACAAGTGTAACATAGATCCCAATGACAACAGCACAGCGCCTTTTGGCAAGCCACTTCATAAAAGTTACTGCTCGCTACTGCTGCAAATGGATGTCCTCTCGGAACTTTTGGATTGCACCTTGTTTGTGTTGCATGAAACAAGAAGGGCAGCTGTCTTTTTTTTTTTTTTGTATGTGTTCAGGCATGTGTTTGTGTTTCAGGGTGGTGGACAAAGAGGGAGGATTGCGGCTTAGAAGGAAGTTCACTGTTTCTCACAAGACTCAGCCTGTGCGCTCCACCTTCTGTCCTCTGATGTCCTTCAGGCAGGGTGCTTGTGTTGGTAAGGAGCTTTGTGTTGCATAGTGTGTGTGTGTGTGTGTGTGTGTGTGTTAGTCAGAAATCACAATGTTTTTTTTAGTTTTTGATAACTCCACTTTCCAATGGACTCTTCAAAATTCTAGAGGGTGTTTGGTCATGGCATATCAGCAGAGAGAGAGAGAGAGAGAGAGAGAGAATTTACAATCAAGCAGGAGAGATGAAAGGGGACATAATAAAGGTCTTTAAGTGTTCAAGCTGGAAAAAAGCTTAATTTAAAAAGAGATAGGAAGAAATGGGTTCTCCAGTAGAGTGGTAGATGAATGGAATGGACTCAGTAATTGGATTGTTAGTGCTGAGTCATTAGAGAGCTTTAAAAGAATACACAGATTTATGGATGGGTTGATAGTGGAAATAGGTAGATATGTTTCATACAAGGACTATCACATGTGGGCTGATGGTTTCTTGTAGCTCCCTTATTTTCTTATGTTTTTATAATAATCTGTCAAGTAGTGCAAGCCAGTGTGTGATGTATTTCCCTCCTCGTCTACCAGTGAGTGGCTGTGAGGACTGCAGTGTGTGGTTCCTGGATGTGGAGAGGGACAGCCGGCCACTCATCAACCGCCTCCAAGGCCACGCCGCTCCCGTCCTGGGCGTCACCTTCAACTACGACGAATCTCTCCTGGCCACCTCAGATGCCTCTGGTCTTGTCATAGTGTGGAAGAGGGAGTGAGGAGGATTTTTTGATGGTGTGCAGTGAAGAGTAAGTCAAGTCCCTCTTTGACATGAAAAGGAGTGTAAGTATCTCCTGATGGTGAGGAAGAGGGAGCTCCGGTCTTTCATCAGTGGTGTGGAGAAGAGAGGATGCTCATGTAGAAGTAGGAAATCTGCTCATGTTCTGTGTTCCCTGTGGACCTCATTACTCATGCACACACAACAATATGCTGTGTGTTACTAGTGAACAAAGTCTACAATTCTAAGCCCTGAATTCTAGAACTTTGCATTCTTCTCATAGGTTTTGTAATTCCTTAAAAGTAACCTGGTATTTATTGCACAAAGTTTTTAAAGATTTTCATGGAATTGGCAAATTATGTTTTAATACAATATTAAAATTACTTTTTATCCAATATGGTTTATGTGTTTGCTCAAATCTTAGATATTTTTTAAGTTGCATAAAATCAAATAATTAATAAATTGTTGCAGTTTATATTAGTAAAGATAGTATGATGCCTAATTACCATTCCATCATCAGGCTATTGTTGTGCTGGGAGTTTTTAATAGTTGATGCTCTGAGCCTTGCTTTCTTCCTTCCCTTCATCCTTGAAGTGCTATCATTGCTAATGTTGAAATTTAGATGAATATTTCATTAACTGTTGAAGCAACTGATTTTCAGGGTACATGTATATATAGATCTATATGTATTCATGCTCAGAAAATGTAAATTATTTTTAGAATGCAATATTTTACTGACCCAGATGTTGCCTTAACTATGTGTCATCAACTGAGCTTGACTCTCAGTTTCACTTGCCTCCTCCACACTTGCATGACACCCAATGATACCAGAAAGATGCAATATTTGAACCACAGAGATCAAGGTGGGACTTCTGCTCCATTTAATTATGAAAAGCAAGTTTTTATTTACAAACTTTAAAAGTGTTTTTTCTCTCATTCTTGAAGAGACTTGGAAGGCTTAGCAAACATGCTGTGTTATTGTTGCACAAAATCTGATAGCTGCTCTTGAATTAGACTTAAGCAGAAACCAGTTGTGCTTGTCTTGCATTTGATGATGTCACCAAAATAAGCATTGCATTCTAAGAATATTTCTGCACTTTGCCCATCTGTAGCCTTTTTTGTGCTTATAAACTGAGTTAGAGGATCATAATGAACACAAGTATGGTGGTGGGCATGCTCAAAACCTCATACTTTACCACAGGCGTCTTGTTTACAAGAACAAGCTGGTGTGGTTTCTGGCATGTTTTGGCAAGTCACCCAAATAGTGCTAGATCTTGGCAAAAATTTCTCTGCTATCTATGTGTCAGGCTGACATGCTCCTCCCACCTTTAAGGGGAGGTAGCCAAGACAAGACACCTACATATATAGACATTTATGTGCATTTTCTCAAGTTTAGTAGATGACCAAAATGTGCCTTTAGTTAACTAATGGTATTAAATCAAGCTGCATGGATGGACAGCTTTCTTGTTGTGTCCAGTAGGCTTTTGGAGGTGCATGCCTTATGACTCCTGCTGGTATACAGTTCAGGGAAGCAGGCAGTCAGGTTGACCATCAAAGATGCACCACCAAGCAGTATCACATGTGGTACACATTCTGTATCTGCCTTCCTTACCAAGACAATAAAACCAAAGCAGATGATTAAAATTTATTCGCACTGATTTCCACATTTTATTTAGAAAGATTATACAACCAAAACATAATATTTTATTTAAATCTCACATCTCACTCTTAAGTTATTGTATTTTACCACTCCTGATTTCTGAGTAGATATTATGTAAACTTCCACACATAAAAGTATACTCTTTGGAATTTCACACATACATCAATCAGTAACCAAAATAAAGTAAGTAGTACTGAAGTGTTTCTGAAGGACAGTCTGGGAAGTCATTAGTAGTGACAGTGAAATCAAGGTGAAGGAAGTGAGAAGTGACCTCTTGAGAGCATTATAAATATGACAGTATGTATAGTTGTTACATTACACGCAGACTATTACAACATACATGCAATATTATTATAGAAAAAAGGAAAAAAATGGGGACACAACAGACCGAACTTCTTGACAAAAAATAAGGAATCTTGTCATACAAATCGCAGGCACTTCAGTCACTCGTCTTCTGAAGACAGTGTTAGGTGGTACTGCTCTGTCTCCTCAGATCCATCAAGAGGGTAAAATTCTGGCGTGTCAGGCAGCAGGGAGAGCTGGTCCATCTGATACACTGCCTCCTCCACGTCTGCCAGGGGAATGGTAGAACCAGGAGGGACCGAGGCAGAGGTTTCCCTTAGCCCATTACTGGCCGTCGTGGAGTGGTGCAGGACAGGTGGTGTGTGGATGGCTGAGGGCAGTGGTGGTGGTCTGGGATGCTGACCAGGTGCTGTGATTGGAAATGTGCCATGCTCACTGTTTAGACTCAAGTTATTGGTGAGATGGTGAGGAATGTGAAGCTGATTGTGATGAATATGCTGATAATGTGATGGGAGGTGATGATAATGATGGTGATGAGATTCTGCAGTGAGGGCTTGGAGATGTGTTGGTTCACTGGTGTCTGGGGAACCACTGCTGCTGCTGGCAGCACTGGGTGTGTGTGGTGTCTGTGGGGTATTGCTTGGGGCAGTGGGAGTGCGGGGACAGAGATCATTGTTGTTGTTGTTACTGGCAGCAGGACTTAAGCTGTCAGCCATGTCTCCATCCCTGTGGGTGGGGATGTGAATGGCATGTGCAGCAGTGTGCAGGGCAGACAACTCGGCCTCCAGCTGACTGGGAAGTTTGATGCCAGCAACTCCCTTCTTTGGGATGGAACTGAGGTCACGTTTGATCCGTCTCCGCCTGCTTGGGTCATTCCTTCTGAGCTGAACCATCCGGTCAAAGTCAATGATGTACAAGAAGCCAGCCACCAGCACCTCACAAGCCCTCTGTCCTGACCCGTACGCTGCCTCCAACTCGTGACTCGTCCTCTCGTCGTACTGCCACCAACCTGTGGGGAAGATCAGCTGTAGATTGATGCCTCATTGGCCAGGTGTCACACCTCATGTGAAATACATAGCTTTGGGAACCTTGGTGAACTGGTAAAACAATTCAATAAGTCCTGAGGGATGAGGATGGTTCTAAGAAAAGCTGAAACACTGCATTACCGCCCTACTGTAGGATTTACAAATTATTAAACTATTAAATATAATACAATGTAAACCAAACTTACAAATGATTAAGTTATTAAATATATCATAATATATACAGTTTAAATTTAATGAATTGCTTGCAATTAAATACCAATACTACCACAGGGAAGTAATGTTCAATAAGATACAATAAAGCTTGAGCAGGTGTCATTAAACACTGCAAACTTCTGATCATTATTTACAAATTGGTTCTGAACCTGTTATCTTTACTGATTTTGTTGGGCCACTTGTGCCAACTGGACACATAAGCTACATTAAGGAGGCAGACCAAAGGAGAAATCAGATGAGAACATGAAGGGTTTGAGACCACGGTAGGCTTGGTAAGAGATAATCATCTCTATGCAGCTGAGTGGGCTGCTTCCAGCCAAACAAACCTGCCACACATGAGCATGGAAACCGTCTTTCAAAATTACTAAGATAAATTCTGTTTGGTTTTCTGGTTATTGAATAAATCTGCATCAAAGATTCAGCATCACTTTCAAGCAGCAAGAAACAAGATCAGTCCAGCACTCTCTTCTCCAAAGAGATGAAGTGTTAGTTACTTACACACTTTTAACAAGGTGAAGTGATTCACTTACAATTCAACTAACTGCCAACCTAGTCTGTGGCATGTAACCTCAGTTACTGACTCACATGTTTAAAATTCTACAATAGTTATTATTCATTAACAGTTTTAAAATCAATAAGAGATTCTACAGATGGTTCATGATCACACACCTGCTAAATTTCGACATCACAAAATAACATGCATGCTATATTTATATAATAAAAGCTATGCTCCTCTATATGTGTAATTTTCTTTGATAAAAAGAATAATTTAAATAATTACATCTAATCTGTTTTGGCCAGCTTCCTCTTGCATCCCCGGCGTGATGGGGGAGGCCTGGGGGGGGACTGGCCCTTCAGGGTTCTGTCTGACAGGCCAGCCGTGCCTTTAGCCACAGTGGCAACAACATCGCGCTTGACTTTCCTGCGCAGGCCAGGGTTGTTAGCGCGTGACTGTCTCATGGTGGCAAAGTTTATGACATAGTTGTGGCCAGCAATGAGGACTGTGACTGTGGGCTGCCCCTGTGTAAAGGCTTCTTCTAGGTCACTATTTGTGCGCTCGTCATACCTCCACCATCCTGTGGACAGTTGGGGTCACTCGTACTAAAAAAACTGGTAGTGCAGCAACAAAGGTATGCCAATCTTTCTTCTTGTACCTTGTGGTACGCACACAGTACAATATAAGGGAAGGTCAAGGAAAAGTACCATATGGAAATAACAAGAATAATTCCTACTGAAATATTTAGAATTACATCAAGTAAGATTCCTTTAGCATTACACATTGTCATTAACACCCATTAGTTTTGTCAAGAAAACTAATGCTCACAGTTTTATAATGGGTGATACGATTCAGGAATAAAGAAGAAAAATTCTCATGGTTGATTTTTTTTTGAATGGAGAAGTTCTGCACAAATCTTGCAGCCACAGAACGAACACCATGATTGGCTCCAGGGTACAAACACTTCTTTAACCAAATATGCAGGAGGCATGTGTAATGGTAGCAATCAATGTTGAAGCTTCATTCACCAATGCATTAAATAATAATATCACACTACAAAGCCTTCCCCCTAAATAATTTAGATTAATAAAATTCACCATTTTTATTTTATTTTTCATTTTTTACTTTATTAAATGTGTCATAATGTCACAAACATTTCATATATGCTCAAGAGAAGTGTAATAAAGAGATTATGCATAATGTTTTACAGCATTTCTGAGTGAGCCACAAGAGGTAAGCTAGGGAATGTCATCCAGTGAGTGAGGTTCAGTGAGCAGGAAAGTAGCCAATGCTGGAAAGGAACAGGGTGTCTTGCTACATACCTACGCTGTGCAACAAAACTGAAGATTGTGCTACAGTGAAGGAGAAAAATGAAAGAAGGAACTGAAGAAGCAAAAAAGTACAGAATGAAAATGGGAGATAAAGTTGCCTTACCATTGCGTCCCTCATAGAACCACTGGTAACCTCCTGGTAGTACCTCCTCTTTCTCTGCTTCTATAGAAGAGAGAAGAGTTGGGTGGTCTAAGAAGTCTGCTGGGATCTCCTGCCGACACATGGCACATCGCTTGCTCTGGTTTGCCACGCCCTGTGGAAACAGCAGGGTAGGATAAAGATGGGACACTCAAATCAAAATTAATTAATTCACACAAAGTATTATGCAATAGTTAACAACAATGACCCTGACTAAATTCCAGGAGTAATAAAGGAGCGCCTTCACTACTGAGTGCATCATATCAGTCAGTGTCAGCACAAGCACCCCACAAGAACAGTATTATACACCATCCACATCACCACAATACTGACCATCACATCATCCACCACTCCACAGTGTGTTCGGCCGAGCTGCTCGGCTGTCTCACCTTGACGCAGAGGAAACAGAAGATGTGCGTGCAGGGGAGGCGTACAGGATGGACACATTTCTGTAGACACACTGCACATTCTAACTCCTCCTCAGAGTCTTCCTTGGCCTGCATCTGCTGGGACTGTTGTGGTGAAGGCTTGTTCTCAAGAGCTGCAACAAATGAGGAAACAAGTTATTTTAATTTTCTTCATTATGTAATTCCTGCATCCTCTTGTCCCTTCTTACACTACACCCTATAGTCCAAACCAGCTGAAGATCCTTTACCTCCTCTCCCATGTGAAGGAAGGTGATTTTTTTTACCTCATAGGGGATGTGCCTCCATGGAGTAAGAAAAGATCAGATGCTCTATCCCTCTCCCCCCAGGTGAAGAAAGGTGATTTTCTTTTACCCAATGGGGATGTAACCCCAAATTAAGTTACATTAGGTTATTGCAGGGGAGGGGTTGACAGGGCACAATTCATGTTAAGTTAGGGGAGGTTGAGGGAGGCATAACCCCATTAGGTTAGGTTTGGGAGCCCATATTTTAGGAAAAGTTTCACTCATTTTTGCATTCTCCATCCGGAACCCCGCTTCCCCCAAGGTATATTTGTTTGTTGGGGCTGGGGAGCGACAATAAAAGATTATACAAGAAGATATTAATGGTAAGATTTACCCCAAATATTAAGCAGCATTAGCAGGTGTTACATCATGCAATAAATATAACGAAATTGAGAATGAATGGGAAAAACAAGACTATACTGTAAACACGATGACACAAGAGCTAAACACACCACAAACTAGGGCCTAAAACTTTGAAACACCTAAAACCACAAGTACTGCAATATCAAAAAACTCTTATAAAACACCAAAAATAATATCTCTTGCATAAACGGAGACACCGTGAGATTAAATCCATGAATACAAATACGAGTATAATACCTTCACTTTCCTCTGTCTTCTCCTTGAGGGCTCCTGGTGTGGTCTCCTCCTTCCCCGCCGCCTCAGCCATGGCCACACTTATCTCTCGCCCTTCTCTCTGCTTCACAGTGCCTCAGAGTGGTCCCCGCAGGCCGTGTTGGGGGGTCACAGGGCCACTCGCTACTTCCACTACTCGTTGTGACCTGTTCAGTGTTTACCAGACGAGTATAAATGAATATAAGTGTCCAGCTCCCGCTCAGACACCAGCCAAGGGGGATCCAATACTCTTTCAGGTAAGGGATTTGCAGTTTTTTACTTTGTTTAATATATATTTGTCATAATTTCACTGTTTGATATATATTTCGTGTCATTTTACTATATTTCTGCCGTCATTATTGTCGTTTAAGTGTGATGGGTTGATTTAAGTGAGTTAGCTCTTATGACGAGTTGCTACTGGGTAAGTTTAACGATTTTTCCTGTAAATGTAACCATAGGAGTAGGCGACAGATAGCAGATAAAGGAGTTTAATCTTGCGATAACTGTTCCATATCCATGATTATTGTTGCTATATGAAGCTGATACAATTAATTATTACTGTTTTATAAAATTTAATAAGAGTTCCATCATTGTACCGTAACCCTTTATGTTTATTGCTATCATCTAACACGACTTTACACTTTTTATCTAAACCCAGCATAAATATACATTAAAATTTTGATAATTTACTCAGATTTTAGGAAAGTTAAGAGAAAAAGTCATTGGATAGCATGGAATAGCGTTAGATAATCCAATCCCTTCCCTTCGAGCTTCCAGTCAGCTATAGTGTCCCCAAAACACACCACTCGATTCGAAGCTTTTGCTGGGGCGGGACTGATAGGACGTGAATATTTATCATCCTATATACTAGTTAGGAATGTTGCCCCGTCACCATGAGGGTCCGTGGTGAGTGGCGAGCCTGGTGAAGAGATAGGAGGCGGAGTGGTGACGTGACAATGGCGGAGAGGGAGAGGGAGGAGCACCTGAAGGCTGAAGGTGAGTCTTGTTGCTGTCACTTAAACCCGCGTGGTGCCGGCCATTTTAAGCCGTCCAGTGCCAACGCCATAAATTTACAGCGTCTCGCTTACCCGTGCTCAGTGCCAGTGCCGTGAATTTATGGCAGCAACTTAGAAAAAACTCTAGACTTTATTTGTTCATTGAACTTGACAGAAAACACGCTGCGTGTACTTCAAACCTTACTCTAGCCTGTGGATTTGGATGTAGCCACGTGTCAAGACGCCCTCAGAAGCACATCGACCCGCGATTTCAGTGTAATGAGTGTGATCTAAGGTTATGCCTGGAGGCGTGCTTCAGAGAATACAACATACTTCTTACACTGTCTTTATGAAAAACAACTTGCCACCATACACTTAATCACATGCGAATTGCAACAGCCTACTAATCGTGCTGTGAGGTGAACAATGTAATGTCAACCCTCCTTCCTTCACGTACTACAAGTAGCCTGCCAGTCGTTTGTACATTAGCGTTGTGGTGGTGTACCATTATCGAGGTGACATAGCGCCATTCATAAACAATGGTGGTGGCCATAAATCGTTAATACCAGGAACACCACTGACATTGCTATTCGTCACATCATACACACCCACGCCAGCAACTGATAATGTGGATTTCAAAATGTTTCACTTTGCTCATCTTCTTCTTATAGGGTTTTTATTCACTGAATAAAAAAAATAAAAAAATGAAAATCGACTGGGACCAGGGGCAGACCCATACAGACAGAGGCAGACAGACACCCTCAACTTGGCTCTCCATCTTGCCTAGCACAACCACGAGTCACTACAACAGACTGCATTAACTTGTTGTAGCAGAACATCCCACTTCTGACACCAACTGTAGCAAACCTACCACCTACACTGCCGCTCTTACCCGTTCAAGCAACAACTCACACGGAGGCAGTAGTAGTCAGTTCAGCAATAATTCCATTACCAGGCTCCACAATGCAAATGGAAGCAACTCAAAGGACTTGACGTAATATTGGAGTACAAGGCAAGAAGGCCATGCACATGCACAGCACAGATGTATATCTCACCACCAGGGAACAGGGCACAGGTATCTTGTGACCCACAGGTCACAACAGTCAGCACTCCCCACATCTGAGACAGTCATCCAATCATCCACACAGAAAACAAGGCTATGTGTGGGTACAACAAGCCCCACACCACTACCAGTTTCAGCATAGCCACTCAGGGGAAAAAAAAGTACAGTACACCAACACCACAGTGCGTGGCTAAGGACACAAATGACACAAACACGGGTGAGGAAGGCACAACACAACCCACAGGGTGACATGGAGGTGGCATGGAATGAGACATCTTGGAGAAACCCCCTTTCGGCTTTTCACAAGGCTTTTTAATATCTTGGATTGTCGCTGTGCCATTTGTAGGCACAGCAGCCAGTGACGTGTACTTGCAAGGCCATCTGAGCGTCACATTCCCACCAGCAGCAGCCTCTGGCAACACTTCTCAAAACTCAAACCAACACTACACACACACTCAGCCACTGCAACTATTTATTTCCTGCTGTAACAATATGATGACCATTTCCATACTTAAAGTCATAAATTTATGTATATTAGCACAATTGCACGTACTTGTTAAGTCTTTATTTTAAATTTTGTTGACAGACAAGGAAGCCACATCTTACACTCGCTCAAAAAGACGTTCCTACAGATGGAAATCGCGGAAAAAGGAAGTAGAAACTGTATATGTCTGGTTTCCTACACTTGGGGTAAATATAATCAAGGTAAATATATTTAATTGAATTGCATGTGGAATTCTGAAGAACCGTAATATGTATATTGTATACGTATTATTCAGTATTAGTTTTTGCAACAAGTTCTCACTGTCGTAAATATAGTCATTGATGACACAGTTGCTCTTAATTTCTGATGTTCTCTGCCTATATTTCTTCATTTAGAATCACAAGAATCTGGTGAGGCAACTGAAGGAGCTCCGACAGGCAGGTGTTCAGCACATCCAGGTTCCTCTGTCGGACCAGCTCTCTGCCACAGTGCTGCAGCTTGTGTGTGACTTCTTTAAAAAGAAAAAATGTGGCATGAAGTTTTTCATTTCAGCATCAGTAAGGGACAACATTGTAGTGCAAGTCTGTCAACCTTGTCAAGTTCTGTCAACCTTGCTTTCTTTGTTAATGAAGTGCATAGAAATTCATCTTTATTTTTTAATCCCTGTGATGCAGACATTTGCTGTTACATACTTTCTTATTCTAATCATATTGTTATTTTATTTATTTTATTTTATTTATTTACTTATCTTTTTTCATGTAGAGTACAATGTTGTACACTTTTAATGTAACCACAGCTTATTAATAAACCTATTACTGTTATTATTATTATTATTATTATTATTATTATTATTATTATTATTATGTATTATTTCCATGGTGCTGAAAGTGGTTATTTAATTGTTTAATATGAAGTCATTTTCACATTTCCTGCATATCACATTCTGGGGTTTCAATAGTATATGTTTGAGTGTTTCATGAAATTCAAAGATCTTTCATCTTCGATAATTTTTGCCCCATAGGCTTTAACTCTCAGTTCGTCTAAGTCTTGGGTACCATCTCATGATCCCACAGCCTCTTTGATCCCTTTACTAGCATTGCCCCATCCACTTTCTGAGTGCAGTGAGTACCTAGGTAAGGAATGTTGCAGGTGGTGGTGCCTGAGGAGCCAGCGGTGTTGGTGCAGCGCTTAGAGGAGCTTTACCTGTACCTGGGTCAGCGGCCAGTTGACCTGCTGCTGCTGGAAAACCCAGTGGGCCTCAGAGGTGAGTAGGTCAGTTGTCAGCCTGCTGGTTGGCTTGGTGGGATCCTTCCATGGTGGTGAGATATTTTCAAGGGTAACTTTCCGTGAGTTTTGGATTTTCATTTCGCAAAAATTCCTGAGCATAATAGTGTTAGATATACGTGTTAATGTGACGGAGGAAATGTTTTATAGTAGACGTGTAAGGATTCCAGTTGACACCCTGTTCATATTGCTTGACAGGGTCTAACTACACACAGATATACAATAAAAATGAAGACGGAACTTGGCCTCCTGTTAGAAGACTCTTTCAGAGAGGCAGTGACGGGCAACTTGTCATTCCTCCCAACATTATGCAAAACCTGAGCACCGTCTGGAGACTGTTAGAGACAGAGGTTGAGTATCTTTTCTGATGGTACATTCAGGCTTGTAGCTAAACAAGGTTAGCTCCTCGAGGGACCTTTCCAACACTTGATGACATTTGGTGCAAAATAGAAACTCTCTCTCTCTCTCTCTCTCTCTCTCTCTCTCTCTCTCTCTCTCTCTCTCTCTCTCTCTCTCTCTCTCTCTCTCTCTCTCTCTCTCTCTCTCTCTCTCTCTCTCTCTCTCTCTCTCTCTCTCTCTCTCTCTCTCTCTCTCTCTCTCTCTCTCTCTCTCTCTCTCTCTCTCTCAACATGCAGTTATACTTTCAGG
This sequence comes from Scylla paramamosain, assembly GCF_035594125.1. Lineage (NCBI taxonomy): Eukaryota > Metazoa > Arthropoda > Malacostraca > Decapoda > Portunidae > Scylla > Scylla paramamosain. The sequence goes on along the minus strand of NC_087179.1, from coordinate 16,970,554 downwards.
TCATCAAGCGAGGTCTTGCAGTGCATCTTGGTCTTCGCAACTTTACCCTCATTCAAATTCAAGAATTACTGAATGGTACAGTTGACAGCTATATTTTTTAAATTTATTTTCTTGCAAAATAACAAGCAACAGACACTGGTCATGCTTCCACTCAAGGTATCTGACAGTGTTTGAGCTGAAATGCACCATGAGTAGCATGCTATATATTACTGTTGATACCATTGAGAAAGAAAAGGTGTGGATGTAGAAAAGATAATTATTGGTACATATTTTGTTTTTTTCAGTGGTAAAACTCAAGCCTATTATAGTCCAGGCTGAGCTCAATCTATATTTTCGACAGAAGAAATTAAGGAGCTTTTGCAGTAACAATAATATAACTGTGTGTGCCATATACCCTTTTGGCAGCCCATACACTGACAGCAGGTGAGAGGACAGCAGGCTCTTGTGTAGGTGCTGAATGGTAGAATATTTGTAGTCACACATAATTATCTTTAATTAATTCTTGCACATATTACATCACTGAAAGGTAGTGAAAAAAATATCCATTCATTGTTACATATTTTTGAGAAAATCCTAAAGAGAGAAGAGAGAGAATCAATAAGTGTTTTGTCTTACAGTAGGAATTTGCCTGTGCTGACACAACACAGGTCAGTGAGAAGTATTGCCCACAAGCTGGACACTTCTCCCAAGGCTGTGTTGCTAAGGTACCTCCTGGTGTATGACATCCCCGTGGTGATAGACAACTCCATGGCCCGTGGAGCAGCACACCTCTTCCAGGTTTGTACCATGCTGTGCTCGAACATGGTGCTAATACCTCACTTTGTTGCTCTCAGTCACAGTACTTAATCTCTCTTTTGTGTATTTCTTTATAACGTCATCTGTTGTGTGATCTGTCAAGTAGCTGTTCTGTTCCACGTGAAAAATGTGCATTATATGTATAATTGTATGCGCTGATTGTCGTTAAGCCCGTCTTGTATTCTGTTCACTTTGCTCATCTTTTCCAGACTGTTTATGAGATCAAGTTAGAGGAGAAACACATGGAAAAGCTTTCTGCTGTCCAGCAAAGTCAACCTAAAAGAGTCCTCACAGAGTTTGAATTGTGGTAAGTCTCATATTTCATTAGTGCTCATTCCTTTGTCTGTCTTTTCATGTTTTGTGTGCTGGTCTTGTGTCTTGTGCTTGATGGGAGTGCCTGCGTGTGTGACTGTGAATGTCTGCATGTGGGTGCTTTGTCTTTGCCACCCTCCTTTATGGGGAATGCTGGTTTGGCATAGAGATAGACATACAAACAAATATAGAGTAATGTGCACACACACACACACACACACACACACACACACACACACACACACACACACACACACACACACACACACAGTTCATTTGTGAATTATTATCCTTTGTGTGTGAGTGTGTGGTTCCTTGTCTGGGCTACCCCATGTAGGATTGCCGGCCTGGTATATAGATAGATAAAAAGTACCTTATTATGCAACTTATAAAGGAGAAAAAACAGGTACATTTACGAGTACTCGTATATACTGGAACACTTTCCCTCTTAGTTGATAGATGTATATCTTGTGCATATTAAGCCAGTCATACCTCAGTGAGAGTATTATTTTCAGGCAAAAAAAGTTCCCTTTGTGGCCATTCTATATAGAGAATGAGGAGAGGGAGGAGGAGGAGGAGGAGGAGGAGGAATGTACCACAAAGAAAACTGGTGCAGGAAGGATTCACAAGCACAGAAAGCAGACTGGCATGGCAGGCTTACTCTTCACCACAGAGGACATTCACAAGAAGGGCAAAGTTAATGTAAAAGAGTGATACAGGTGTGCTCCATGAATCAGGCTGTGGGTCTAAATGAGTCTTGCTCTAGCTTTGGAGGGACAACTTTTGTGGGAATGTAAAATAAGAATTGTGGGGAATATAAAATGAACACTCATGGAAGTAGGGTGTTATGAAAAGAAGTAATTAGGGATTTCATGGATTGTTGCTCAGCTTTGGGAGTGACAAGTGTTCCCTGTGGTGAGAAAGGCAGGCCAGCAGCACAAGGCTCATTGAAGAACCTTGCTCACCTGAGTCACTGGTACATCTTTGTTGGGAAATTTTTCATGTTGCTTTACATAAGGATGTGGACATTTATGGTAAACAAAGTTGTCTTCATTTCATGAGCCAAATGTTGATTATTTGGCCAATTTAGAGGAAACTAGAAGGAGCAATATGATTTTTTTTTTTTTCTTAAGGACACAAATAACTAAACCACCAAGTAATGTAACTTACAGAATTAAGCAAAAATGATTTCATGAACTTATCATAAAGCATTTTTTTCACCATATTAATGACATTGCATGAAACACTTTTTTTCTATAAAAGTAGTGTGAAGCATTCTGTGCATGTGTGGCAGCTGTCCTGGCCACAATTGACAAGGGCTTCTCATAGGGCAGGACCTGCTGAATTTTATAATGACTGCAAAGAAAATATAAACACATGATATATATTGTATGTAGCTAAAAAATCAAGATTACATTCAGGAAATTATATGTGGCAGATGTGTAACCAGGCATATTGTAAGGCTGAGTCCACTAGCAGTGTGAGAAACCGGATTAGGTAAGGTAGTAGTGCATCAGGGTGTGGCAGGAAAGATGTTTGGTGCAGTGGGATGGGCTGGACTGGGCTGGACTGGGTGAGGCTGGAGGCAGGTGCAGTGAAAGCTTACATAACATTCAGGTGAGCTTGTTCCAGATTTACCATTCGCTCATGCGTGGCCCTCTTGGGGGAGAGAGAGAGAGAGAGAGAGAGAGAGAGAGAGAGAGAGTATTTAAAAGGATGATGACGAAAAATGTTTATAAATGAACAAGTCACAGAAACGAATAATACTGGTAAATGCATAGTAGTAGTAGATTATTTAGACAGTTTTGCAGATAAGTAATGAAGGCAGTCAGGGGAAGAGAGAGAGAGAGAGAGAGAGAGAGAGTTTCAGAAAGGTCATCCAATGGCATTAGAAACACGTAGATTGCCATTAGAGGAAAGAATTGACCGGCCTTAACCAGAACATCTAATTGCAATGCTGCTTGTGTTATGTGAAGTCATGAACCAGATGTAGCGGCTCTCACTCGATCGTGTGTGGTGAGGAGGGTGAGAAATTGTTGGTTGGTTCAGGTGAGGCTTGTATTATTAGTTTGAACCTTAGCTATTTTGGTAGCATAGCCACACGAGGATTCCTGTTGACTCTCTCTCTCTCTCTCTCTCTCTCTCTCTCTCTCTCTCTCTCTCTCTCTCTCTCTCTCCACTTTTACGTATTGTATATTCTATCTTCTCATTATTATTATTATTATTACTATTTTGTTATCAACACACACACACACACACACACACACACACACACACACACACACATTCACAGCAGCAAGAGAAAGAGAGAGAAAGAGAATCACCGTAGATAATTCACATGTTTTTCATCACCAGAGAGAGAGAGAGAGAGAATCACCATGAATAATTCACATGTTTTTTTCATCCTCTCTCTCTCTCTCTCTCTCTCTCTCTCTCTCTCTCTCTCTTGCTGCTGTGAATGTGGGAACTACCCCAGCCTCCCTTTATCCTTCTCCCCTTCTCCTTCCCGGACAGCCAGTGGCGATGGTAGGCAAGGCAGCGAGTGTGTTGCACATCCGCATTGTGTATATATATTTGATTTCCCACACGTGACAATCTTAACCCTGGCTGTGACGCAACGCTGGGGTGCCGCTTGTAAACCTGCGAGCTTATCTAAACTCGTAGTATTCTCTGTATAGGTTAATATTTCGTAATTTCTTCTCCGGATTATATTTTGTGTTCTTCATTCCAGACATGTGGGGAATTAAAAGTATAATTGCTTTTGTTACGAAGTGGTGATGAAATTGTTTTTGTCAGAGGGACACATGAAAGTCTCAGCTGTTCGGTCATTTGAACGGTGGCTTCGTATGGTCGTAGTTTCGCCTTGTAGCTTCAGAGTTATGTCAAGCCATTCTTTTTCGTGTGTAATTATCTGTATAGTTGTATATTATCTTGAAGGTTATGTTGCGCTTCATTAATCTGAGCAGCAAGAGTTTGATAGGCGAAGCGATGCAAGCGGACAGTGTTGATCAGCTGACGAGATGTTTGGGTTATTCATCGAATCATTGAAGCACGCAACGATTATAAGGAACCTATACAGGCTGCCTTGAACATGAATATTAATAAACAAAGTATATCTGTTCATTCCATATATGTATGCATTGTATGGTGGGGACGAAAATTAGTGCGTAGAGGATTGTAAATGCTTGGAAATAATAAGGGAAGGGTAGGAAGATGAAAATAGATAAGTATTTATTTTAGACAGTTTTGCGGATCATTATAACCTGCTAGAGTGATAATTAATGCACCGCTTTTAGGTGGAATCGTTAGAAAGAAGACAATAATTATATATAGAATTTATAGTTTTCTTTAGATCGGTATTTCGTAATAAAGTTGTAATGAAGGCAATAAGAGAAGATTGCGAGGTTTATGAAGGTTTAGAAGACATGAAAATAAGTAAAGCATTTTGATAGACTTGCAGATGTGTGTATCCTAGTAGAGTGGTTATAATGAAGACCGTATGGGGAGAAGGCAAGGAATGAGTAGATGACAAGGAGTGAACGTGGTAGAGGTAGAAGGCAGAGAGTAAGATATTAAAAGGATAGATGGCAAGACGTGGAGTGAAGACAGGAAGACGGTGAGGGAAAGTGGTAAGGAGTGAAGACAGTAGAGGTAGATGGCAATGGGTCAGGAGTAATGTCAGTAAGGGAGTGGCAAGAAATAAGGAAATAAGACAGGAAGACAGTGAGGGAGTGGCAAAAAGTAAGGAGTGAAGACAGTAGAGGTAGACGGCAATGAGTGAGGAGTGTAGACAGAGGGAAGGTGGCAAGTAAGGTGTGAAGTTAGGAACAAAGTCAGGGTAGATGGCAAGGCGTGCACACGTTCGGACGCGGCGGCAGTGATCAGTGCGCCAACCAGCCGTAAGCGGTGAGCCATCGAGTGAGTAGTCAAGGTCGTGCAGGTACGTCTCCTGACACTGCTGCTACTGCCACTGCTCCCTTGCTCCCTCCACACTCCAGCTGATCGCCCCACACCAGGCACCATGGGCAACAAGAGCAGTCTGATGCTACAGGAGCAGGACATCAGGGACATACAGGCAGAAACTGGCTGTGAGTACCTCTCATAACTTTTTTCCTAGTTTCATTATCGTGGCGTAATGGAAAGTTGTGGTGCTCTGAGCTGATTTCTTTATTATTATTATTATTATTATTATTATTATTATTATTATTATTATTATTATTATTATTATTATGTAAGACGGGTACTGGCCTGGGGGAACAAAAATTTTTATATATAAAAAAAAAAAGTCAGTCCCTAAAGAAAAGCCAAAAGGTTAGCCTAGATTAGAGAATTTTTTTTATGAGACCGTTGTATTTTTTCATCGTGTCAAGGAATGCCAGGTTATTTTCTTAACATGTGTCCTGGGGTATAGTGCTTGCCCTGGGGGAAGGGTGACAAGGGCCAGGCCTGCGGTGAAGGGTGAAGAGGGAGGCCTTGTCACCACCTGGAGTGACCAGGCAGTCAGGCTTGGCGATCAGCAGGCAGGCCATGCCCTGATTTTTTTTCTGTCATCATAAATTATCTGAAGAGGACTCCATTGAGGCAAAAATGAGGGTAACTCCAAGGGATACATAAACAAATCCCTTGCCTTGATGCACCGAGAGACTGGCAGTGGGAACAGATGGCCAAGGTGGTGGGTTCAGGTGTACAGTGATACACAAGGAATGCATCCAAATAGACTGGGCAGATGTCATAGACTCGTCCTTAATAGAAATTTAGCCAATGAATTTACATTTTGACCCTCAGACAAGCCATAAATGTTGCCAACACCTAATCAGCCCTGCCTTGGCCTTGTGTCCTCACTAGCCTAGTGAGGACACAAGGCCAAGGCATAACTTTTTTTTTTTTTTTTTTTGTGTGTGTGTGTGGTGGAGAGTAATCTGCACTATATAAAAGAGAAAGATAGAAAGGCAATCACTTAACGCATCATCCTCTCATCTCCCCTCCAGTCCTGCCGAGCCAGATTGAGCGCCTTTACAGTCGCTTCACCAGCTTGGACAAAGGTGACAGTGGCACTCTCTCCCGGGAGGATTTCTTGCGCATTCCTGAGCTGGCCATCAATCCTCTGGGAGACCGTATTGTGCATGCATTCTTCAAGGTAGGCCATAAGGGAGCAGAGGGGAGGGTATGGGGGGAGCTGAGTGCATAATGGAGAGGTACAAGGGAAGAACACAGAGAGAGAGAGAGAGAGAGAGAGAGAGAGAGAGAGAGAGAGAGAGAGAGAGAGAGAGAGAGAGAACAGAGAGAGAGAGAGAGAGAGAGAGAGAGAGAGAGAGGAGAGAGAGAGAGAGAGAGAGAGAGAGAGAGAAGAGCAGAGAGAGAGAGAGAGAGGAGAGAGAGAGAGAGAGAGAGAGAGAGAGAGAGAGAGAGAGAGAGGAGAGAGAGAGAGAGAGAGAACAGAGAGAGAGAGAGAGAGGAGAGAGAGAGAGAGAGAGGAGAGAGTGAGAGAGAGAGAGAGAGAGAACAGAGAGAAGAGAGAGAGAGCGAGAGAGCTTTGCATTAAAATTATGGAGAATATATTAGTAGTTCATATATAATAATAATTATTATTATTATTAATTAGGAAGATGGAAGAATACAAGGACAACTGGTGGATAGGAAGGTAAATCGATAGACTTTCACTTACACATGACCTGCCTTTTTCCTTTTTGCTTCTGTTCTTTCATCCAATGCCTTCAGAAAGTACACACGACCTGTTCTTTTTCTTTTCCTTCCTTCCCCTTCTTTCTCTCACCTGGTGCCTGACTCGCCTGCAGGAAAGCGAGGATGACCACGTTAACTTCAGGCAGTTTGTCCGCGTCCTGGCCCACTTCCGCCCCATCAAGAAGGCACAGGACAACAAACTCAATGCTCGAGAAGAGAAGTTGCGATGTGAGTCTTGGTGATGTTGCCTGTACAGATGGAGAGACCAAGACTGTCTTTCCTGATTGTCTTTTCATCTTTCTCACTTTATGGTTGATGCCGTTTCTACTTTGTTTGTCTTGAATTTTAGACAATTATCTTGGAATAGTGATATGTTATTAAGAGAGAGAGAGAGAGAGAGAGAGAGAGAGAGAGAGAGAGAGAGAGAAATAGGTTTGTATGCATCATGGTGACAAGTGGAGGAGCAGCAAGATGAACATGGGTATCAGCAGTTTTCTTATTCCTTGCACAGTCGCCTTCAAGATGTACGACCTTGATGACGATGAGCGCATCTCCAGGGAGGAGCTGCTGGCCGTGTTGCACATGATGGTTGGAGAGAATATCAGGTACGGCTTTCTGGTAAATTGTACCTACAACTCCCTACCTGCTTCTGTCTTTCCTCCTTCCTATGATGTGAATACTTTCAAGAGGGAGGTCATCCAATTTTGGATGACCCTTTTGACTTTTCTTTTGGGACTGGCACTTCTTTGGCTCTTTTTTTTTCTTTTTCACTTTTTTATTGCCCTTGGCCATTGTCCTTCTTACATAATGATAAAAAAAAGGGGGGGGATGTGGTGAGAGGGGACAGGTCGGTCAGTGTGGAAGAGGGAAGAGTACAAGTGTAGGGGAAGGAAGACAGGCCAGTGGGTAAAAGGTTGACTCTTTCACTGCTGTCTGTTACAACGTTCCTTGACTACCAACAACTCTGAGACATCTTTCCCTTTTCTACAGCCACCTCCAAAGATTACATTGGCTAGAAATTGCAAAATCTGATCATTTTTGCTCCATTCTTTCTTGTAAGATGCATATGACAATTCTTTACATTGCTTTTGGTGGTGTGAATTGTTCCGTATCACAGTGAAGTGGGGCAGAGAATGTATGTTTGGTGAGGCAGGAGGATAGTGGGAATGTCAGAAGAAACGAGTTGACTGGTTGGGAGATGGTGCTGCCTGGGAAAGAGAGATAAGGGAGCAAGGATAAAGGCCTATTCACGTGTATTTTTGCATTTGTTATCTAAGTTTTTTTTGTGGCTTAATCTTTTGTACATATTTTTTACTTGTAGTGTCAGTTTCTCTCTCTCTCTCTCTCTCTCTCTCTCTCTCTCTCTCTCTCTCTCTCTCTCTCTCTCTCTCTCTCTCTCTCTCTCTCTCTCTCTCTCTCTCTCTCTCTCTCTCTCTCTCTCTCTCTCTCTCTCTCTCTCTCTCTCTCTCTCTCTCTACAGTCCAGTCCTATAACTTTGCCTTTCTCCATTTTATCACCATCTTCCTCAACTTTATTGTCATGATTCCCATTTGTTATCATTACCTGATGTCCTTTACATGTTTGCCCATGATTCTGCTGCCTGTTTAGTATGGCTTTGTGTCATCTTGCTTTCCATTCTCATGACAAGTCTGGCCTTGCAGCAGCAGTGATGGTAGAGTATAGAATGTCAACATATCTGATGTGTAGAAGTAATTAGTTTGCCCAGAAATTAAGTCTTGAGCTGAGGAGGTACTGATAAGGATTTGATAAGATATCTACTTTATTAGACTTTACTACAAACTACTTATATAAGATTTAATAAGTAGTATTTACCTGTGGACCACCCAATGTGGGATTGCCGGCCTGTTACGTACTAGACAGATGATCACGTGAATTCTTTATCTTTAGCATTTGTGTATAGCTGCTTCTTGTTGACATGACTACCTCACACACTTGCCATCCACAGCGATGACCAGCTAAACAGCATCGCTGAGCGCACCATCCTTGAGGCAGATAGAGATGGAGACCAGATGATCAGCTTTGAAGAATTCTGCTCAGCCCTGGAACGTACTGATGTGGAGCAGAAGATGTCCATTAAGTTCCTCAAGTAGGCCGGTGCAGAGGGTGTTCTTCAGTATGCATCAGCACTGGTATTGGATTATCAGGTAAGTTCTTGTACAGAGTGTGTGTGTAGTTTTTGTAGCATTGCTAGTAAAGCCTTGGCACTTATCTTTCCTGTGGATGACATGACTTAGCTATTGATAGGTAAATCAGGGATATGAAGGATAGGGAAGATGACAGGCTCCTTGAGTGATGAACTTAGAATGCAGGAGTTACTTAGAAATGTGCATGATGAGAATTCCATATGCTAGCTTGCCAGGGATGATTAAAAACTAAAGTTTTCTTTTCATAGTGAAAAATGTTGCTCATATATGACGTAGGGAAAGCCATGTATTAGTGAGGCAACCCTATTATGTACACTTAAGTGAATTTACATTGTATCTACAATTAATTTAACAGGAGGGAAGACTCACCTTCACCTGTGCACAAGCAGAGAAATGGCTGGAAATTCTACATCCTCCTGCACCTGCCTTGGGTGACTGTGATGCAAATAAGTGTGTGAATGCTTAGAGCTTGTGTGGGTGGATTCAAACCATGTTGACTGTGTGATGTGAATGAATGAATCTATGTAGTTTAGCATCAGTGGTTATCTTATGTTACTTTTTGTTAAGTAAGAGATGAAAGGTTGTTAATTCATTAATATAAACTGTTACTGAAGGAAGGAGACTCCCACACATCATAGTGCTAGTTTCAACCATGATATCAGATGCAGATGGTCAGCACTACTGGCATTACTTAAAAAAATGTATACCAGGCTGACTTTTTTTTTTTTTTCTCCCCCCCCCTCTCCTTATCAACTAATTGGTCTGCTTCTTTGCTCTCTACTAACACAAACTTGATTTGCATTTCTTATTTTATCCATGTGAGTTCCTCAAATTATCTTTTACATTGTTTTCTCTGATCTCCCAAGTACTAATTCATACAACACTGTTGGTGCCACTACACTCACACCTTCTGTCTGCATTAATTCTGTGACACATTAGAAGACTTTACATTCTCTCATCCACAACAACCTGCAACCCTAAATACTTCAAAACAGTCCAGTCTGTAAACAAAGAAAAAATATCCTAAATTATCTTAAGCTGTCTGTCTTATTGCTGTGTTTGAAATCTGCACGACTTTAATTACAGCACAAAGATATCCCACACATGAAAGAAAAGAGTCTGTTATAAAATAGCACAAAATTACAGAAACCTGAAGCATCTACATGACTTAGAACTCGGATCACTAGGTCCCATTCGGCTGCCTTTGTTAATTAAGGGTATTGCAGACTCCGCTGTGTCAAGAGTTTATCTACAGCCAGGCCATGGGAGGTAAATACTTGCCAGCAACTGGTAGCAATATTGCCACAGTAATCTCAAGGCACAAATGTTAGTGATTTAGCCTGAGGAGACTCACTGTAGATGTTCTTTTCTTTCATGAACCACAAAGTATGGAAACAAGTTCTCTCCCTCTCTGTCGGCCTTTGTGAGACACGACTGATGTACATTCCATTAAGTTGTAATGAAAAGAATTTACAAAGTAAGACTAATTTGTGCTGAAAGTCACATTGAAAGTGGATCAGTCTTGTTAGGTAATTGTTCAGTTTTGTTCTCCATTTGTCAAGCACAACAATAATTGTATTTTCCATACTTTCAAGCACAAAGTAATATGAACATTGTCTTGGTGAAAATGTTGTAAGTTTAGCAATTAATGCCTACTTACCAAGGGATGTTATCAATATACAATGCTGTAACATTTGTTAAGCTTGAACATGCATTATTTACTGGGCTTAAACCAGATATTCACTGCTGATTTTAATTTGACTACGCTAGACAACACCCAACCTTGTCACTTTTTTACCATGAACAAATTAACTGTATTTAGATGTACTACTGAATATTTAGTACAAGTGGTGTGCTTCACCATTACAAGCAGGTCTTTGTGTGGTCAGTATTGAGCCATGTGGCTGTTGCAGGGAAATTGTTGTGTATAATTTCATTTGAGTAAGACTTCATAATTGTACATCAAGATCATCCTTCATATCATGTGTATGGCCTGTGAAGTGTTAGATTGTGGAACATTTCTGCAAATTTTTAAGTTAACTATTTGATACACTGAACAGTAGCACAGACACTGGCAATATGTATAAAGTTGTTCAGACATGAATGCTTTACTTTGATCATGCATTCACATTTGAATGCTGTAATGGATAAATGTCACATTTTACATCAAGACCAAGTTTCAGCCAACATACATTTATGAGTGCAATTCTAAGTCTGATGAATTTTCAGCATAATATTGTCTTCTTGACACTATCATCATATTGCAGGCTAGTCAGTCCTTGTTGGTGGAATGAGGCTGACACATTCCAAGGTGTATTTTGACATGTAGTGAAGAAAATGGGATTCCCATTAACTAGTTCTCAAAATAAGACAAATTAGGTGCTATCACACACTGAGCTCAAACGCTTATTGGGAGGGCACAGCTGGTGATCAAGAGTCTTGCATGTGCTCCTTTGTGTGGTGATGTAAATTGCACGTGCACACACAGAGGATTGCACCAAGTTGCCTTAAGTGTTTATATTTCAAGTTAGAACATAGAGAGCAATATGAGAAGTGAGCACCTCAGGTCATAAGTACGTATTTTTTAACATTTTGGCACTTGATTTGCTCTGGTGGAAGTAATGAAGATCTTCACAGGTGTTTTTCATTATTTTAATGTTAATTTACCTAATTTACCATAGTTTCTGCAACATCAGTGGGGAAAAACACCCATGAGAACCAGACTAGTCATCTCTGTGGCCTTTTAATATAGTTTAATGAAAACTCAAACCTTTTAAGAATACAAGTATTAACTACCATTGTCACCATCTTGCAAAGCATTCCAATTTTAATACCAACTTGGTCTTTTTTCTTTACTGATGTATGATAAGCAGTTGTGTATTATATGAAGAGATATATATATATATATATGTATATGCTAATTGTATTGTATATTAAATATACTTATTTATCAAACTATAATCACCCTTGCTAGACCATGCTTGTAAATGTCTATGCAACATAAATTACACTAATAATTAGTGCACAGGTTATATATGACATATGGTAAGAAAGCCTGCTGGTTCTGGTTTCTGGTAAAGGTTGGAAGGTTTAGCTCTTGCAATGGCACCTCTGATGTTGTCTTGTTTATGGTTTCCTTTTTCAGTCTGATGTCTTGTTTTCTCAAACCAGTTAATTTTTCTTAATTTTCTTCCCCCCATGCTCCTCTTCCCCAATGTTACTGTAGTTCCAATCTTCATTTTCTATATAGTCTTTGTAATTTATCTACATTTTTCTTCTGATCTTTTATCTCTTCCTTATCCTTGTCATCAGTCAATTCAAGCTTTGTTCAACTGAAGGGAAATGGACACATGACAAGGATAAGTAAGGGAAGAGATAAGGACCAGAGAAGGGAGACAAGTGGATAAATTATAAAGACTAATTAGAACATGATCAAATTATTGGTGAACTCCCTTTTTGACAACATTCAAATTTAAACCAAGAAATTCCAGTTTTTGGAAAAGTTGAAATACAAGGGAAATTAATGTTATTTGAGAGAAACAAGAGAACAGGTCAGACCGCACACAAAAAAAAATGAAAAAATAAATACATAAAATAAATATATAATAAATAACAAGGACTAAAAGTTTTTGAAAAAAAAAAAAGATGCAAGGAAATGTGCAATCCACTTGTTCCACCCTTTTTAGTGGCCTCTTACAATGCAGAGTATGCTTTTAGTCTAGGAGCACATTAAGCACATCCGAGGTCCAAGCTGTAGGACTTCAAGCAAAAGTGCAAACTACACTGGTGTGTAATATAATGCTGACATGATTTCACATCCTATACAGCTGCTGCCAGGTCAATTGGGTGGAAGTATTCAACATAACAAACAGGTAAGTGGTATCAATTTTTAATGCTTTACTTGAACCACCAAAGATTTATAGCTATGCCTTAATAACTAAGAAAAATGCAAAAGTCCTAAATAAAGTTGGGTTTTACAAATTTTGAGACAGGAGAAATGACAAGGTTCGGGTTGGGAGACAATACTTGGCACCCAGGCAAGGGACAAAATTCCACTAAGGGTTTCATTCAAGGCGGCTCTGAGCCAAGTAGGGACTGGAATGGGTCATAAGGGATACCTTGAGAACCCTTCTTAACAGTAACTGAGATGGAAATGAACACCTAGTACAAACCAATATACATACTCTGAGCATTACTCTTAACTCCGAGAGACGAAATGTAAGTTATCTTTCCTCGAAGTAACGCACACACAAATCATAACTTTTTGCAAGGCTTAGACTATACAAGAATACATCAACTTGTCTAAATATAGAATGAATATCTTAATAGTGAAACTGCCATTATACAGTGATAAAAATAACCTGAATATTATGTATGTATAAGGCATGCAGCTTCAAGATACAATGGGAATATAAGCTGGTGGTGCCATAGAGAGACCACTGTGTGTGTGTGTGTGTGTGTGTGTGTGTGTGTGTGTGTGTGTGTGTGTGTGTGTGTTGGCATGCTTTGACAACAAAAGTGACTCCCTGCCAATGACAGAGCAATATCCAGATCTTGGCTTCTCTACAGGATACCAATGAAGTGATTTGTGACAGCCATCAACTCTCAAATTGAAATCTGTGTTCCTAAGAAAGCTCTGCTGAGACCTTCACCACAGCCTTCAATAAACAAGATCTACAGAGGAACACCAAACACATTATCTTCTATACTAGAGCTAATATTGACCTTAACATGAATGTCAGCATATTTCAATCCTATTTCACTTGAGTACTCCATAAAACTTGTATCTGATTAAAGCTCATAATTTCTACACATGCTAACAGAAACTCGTTCACGTCTCCTTTACCACTGGTCATCAATAGCAACACAAAGGCTTGTCAACTTCTTAATGCCTCATTTTAGTTTTGTTGGAAGTTGTCTCATTATCCTGTCTGTTTTTGCTTCACTTTATACAATACTTAGTCAACATTTAGTTAACCTGACTGTCCATAATAGAATTTCTTCATATTCAAAAAAACTAAATGAAACACCATCTCAACATTTAAAAGCCACTATACCCTTCAGGGAAGAATAACAGCACTTGACATTCTGTAGAATCAGTCATTGTAAAAGAAAGTATTCCTGTTCAACACTCCTGCAGACATCAAGGTAATAAAATGCATGGTCTTTCGCTTTTTCCCAACAAGCCAAATACACACAGGCCGATTAGGAATATGACCATATTTGAGCAGACTCAGTGCAATATTAACACCTAACACAAAAATTTCCATCCAGTAGCATGTGGAATGCACTGAAGAATTTTTACCTATACATATAAATCTTCTTTCCCACCAGCTAGTAGGAAGGCCTTAGTGGTATTCCAAACAAGGCAATGTACTAAAAGAGGCAGAAACATTGGGTTTCCACACATGGATCCATGATGGGATGTGCCACAATGAAGCAGATAATGCTAGACCTTGATGATGTGGGGATGATGGATGTGGTGGTGGTGGTGGTGGTGGGGGACACAGGACTGAACATCCACTGGCAGTGGGAAACACACAATTGTGCATACATGACTGGTGTTAACAAGGTATTCAAGCATTTCTGGGTCAAACTGTGAGTCAGGTACAGCCTGTCATTCTAGCCATTATCAGTGTGACATTCCTGCAGGTAACTTAAATGGTTGTAAACAACCATCAATGGAACTAAGGAAATGCATGCTAATATGGACACAAGAAAATAATACAGAAAATGCCCTGGTCAATGTAATGCAACAATTTTAGTCTCTAGTTCCTTGCAGAGCGAGCTCTTCCCCTGCCTCTGCCCCGCCTCCCCCGCGGTGTGCCTGAGCCCCGGCCACCACGACCCCGCCCTTCCACCGCCACTGTTACTGCTGCTGGCTCCTCGTCTTCCTCCCTCTCCCTCTTGCCGGATTCTTTCTTGGTGCTGAAATGAGAATAAAAATATATTGGCTGCCTACATACCCACAATACCTTAATACTCTGCTATGCTACTTGTGTTTGATCATCTACCACATGGAAACCAATGTCCTCTTAAATGTTGAGAAAGGATGTCATGCCTGTTCTCACTGCAGAATTAAAGATACAGAGTACAGTTCCCTCAGTGTCCCTTCTTAATCACCTTTCAATACACACAGATTATGGAAGCAATATTCTTCCAGTCAGTCGGGGAGTGTGGCGCCCTCAAACCCTGTACTCCATGTTATCTACAAATCACTAAGCATATACTCACCTCTCCTCAGGCTCCTCTTCCTCCTTGGCTGCTGTCTCCTTTGCCTTTTCACTTTCTTTTGGTTTGGATTTCTCTTCCTCTACCTTTGTCTTTTCTTTCTCCTCTTCCTTCCCCTTTCCTTTCTCACACTTCACTGTCTCAAGTCCCTGCTCTTTATTGAACTCGTCCAACTCCTCTCCTACTTCATCTAAGCAGGAAATATCCTGGTGGGGAGAGAAATCAGTAACTCACTAGTACAAATTACTGTGCAAAATGCCTTAAATCATGCTGGTGGTATCCCATTCGAAAATAAAAAAAAATTATATTACCTAAATCCCTTAAGTATAACAAATAATACAATTTTAACACTATTTGCTGTAGCATACAATTAAAGGGCTACACAAAATGTTGCCTACTTCTAGACTTTTCTCTCTGATTTTTCTTGAATGCCATCATACATTTGAGGGAAGACAAGTCTGCATTAACAGCTAAAAATACAGAACATGACCAAAGAAAGAAACTCACAAGAAGTTCATCAACCTCAGCACTGCCACCAGCCAGCTCCTTTCCTTCCTCCTCCTCCAGCAGGCTCCCCTCCAGCCCTCCCTCCATCTCCCCGTCATCACACGCCTCGTCCACAGTCTCCATGTTGTGCATGTCTTCCTCAAAGTTAAAACTAGTCTCTTCCTCCTCCTCCTCCTCTTCTTCCTCTTCTTCTGCTGTCCGTGTTGCTGTCGTTGCTTCCTCTTCCTCTCCCTCATCTTCCACATCTTCCCCTTCTACGTCTCCATTCTTCTTGCTGTCTTCATTCTCGTCCCGCTGTGTCTCCTGGTTACCAGTGTCTTGTTCACCAGATACCTTCTCCTTGTCTTCTCCTTCCCCTTCTGCTTCCTCTGCAGCCTTTGCCTCTGCCTCCTCCTTCTTCTTGCGCTCCACTTCTGCCTTCCTTGCTTCCTCCTCTTCCTCCAAACGCTTCTTCTCCTTCTCCTCCTGTAGTATGAGGAAAAAATTGTGGTTTGTACATTTCTTCTTTGATTGCATTTCATTTTTGATCACGTGCTACAATCTCATGTTGATATTTACCCGCCTTCTATGATTTTTTCTTATTCCCACCTTCCCTGCCACTATTTACTTTCGTTTGCCTTCACATCTCTCTCATAACATCTCTTGCCATTTGTACCCTCATTCTAATTTAATATCCTTTTCTGCCTCCAATACCTTCAACTTTTATTTTTCCACTTCACTGTCTGCTTCACACCCTGCATTGCTAAACTCATTCTCTTTCCTTCCATACTACCCTATCCTTGCTCTCAATCCCATTCATTCCTCCTACACTTGACTCTCTTCCCTGTCTCACCTCTACAGCCTTGAGGTGAGCCATAAGGTTGTTGTAGTGGTCTAGGGACTTGAAATGTTCCTCAGTGTCAGCAGCTGAGGTGAGGCGGACCTGGGGACACGCCTTGCATCTGTAGTGGGACCGCTTCCAGATGAAGTTGAGGCCTGATGGTGGGGAGAAAAGGAGTAATGGATTAATCAAGACTACACCAGATCTTGTGTTATTAATGTTATGTAATCTTAAGAATCAAAGTTGCAAAGAACTCCACCATAACAGATCTTGGGTGAGTATGCATGCATTACACTATTTGTCCTGCTTCCCCCCCAGTAGTTCCTCACCTTGGGGTATGGCTGGGTCATATGGCATAAGGTTCTCTGGGCTGGTCACTTCAGCATGCTGTGTCTTCTGCTTCATGTGCTTGATGGTGTCAGCAAACAGCATTCCTTCCTCTGAAGACACATGAATGGTAATATGAATGGAGGAAAATGACTATAAAGGATTTCATTACTATTACCATACCTAAATTTCCTATAACAAGCTCTTCTCACTTCACAGCCATGAAGAGGTTCACTCACCACTCTCCTCCACTCCAATATCGTCCACCTCATTCTCAGCTTCCATCTTCTGCCTTCGTTGCTCCTCCTCCAGTTGATTCTGAGAGTAAGAGTGATGGTTAGCTTAGTCCAACCTGAACTGTCAGGTCAAGTGTGCTGAGAGGGAGGGCACAGCAAGTTTAAAGTAATTATGCATGAGATTTTCACAGGTCGTTTGGGTCAGGTCATGGCGTGGAATGGTTAAATCATCAGTATAAAAGTAAGACAACTTAAAAACAAATTATTAATACAAAACAGTGGGCACCATTAACAGGCCTAACCTTGAGATGGATGAGGGAAAGCCGATGCTCCTCCAGGTCTGCACGGTTGAAGAAAGTGGTGTTGCAGCAAACCACTCGCAAGTAGTTCCTCAAGGCCTGTGTGGGTAAAGGGATGCTAATTAAATGACCCTTAAATCAGAGGGCACATGCAAAGTAACGAGTTCAGTGACTAACAGACTGACAGCTTGAAATTATTGGATGTGGCAGCAGCAGCCAACACTCACAATGTGCTCTACTGTCTTGGAATGTTCCCGGATGTAGCCAAACACCTCACACTGACACTTGCGGCACCTCATGATGGGACCCTTGATGCCACGCCGCAGACTCTTCAGCATCTTCCTCTGAGATGCCAACTGTTCAGGGAGAGAGGGAGATGTGTCAGGAAAATAGAAGGCTACAATTCTGCTGGTACATAATCAGTAACAAATATTCACAAGCAACAACACACACACACACACACACACACACTACCTTGGAGTTAGCCCTCAGGAAGTGAAGAATGGCAGCACCCTTGGCATGGAAGGAATACTTGAGTGTCTCATGGCGCCTGCTCTCCAGATGCCTCATGTAAGACTGCAAACAGAACAAACATCTTTTTATAAACTTTGCAAGACATGTATGTTGCTCTCCATCTGGGATCCAAATTAATCCAGTAAGTGGTTTCTTCTGACTCTGCTCATATTCACCAATGCTTTTACAGTCCCCTTACCACTTACTTCATACACATTTCAAAGTTCTTGCACCTTGTCACCCATCCCTATCTCTGTCACCATCATCACCCCCATCACCCTCCCCTACCACTCCTCTGATGGCATCCCTTTTCCTATCACAACCCTACCTCTGCCTCCAGACTTACCTTTATGTCAGGGAACTTGGAGAGGCCACACATGTGACACTGCAGAGCCTCCCGCGGCAGCCATGTGATCTCCCCAGACTGTGCACAGGAAGGGAGAGACTGAGTGAGTAAATGACCTCTGTACAGACATGACAAAAGCTTGTAAGTTAGAAGAACTAGCAAGTACAAACTGCGATGGCAGAAAAAATAAAGTAAATTACAAAATAACAAAGAACAAACCTCATTCTGCTTCATCATCTCTGCTTCTTTCTCCTTCTTCTCTTCTGATTTGTCTTCAGTCTTTCCTGTTGATGATCCTGCTACTTCCTCTCCCTCCTTGCCCTCCTTCTCCTCCTCCTGCTCAGACTTCACCTCCACCTTTACTGCACTGCAGGATGCTTCAGTTTCCTCCTTGCCCTCCTCTTCCTCCATTTTAGTTTCCTCACTGCTGGGCAATAGAAACACTCAACCATGATCAAGGAAATGGTGGGAGCAGACAGTTATGGCAATGGGAATTGGTGAGATAGGAACAGAGGTGAGATGAGTGGGATCAACAGCCATTATGCACATTTTGGAGTAGATCAAAATAATCTTAGCATGACATGAACTTTAACTGAATTTTATAGGGACGATGTTAACAGGTATTTGTTTATTTAAATTCGCTGGTGGCACTTACAAGTCTCTGGGGCCCCAGGGGCACTAAACAAAATACTTGGCACCCACCTGTTGGTGTCTCCTGCATCACACGCCATCATGAAGTGAAAGTGATTGTGGTGTTTGTCTCTAACTTATAGTAATTCAAGGATACCCAACACAATATATAACCCTTTCTCTGCTGCTTAAGTCTCCTACACACAAGATGTGCACACACTCACATTTGCACACACACACACACACACGTTCCTAACAGTTCTTGCTTTACATTCATATGATGCCAGCCACTGATGAGCTAATGTAGCATATTTACCTTTCACTGTCATGAGCAGCTTATCTTCAAAATACAGGTACACATTCAGGTTTTAAAGATGGCAAGTAATTTGTACACAGCAATGCCACATTCATTGTTTTCCAGAAAATTGTCCAGGACAATGCAGCTCAAACAAAGAGTGTAGTTTTGGAGCAAGAAAGGCATGGGCAGAGAACATACCCACACACCAGATGCACAATGTCTCTCTACACATGGAAAGAAAGGTTTTGAGATGATCACTTCTGATGTCATGATTCAAGGAATTTCCTATTTTCACGTGAAGTTCTTGACAACTCCTTGTTGAAAGGTGTTGGTTTTGTAGTAAAAATTTTATCTGTTAAATTGTGAAACAGGCAGATCCAGTGCTCTCAGTAATAAAGACACTAACCAAGCTTGCTGGTATTGATTCTGCCACAAAAATTTCATATTCCCTTAAAGAGTACTGAATCACACACCCACCAAGTGGGACCAGTGGTGACCCAGATTCCTACTTACTCTATTTTCATTATTATTATGAACACATGTTTCCTTTTAGGTTATTACTGAGGAAGTTGTCCTCCTCTTGGCCTTTTGGGCATGGCATTAACATTATAAATGCTGGAGCAATATGACAAAATTAAAGAGGGACAAGGGTACACAGCAGATAGCGTGCACTAACTAACTGCTGTGTGGCAGCTATGTCACATCAAAGGAAAGTTCTCAAACAATGAACTACTGCAAAGACTGAAAACAACCAGATTTCTGGTAATTCAGGTTTTCTGAAACCCACATAAATGGTTCAGCACCATAACTTTGATCTCATGTATTCTTCACATCAAATTATTTATCATCACATCTGGGCAGGTGTCCTTGCCTTACTTGTACATAACCGACATACCAGGAGACACCAACATGTAAAGCAAGAACTGTTGGTGCACATTTTACAGGCATGACACTGAACTGAGTTTAAAATCAAAACAGTTTCATCAGTAACTTACACATACAATAGCACAAAGGCACAGCTCATGACATAAAATAAATATCAAGGACTCACAACCCCTGACATTACAAGTACACTTCATGTGGGGATGACACTGGTGTGCTCACCTAACTCCCTCTTGGCAGCCTCAACACCAGAAGGTGTCTTCCTCAGTGCTGCCGCCTAGCCTAAACCTGGACCAAGGTGACTACAGGACTGGGACACTAGTGTCTGCAGCAGGCACACACCACTTCCCTCTATGGGGTGGCCCTGCCCGGGGTGGCACCTGGTGGCTGCTTCACTGATAGCATTATGTAATAGAACAGGTGTGTCAAGTCATCTCCAAAACTGAATGCCTTCAAAGACTTTTCTTTATCACAGATTGGCAACTTTGGGGCTTTTTTTTTTTTAACAAATTCAGCCCATTTTCTTTCCTTCATATAAGATAGTGAAACACTTGTGTTATCTCACCAAAAGACTACACACAAGTGTGCAATGACAGCACAGCTAGCACAGAGGGCACTTCTCCTCCCCCAGGCACCTGGGTCTCTTGAGGGAAGAGGAGCCACCACCTTACTGTGAGCCAGGGTCAGTGTGGCACCTGGGGCACTGGGCCACTCATGCCCACCAAAGCACCACAGCAGGGTACACTCACAACCACCATCGCCACCACAGCCAGGTCACATGAATGAAGGGGGGGAAAAAATGAAGCAACTTTAGGACTGAAAGTCAAAAGGAGTGGAGGCATCACAGAACAGAAAGAATGATGATGAGGACTGAAATAAACAGTGTTGCTCCCTCACATAGCTCCTCTCCTGGCAAGCTCTCTAGTCAAAAATGAAGGGAAAAGGACATCTTGCAGGCCAGAGATTTGGTGCGTGGCGGCAGGACTCTGAGTCCTCATGGCCCTACCCGGCCAGGTAACTCGCACCTCGGCCACACTACACTGAAAAGTAAATGCGGGCCGGGAGCAGCAGCAGCCCTCCCTGGCGCTTACCTCTGGGGGCCCTGGGCCGCACTGGTGCCAGCGGCGGCGGCGGTGCTCTCTCTTTCCAGGTCGTCCGACAGGTCCTGCTCCTCCTTGGCCCGGCCCTCCCGCCCAGGGCCCTTACCACTCCTGGTATCATGCCAGGGCTTGCCCCGCCGGGCCTTGGCCACCCTGCGGGCCTGGTTGTCAGTGCTGCCGCCGTGGTGGTCCCCTCGAGGGTATGAGGGGCCGCCCCGGCGGTCCCAGGTACGCCGGGGGCTGTAGCGAGGGGGGTACCTGCGGGCGGGGGGCGGACGCAGCTCGTCCTGTGGAAGACACTCACCGCTCAGTCTCCCCCGCCCACTCTGAGCAGAGCTCCTTCAAGGGTGGGCTCCCCCAGCCGGTGGCTGCCCCAGCGAGGCACTCACGGCCCATAGCGCTGCCTCACACACTCAGGGTGCCAATCATTATATGGGATCAACATACTGTGATAATTTCTTTCAGGGAATTAAACATAATGAGTCACTGACATTCCAGTAGACCTGAGCATAAAACATTAGTTTCATGAGGACGGTAGTCAGTGCTGAAGGCAAAATGACAGGTATGAGGTCACTCATGACCCATCACTACCTGCTGTAGCTCCTCACTCTCTCCTCTCAGGGAGTCATAATTCCTCCATCTTGATCATCCTTCTCCTTCCACTTCTCCTCCTCCTCCTCCTGCTCTCACTCCTCCCCCTGAGCAAACCACAGGGCAGCCTCATCACTCCTCCCTCTTCCTTCCTCGTCCCTCCTTCTCCTCCCACTTTCTCCTCCTCCTCCCAGACCAATGATGAACATTCACAGGCTTGGGGTACAATTCTGCTGTACAAACATACAACTGAAATCATTAGTTCCCTTAGATCCATATATAAATTGAGTATCAAGGACAGCCAGTCTCTGAGATGATCAAAATGAGATAAATTTAGGAGCTCAACACATTCAAGCACTTTCCTACAGAAGTCTCCCTGTCCTCATAGGTCCCCTAACTCTCCAGCCTCCAGGCTACTCACCCACTCCATGCGCCTCATCTTCCTCGGGGGTGGTCCGTGCTCCCACACGTCCCGGCCCTCACCCATGGCAGAGTCCTGCAGGGGGAAGGCAGTCAATGGCTCAGAAAGGAAGAAGGCTACAAGTATAAGCCTGAACCTTAAGTGTTACAGGGGATATCACAACCATTTTACCATAAACAATAAGAATGATGCTGTCAAGAGAATAGCATATCACTGCACGGCGTCACACCTGCATGGGTAACAGCATTCCAGAAAGTGCAGCTGCCTAAATGCCTAAATTTGTGGTGTTACTGACACAAGTTCATTCTACCCATAAATATTAATGATTTCAAAACCACTGATCTCAGACTGAGCTCTAACATTCCTGTACTCCCAAAAATCCATTTCAGAAACACTAACAAGCTAGCTACTTCAGTTTCCTAATATCATAGAGCTGATCAATTTCTTCAGTGGTAAAGTTCCTTTACCCTCTTCTTCTTCTTGCACAATATTGAACAGTGGCAGACTGTTTACTACTGAGGCATCATCACCACTGCATCTCTTGTCTCCTTGGCCTTACAGCTTTAATGGGTGGTGGTCTGTCACCAGGATCAAGGTATGGATTTCCACACTGACCCTTCAAGTTTTATATAAGAAACAAGCACTCCAATGCCAAGAAAAGGCACTAAATTAAACAAAATAATAGTAAAAAGAAAACATTAGATCCACATGGAAATAAACATGACACCAGCTTACTGATGAGAGGACTGCGTTGAGAATATTCAGTGCCAGCTTGGACTTGTCGTTGCCCATCTGACTCAGCTGATTGAGGGAGCCAATCAGCTGGGAGGTGCCTGCCCCACCCCCACCTCCCCCGCTGCTCCCCATGCCCATGCCAGTGGCCCCGAAGGCTGAGGCGTGGGCCCCATAGCCGCCCCCGCCACCCACCTCCCGAGGGCCCATGCCGGCATCCCAGGGATTCACTATGTGGCCACCAGTCCGCCGGGAGTCGCTGTACCTGCACACAAACACACACTTCAGTGTTTTCAAATACAGAATGTACATCATTAAAGAGAGAATGTCACCAGAAACATCAACACAACACCTGATTCATATTAATTTTAAAACATCTACTAAATCTCAAAGTTTGGAATGCAAAATTCAAATTTATAAATGAAAATCTCTCAAATTTACCTAAAGTATACTGAAAACACATTAAATACAAACTTAATGAATGTTTGATTCAGATCAATAATTTTTCTCTCATCAGGTTTTACAGGTCACCATGGTGGTGGCAACACTGCACACTAGTGCCAGCAGGCTGTGTGCACTGGAGGTGATACTGGTCATGCACTTCTCTTATTGTATAATATTTTGCGATACAATATACAAAAAACATAACTACCTTTAAATCCACATTTATATTTTTCACACACACATGAACAAGGAGTGGAAACTACTGAGATGTGACACCAATCTAAGGGGCCAAGTGAATTACAACTTGAACTTGGTGAGTTACATAGAGAAATGTGTCAACAGGAGTAGTATGACATAACAAAATCTAACTTAATGAAGGCCCCAGGGATCCAAATGAGGCCTGCACACATTACAACTCATCATCATAGCACTAACCTGTCATGGTAGCTGGCAGTGGTCTCTCGGTAACTGCTGGAGGCTACCCCATGCCCTCCCCCTCCTCTGTACCTGCTGCCACCGCTGCTTCCACCACCTCCCCCTGTCCCCCCTCGGTTATATCCCCTGCCACCGCCACTGCTGCTGCTGTTGCCCACTCTGCTACCCCATGCATAGTTGCCACGGCCTCTGCCACGGCCCCTGCAGGAGAATGAAGGTTGTGGTGCATCCATGAGAGAGAGAGAGAGAGAGAGAGAGAGAGAGAGAGAGAGAGAGAGAGAGAGAGAGAGAGAGAGAGAGAGAGAGAGAGAGAGAGAGAGAGAGAGAGAGAGAGAGAGAATGATAAAATGGAGATAGGCAAAAATATAGGACTGGACTGTATAGAGAGAGAGAGAGAGAGAGAGAGAGAGAGAGAGAGAGAGAGAGAGAGAGAGAGAGAGAGAGAGAGAGAGAGAGAGAGAGAGAGAGAGAGAGAGAGAGAGTAACACAGCAGCAGGCAGCTACTGCCAGGACTCACCTGTATCGGCCGCTGCCGCCGCCGTCACGACTGTCATACTCCCTTTTGTCGTAATGACTCGGCATCCTGTCAACACAAAAAAAAAAAAACATGCTGCTGCAATACTCATGGAGGGTAAGAGTGCCGCGGCACTCGTGGAGAATTGCGGTCCCTGGCTTGCTTGGCCCGCGGCCTGCCGGTTTGAGTTGCCAGTTACGCATTTCTGCTGTACTAGTCCTTTCATAAATAATAATAATAATAAATAAATAAATAAATAAATAAATAAATAAATATATATATATATATATATATATATATATATATATATATATATATATATATATATATATATATATATATATATATATAAATATATATATATATATATATATATATATATATATATATATATATATATATATATATATATATATATATATATATATTGATAAGATCAACTAATTCACTCGAGAACCAGTTATCACAGAAATTCATAACATGAAAGCACACAATAATAATAAAAAAAAAAAAAAAATAGTAATAATAATATAATTCTCGAGTAGGCGTGAAGCGCCTCGCAGGGAATTCACCTTCACATTTGTGGTAAAATTCCTATTTAGGTGGATGATGCACGTGGTGTTCACAAAATACAAGCCCGGCCATGAGTGAGCTGAGCAGCCCCAGAGGCAGCACCAGGCGTCCCAGTGGTGGGGTGGCGGCACACAATGGCCGGGCGGCGCCAGGCAGCGGCAGGCGTCGATAACACCCCTGTCCGCCACACCTCGCACACTGCACCCACACACCATTCACGCCCTCACCCACACGCCCACGACCCCGCTGCCATATACATACTCGTGGCGTCGCCTGTAGTTCAGCGTGGAGGGTTAGATGACTGTGGTATCAAAAAGATTCTGCTCTGCTGTACCACGTCCTGACCGGCGGTGTGACTGAGACGGCGTGGCGTGTCTTGCCTCGGGGACTGTTTGACATTATTTATATTGTCCTTATCATTGCATCTTATTATGTTTTTACTTAATTTTATTCTTTCATAAATATTTTTGATCATTATTATTTCCTAAAAGTAATATTCCATTCAAGATAAAAAAAATATTGCCAGAAGGGCGTTTTCAGTACCGTACTATACTTCACTCTTCTATTTACTTGTGAGATACCATCACTTATAAAAGCCATTCAGTTTCTTTTCAAACAAACAATATTGACCTTTATCAAATTATTAGCCATAGGTCATATCAGTGCAGATGAACATATAAATCTTCCTTTCTTTTTTTCCATCACCTAAATGAGAATAACATTTCCTTTCAGTTCCTGCTTTAACAATCTCTTTCCTAAACCTAAACTTATCTAGCTTATCTGTGTCCATTACCTCGAGGTCTGTCCTGAATGTTTACTATGAGTATGTCACTCATATCCCTTTTGTTCATTCCTTATATCCATTTAAATATTTTTATCATGTCCAGTGAATGCAGGGTTGAGTTGCATATGGTAATCCCCTCAGCCCTTGCATCCTTTAGTTATCCTTCTCCACGCACGCTGTCTGAGGAATCTGTTGTCTTTTCTATTGTATGGTGCCCAAAACTGCACTGTATAGTCCAGATGTGTGTGTGTGTGTGTGTGTGTGTGTGTGTGTAACAAGCATATAAGGGTATAAATTTATATTCATTTCATTATTTTTGTAATTTATCAATCAAGTGATGAAGAGAAACTTATGACTATGGAGAAAGTAACAAGACCATGTGAATCAAAAGTTGAATGATTAATAAAAGCCCAGCAACAGCCACATCTGGAACACTGTGGTGCGCAGGGCAGCACGGGTTTGACGGAGGTAAAAAGTGTGGAAATTAAACCTCTAGGTAAAGTTGATAAGAAGGGATTTTTTTTTTTTCACAGCTTTAATATCTGACCAAATCGAATAAACTGTTTGTATTGTGAGGACCAATAGTACATAACAACTTGCTAATTTGATTGATCATTGTGTCACATGTATCACATTACCCAGAGCTCAACACGAGGAGGAGTTGCAGGTGCAAGTTGAGTGCCATCACCCAGCCTTCCAGTACTTTACTGATTTCTTTCCTTAGAAACAATTCAGTGTAACTTTGCATTCTTGATGTTGATTACTGACTTCTTACTACTCTTTCAACAAACCGTATTTCTAGAAGACAAGTGATAAAAGTACAGGACATAAAACATATCTTGTCTTTGTTACCTAATGTCCAGGAATTCACATATACGTTGTACCTTCGAGCATCTAACAAGAAAGAAAAAACAAGTAAAAGAAGGAAGAAAGGTTCATAATTTTGTACATAGTTTCAAAGTTTTCATAGGTCTTTGAGGGTTATTCAGAAAAAAAAAAAGTGCTGTAAATCATAGTGAGAGTATTCTTGATTTATTAGAGCTTGTGGCATTTTAAGAATTATATGTACGTTATATTGTGAGTGTGTTTGATTAATTTCTTTTGTTTTGCAGGTTCCTGGCAAACAGTTGATGGCTGGTCCTCTGCAGCACCACCAGGCTGACTGAACACCGTGCGTCAGACTCACGGATTGAAAATGTTTTCGGTTAATGAGCAGCAATGTTGTAAGTCCTAGACTCCCAAAATCTGTTTTTATTTATTTTCTTACCCCTTCTTGAAAAGTTTGGTTCTGTTCTCCAAAGACTCCTGGAGGTTTTTAAAAGCAAGTGAGAATAAGGGGAGACTGTGTGTTGCAAAATAGAAAGTAAAATTTAATCCACAAGCAAACGGCATGGCAGCAGCACTACACTCATTGTATGCAAGCTGAAAACTGAAAACTATTAAAATAAATAAATAAAAGCATAACAATTGTCTGCTTTGGGCTGAGGGGAAGCACAACTCACTCAGGGCTCTCCCAAAAATCGCTCAGATTACACTACAGGAAAACACCACGACCCAGGACTTCCCCGGGCCACCTACTATATCACAGCGTCAGTACAAGTGAGGGAAAGGACTTCCTGCACCCATGGAGGATTCCCTGACTCGGGGTGAAGTGTGGGGAGATTGAGGGGTTGATATCCTGGCTGCTGGGAGATCAAGGGGGTGGAGGAACACTGTACTTTGAAGGCAGTCACATGATCAGTAGGCGAGTGTGGTGGTGGGCAGGCAGACAGGCACGCTTCTCACCAGGTTCCTCGACGAGTGAGGTTCAGTGGGAGTTTGTACCTTTGATGAACCTACTCCAGCAAGGATGGTACTTCAGTTCAGCAAGTCTACATGTTCAGTCCCCAAGCATATTGCACTCTTATTCTGAATCACCACTATAGTTTTTCACTCTTTCACTGCGGTATGACAGTTAACAACACTAGGAGTAATGTATGAAATCTTTATTAGCATCTACAAGAAGGAAGGGGATTAAAAAGAAGATATTTTGCGATATGTAGTCAGTTTGATGATTGGAGGTAGTTGTAGAACGAGTAAAGATGTCTCGGAGTGGTTAGTGATAAGGGAAAGATGTAGCAATTAGCAATGAAAGGGTTAATCTTAATGTTGTTTGGTAATAGAGATGCCTCAGTCTTCATTAACATAGTGTAGATGAGAAAGCTTGGGAGCGTTTTTTTTTTTCTTTCTTTCTTTTAAGTTAATTAAGTTAGAGTAGTGTTTCTTTTCTTTTTCTCCTTTCCTTTACTTACCTTTCATGATTCCATCTTTTGTTCCGCGTGAGAAGAAGAAAAAAAGGATGAAAATCTAATGAGTCATGTGTGGTTATGTTTAGAGTAGTTAGTGAGTACTTTTATAGCTATTTAGGTAGTTTGGGTAGTTACGGTGGTTAAGCCTCTTAGGTGATTGTTGTGGACTACTACTACTACTACTACTACTGTATACAAGGAAACCACGTACTTACCCACTCATGAACAAATACAACTACAAAATCAATATACTGGAGGGAAAAGTAAAGTGCATTCCTCTTGATATTCTACGTAGGGCAAAAATTAAAGAAATAAAAAAAAAAAAATAAATAAATAAATAAATAATAAATAAAATAAATAAATAAATAAATAAAATAATCATAACAAGGAGATGATAATTAAAAAAACACACACACCATTTAGTTATTCAAAATGTTTATGTTAGTAGTTAATTAAAAGTGTGAATTATACATACATTATATACAACGTACAATTAACACACACACACACACACACATACACACACACACATACTCGTACACACACACGTTATGACTCATTCCAACAGACCATTCATCCATTTATACAAACATACAATCTACTTAACCTACTTTTAATAAACAAATAAAATAAAAATCTGTTTCCCAGGACTAAATAAAACATTCCCTTGTCCATCTACCCTCCTCTTCCTCTTCCTGCTCCTGCTCCTCCTCCCTCCTCTAGCTCCCGTTTTCTGTTCACTATTGATTCGAAACATGCTTCAAAAACCTCACTCGTGTTTTCAGATCCCTCCCTCCCCCAACCCAATACTTATACACTACAATAGTTTACACCTTACTTATAATAATACTTAAATGTGTTGATATGTATACGTTAAAATACATCAATGATCAACCACAACTATACAACCAATACATTAATCATATATAAAGGAATTATAGACTAGTAGTTATATACATACGCATTTCGTTAGAGAGAGAGAGAGAGAGAGAGAGAGAGAGAGAGAGAGAGAGAGAGAGAGAGAGAGAGAGATTTTGAGCATTTCTCCAGTAAAGGTGCAAATCTATGAAAGGTCACATGCATTAACTTCACACCTGACCTAACCTGACCTAACCTAACGTAATCTGACCTTTCCTGACCTGACCTGACGTGACCTTCTTAACTGTGGCGCTCAATATATACCCTCGAATGAATCAATATTTGTAAAATCTTCGTCACACACACACACACACACACACACACACACAATACTCTTTCCTCTTGATAAATAGTTCCCCTTGTACACTTAATCTATTTTATTTATGCTACTGTTTTATCATTTATTTATTTTTTTATTCTTCCTTTACTTTGGTATCCTAGCTTTGCGAAGGTAGCGGGGGGGGGAGGGGGAAGTCAGTGCGCTTTCCTTCCTTTTAATTCATAAATCATATTCTTTTATTATTTTCCTTGTGTTTATTTCTTCTT
Organism: Scylla paramamosain; assembly: GCF_035594125.1. NCBI lineage: Eukaryota > Metazoa > Arthropoda > Malacostraca > Decapoda > Portunidae > Scylla > Scylla paramamosain. The sequence continues at coordinate 16,941,165 of NC_087179.1, read as the reverse complement.
TTCTTCATTCTTGTTTTTTTTTTTTACTTGTGTTTTCCTTTTTTTTTTCTTAATCAGTCTTTTTTTTCGTATTTTTCTTGTTTTGATTGTTCTTTTTCTTCTTTCGTCTTCTTTTTTCATGCTTTCCTTGTGCGTTCCTCGTTTTCTTTCTTCTTTCTTCATTTGTATCAGCACTCGTATTGTTTGTTTGTTTGTTTGTTTGTTTGCGTTTTTGTTGCTCTTGTTTTTTGTTTGTTTGCTAGTTTTCTTTTTCTGTACGAGGTGATCATCTGTGTTTACTTTTCATCTTGTTTTTTTCTCTATTCTCTTCTCTTTTTTCCCTTTTCGTATTTCAAATTTCTCCTTTTCTCCTCGTCTTCCTCCTTTTCTGTCTTCTTCCCTATCGTAACATTCTTCACACACACACACACACACACACACACACACACACACACACACACACACACACATATATATATATATACATACATACATACATACATCTCACTCCTCTCTCTATCAATACATATCAGTGCATACATTACATATATTCATGCGAGGCTACACACACACACACACACACACACACACACACACACACACACACACACACGCACACACACGTCACCTTAACTAACAACAAGGTCTACATGTACACAGGTAATTAGTGTAGTACTGTTTTCACTCTTATTTTTTCATTTACTTATTTTTGGTCTATTTTCTTCTTTCATTACCTTAGATTGATGTTTCCTTCATTATTTCCCATTTTGCTATCTTTTCCATCTTTTTCTTTTGTTCCATTGATTTGCTCTCGCCTGTTTCCATTACTCTTTCCTTCATTATTTTGTTCATTATTGCCTCGTATGTGATGGTGGTCAAAATGTACGATAATTTCTTTTGCGCAGCTGCTCATTACCGCTCTACATGTGTCTTGTTTTCTTCTTACTTAACTTTTTTTTTTGCTAAGACGCTTTTTTTTTTATTCAGTTTATATTTTCATTCTTGCTGATCATTTCTGTACATATATATTTTTGATAACACTATTCTTTCTATGTTCACTTCCTTCTAAGACACCTTTTTTTCTTATTTTCCTATATTTGATTAGAAAAAAGGCACTTTCAATTTTGATTAAGTTTTTCATATATTTTAATCGTCACTATTTTTTTTTTTTTTTTATTGTTAACACTTCCTTTATTTTCCTTCGTTATTTTCTAAGGCACTTTTCACACCCTCGCTTGGAAGATAAACTTTAGGAATATTTCTTCATTCCTAAGAAAAAAAAAGTATATATATAATTTGATTCTCGTTTTCCAAGCAGGAACGTTCAGTGTAAACTTTTCCTTCTACTTTCTTGTTTTCCTTCTATCAACTTCCCTTCATGGAAAGGTTTAATACAAAGAAAAACTCGAACCATAAAGGAAAATATTCAGTTCTTGGGTACGTTTTGGTTCTTCAGAAAAAAAAAGTTCGATATTTCAGGATATAATGTTTGTGGAGTAAATTATTTAATATATATACTTTAAATGCTTTTTTTTTTTTTTGGTTTAATTTGATTTGGTTTAGTTTGGTTTAGTGAGAATTTACTATCCTACTCCTTTCTCCTTCTCCTCCTCCGCCTCTTCCTCCTCAGCACTAGCATTCACTGTCCTCCTTCACAGGTGACGCCAGGTAAGGCTCTGAGAGGACCCGTGCAGGAGGAGACGTCTTCTTCTTCCCCTTCACATCCTCCTCCTCTTTCTCCTCTTCCTCTTCTTCCTCCTCGAAAAATTCAGTCTGTGTTGCATCTTGAGTGGCCTGCTGCTGCTGTTGTTGTTGTTGTTGTCTCTGTTGCTGCAGGAGAAGTCGCTGTTGTAGTTGTAATTGCTGTAAAAGAAAACAAGGACAAATTAATGCTTTGATACCTCTGCCGAGACACACACACACACACACACACACACACACACGATGCTTGGCAGACCTTTCAGCTTCCGGCTTCCATTACTCACACTGAGCCTGACTCACTGGCCTGACAGACAACTCCCAGCAGCCTGTGAGCCTCGCGGTGCGGCGGCGGCGGCAGCAGTGGGGACTGCGGGACTCACCTTGGCGTTGGCAAGTGCCTGGTGGCGGTAGTGGGAGGCCAGCAGCTCCAGCGAGGCAAGGTACGCCGCGGTGGACTCTGGCGTCACGCCAACCCGCTCCTCCTCCTTCTCGTCCCTCTCGTCGTGGGCGTGCTCGGCCACTCTCCTGATGAGCCGCGGCGGGGGCGGGCGTGGATGCGGCGCGGGGCGGGGCAGGGACAGGCTGTGGGTGCGGAGTGCGGGGCGGGGCCGCGGCGCGTAGATGGTGCGTCCGTCCCACAGCTTGGAGTTCACGGCTTTAGGAATCACGTCCACCACTCTCGGCGCGGCGGGGGACTCCTGGAGGGCGGGGGGCGGTGCCCCAGGGGCGTCACTACCCCGGGTGTGCACCAGCACGGGGTTGATGGCCTCCGTCAGCAGCATCACGTTCTCTGTGAGCGCCGCCAGCCCGAACACGTCCTCGTACAGCTGCGACGCGCGCCGCGGCACGGGCACCAGCAGGCCGCCGGGGCTGCCCAGGAGCGTGCCCGCGTCAGACAGCGGTCGCAGCCGGAAGGGTTTGGGGGGCCGCGGAGGGGGCACAGTGTCCAGGCCTTGCCATAGCGCGGGGCGCCGCGGCGGCGGGTCGCCGGCACTCTTGTTCACCTCGATCACCGTCACGTTGGTGTCCGCCGAGCGCCTCCGCCGCCTCTCCTCCTCGTCGCTCACGCCCACTGAGGAGGAGGCGGGCGAGGGCGGCCCGGAGTGGGAGGGTGAAGCGGCTTTGCTGCTCACCTCGGGGCTCGAGTATCCTGACGACGAGGACGAGGACTCGAGGACCGAAGAGGACTTCTTCCTGGAGCGATCCGTCAGGGAGGAGCGGGAGGAGGAGGAAGAGGAGGATGTGATGGGGGGCGCAGGGGTGGCGGTGGTGGCAGCCGCCGCGTCCCTCAGCCTAGGCGCGGTACTGAATCCTGTCTGGGCGCAGGAAGCGCGACGCCGCAGGGGTCTGGAGGCCTCCGTCTGGCAGCCCGCCGTTCTAAAGGAGGGCACTCGCAGCACGATTTTGTGGCGCTGCAGCTCGCCGCGCGGCAGCTGCTCCAGCAAGGCGCGGGAGTCCTGCAGGGCCTCGCGGTGCTCCTGCTCGTAGCGGCTAGGCTTGGCAGGACCATTCTTCAGGATGCCCTTAGGCGTCCTTGCCTCCTGTTCCGCCACCCTCAAGCTTTCCATCAGATTCTCCTCAGACCGCGTGGCTCGGAGCGGCGGCGCGGTGCCGCGGTCCAGGATGCCCGTCAGTACCTCCTCCAGGCGCCGCAAGGTGGCCGCCTCCTCCCCCACGCCGCGACACCGTGCGGGGGCGGGACGGCCGCCACCCACGCCACCAGCACGGAGGTTTTTGTCGGCAACGGAAGGGCGTGGTGGCTTAACTATCTCAGGGCGAGGGATTTTGGGAGGCTCAGCCTTCTTGGTCAATGACGGCGGCGGTGGCGGCGGCGGCGGAGGTTCACGAGATACTTCCGAGGCTGTCTCTCCCTCAACTTCGCAAGACAGCGAGGTTGTAGGGAGGGAGGTGCGGGGCTGCGGGGCGGGGCGCTTGCGGCTGCTGCTGCTGCTGCTGCCATTGTTCTCTTCTACGGCAGGCGGAGGGGCACGTCCTTCCCGCGGCGCGCCGCTCTCTGCCACGCGGCACGTCGCCTCCGCCTCCTTCTCTTCATCGCTGAACTCGATTCCTTCGTCCGGCGGCTTGGTGGGACCTGAGGGCCCTTGGTCACCCTGAGGCTGAGCGGCGGGGGGCGGGGGTGGTTTGGGTTTGGTGGGAGGGAGTGGGGCGGGGCCCTTCTGTTTGGTGAGGCGGGTCGGGGCGGGGCAGCTGACGGGGTTAAAGGAGGAGAGGACAGCCTTGCCCTCCAGCTGGTGGTCCTTCACGCTGGAGGCGGAGCGGTGGATGACAGGCACAGTGGTCTCTTCCACCTCGTCCTCTTCCTCGTCCTCGTCAGCGGTGGAGGGCGCGTGGCAGAAGGAGGTCCTGCAGGTGGCTAGCGTGTGCTCGGAGCGACTCACCTCCCTCGCCATGCCCACCTCGATGATGGGCCCCGCGTCCAGGTCGTCCAGGGAGCCTGCATGGAACCTGCGGCTGAGGGCAGCTCCCGCTTCGGCCGCGGCGGCGGCGGCCTCCCCCAGCAGTGTCTTGTCGGTTACAGAGTTGGACCTGTAGATGCGACGCACGTTAGGCTTGGCATAGCGCGGGCAGGTGCGCGTCCCTGGTAGCTCGGGGCACCTGACGGGGGCGGGGGCCATGGCGGGGCGGCCCTCTGAGGCGCTCAGCAGCAAGTCCCTCCTCACCACGAAGCTCTGCGCCCTCTGTGGCCGCTGGTGCACTCGGGCAAACCTGGCGGTGGCGAAGGAGGCGTGGCGGGCGGCAGGAAGCCTGCGGGGACCGTCGGGACAGTCCCACAGCAGGTCCAGCCCCGGAGGACCCAGAGGGACGGGGCCCTTGTCCTCATCAGGGTTGTACACCCAGGCGGAGGAGCGGGCGGGGTCAGGCAGCGCCACCACGTCCTCCAGCGACGGCGTGGAGTCCTGCGGCTCCTGCGGCGACATCCACAAGTCAGCACGTGCACACGTCTAAACACACACACACACACACCACACTTGCTTCAGCATGACAGTCAGACACAGATGAACAGACACAACATGTATATAGACAGAAAGAGACAGACAGACAGGCCTGTACAGGAGTAGGAGGTATGCACACAGAAACAAAGATAAACAGACGCCTATGCATACATTCACACATCATTCATCAGTGCAGAGGCAACGATGAGACTGGCTGAGGAGAGAACAGTCTCACAGCGCCACGGGACACAGGAAGGCACCGACAGATAACAGTAAACACTAACTTACGAAATTAAACAGCAATTAGACACAGACAGACAGACGGACGAACAGACAGACAAAGAGAGGAAAAAAGAAAAAATGATAGACAAGCAGATACATGAGAAGCAGAGCGCAGACGTGACAGGGATCATGAAAAATCTGGCATCCAAATGAACCAAATAAAAGAAAAATGCAAATCGAACAAAGATTAAGATGGAAAATCAACAACAACAACAACAACAACAACAACAACAACTACTACTACTACTACTACCACATACGATAATCTTGATAATGACGGGCAGAAGTAATTATGTACAGTATATTAGGAGTTATTAGGGAGAGAGGGAGGGCGAGGGCGAGGGAGGGAGGGAGAGATAGAGATAGAGAGAGAAGGAGAGCTGAAACAAAGAAGGGAAGTGACACATCCTCTCCAACAAGACAACACTGCGACGAAGGAGCATAAAATTTTCAAGGGCGAGAGAGAGAGAGAGAGAGAGAGAGAGAGAGAGAGAGAGAGAGAGAGAGAGAGAGAGAGAGAGAAAACGCAAACATACTTACAATATATGCTCGAAGAATAGACAAGAGAGAAAGGCAAAACACACACACACACACACACACACACACACACACACACACACACACACACACACACAACACAAAACACACACAAACCAACACACTTCAACACATGCACCAAAGCAACACTAAATAACACATCATTAACACAAACTTTAATTAACAAGGACAGGTAACTCACTCACCTTGGCTCAATTAGACAGATATCTTCCCAGGCACAGGTAGAATGGGCAGGTGCAAATATGTCTGTCTGTTGGAGTGTATAGACAGACAGACAGACAGACAGACAGATAGATAGGTAGACATGGCATGCATACAGACCAACAAGAGGCGTGAACACTAAAATAATCATGCATATTTTAATTTAAGTGGATAACAAATCATTGGTCATGCGTTTGCTTCGCTTTTGTGCTTTTATTTATTTATTTGTTTGTTTGTTTGCTTGTTTGTTTCCTGTAGTTTAAGTTTTGTTGACTGTTTTGAGTTTTTGTTTCGTCTTGTTTTTGTTTTGTTTATTTGCGCACAAACACGTACTCGCTTTCAAGTAGGTGGGATGAAATAGCACACACATCGCCTGTCTTTTGTTTCTTTCTTTTATTGCATCTTATCTGCTATTGTTTTCTCCTCCTTTCTCCCTTCCTTGTTTGCTTAAATCTCTACTCGACATACATCAGTGTTAAAAAGAAAGAGAAAAACAGGACTTATTTACATATTCAAGACTGTGTTGTTGTTTTCTTCTTCTTCTTCCTAAATATACGTTAAAATATATCACACTTGAGCTTATTTGTATTCTCTCTCTCTCTCTCTCTCTCTCTCTCTGAAGGCGTGTTTGTTTGTTTGTTTGTCTGTTTGTTTATCATCAGCACCGAATTTAGTTTCTATCTTGTTTATTTACATCTTACTCATAAAGGCACGTTTGTATTTTGCTTGTTTGCTTGTTTGTTTTATTCTCTCATTTGCACAGAGGCTCATTCTTCTCTACCCGAGCGAATGACCCGTTAACTCTCTCTCTCTCTCTCTCTCTCTCTCTCTCTCTCTCTCTCTCTCTCTCTCTCTCTCTCTCATTAAGCAGTATAAATCTTAATATAAAACTCCCACAAATTTCTTTCTATTCTTCTTTATCACTATTTACATCCTTTGGTATCTTAGTCCTTCTGCGTGCACTGGGGGGGCAAGGGGGAAGGGGCGGGAGGCAGTACGGGGAGTTGGGGCAGCAGAGGCACAGGGGGAGGTGCTGTGGAAGGGCATGGTGGGGAAAGGGAGGGTGGGGTGGGTGGGGGGGAGGTTGGGGGATAAGAATGTTAACTAGAGTCTTTTAAAACTCCTAAGAAATTGTGTTCCTTGTCATCCAGTCTGTCATTCCTTCTCTCAGTCTAAATATTTGTGTCACGACCGCTAACACCTCTTACTCAAAAAAGAAATCCTAAAAAATAAGACAAATTCCCGTTTCAACCCAGAGCTACTCTAAATCTATGACGAACCCTCCGCCGCCCTGCACAGGATACTGGATCACCGCGCAGGACTCCCACCCACCGACGGGATGCGAGCGCAGGGTGTCACTGGCGGGCGGCGGGGGCGGCGGGACGTTGGGCCGCACCACCTTGCCTCGCCGCGCCGGGCTCTCGCCTCTGCAGCTCTCGTGCACGGAGTAGAGGGACGTGTTGCAGCTGGAACTGAGTCTTGAGGAAGGGCGGGAGGAAGGGCGGGAGGATGGGCGGGAGGAGGAAGGCGCCTTAGGCACTCTGAGCTGCGGCTGATGCGGCGTCCTGGGGCTGTAGGGCTCCATGTTGACTGGCCTGTAGGGCTGGAAGGTTGACCTGGAGCTCCGGGAGAGGGAGGAGCAGCGGGAGGCCACGTCAGGCAGCGTCTCCTCGGCCACCACCTCGGGCAGGATGAACTGCCACGCTGACTTGTGGTTCCGCAGAAAGTAAGGAACCTCAGACTCCGGCGTGCCCGGCGTGGAGGGCGCCTTGGTCTTGTTCCCGTCGCCGTCTCCGTCGCCGCCGCCACCGCCGCCGCCGCCGCCGCCGCCGCCGCCGCTGCTGCTGCTGCTGCTGCTGCTGCCCTTACCATTACCACGACTTCTATTACTACCACTACTACCACCGCTCCCACCACCAGTTAAGCCATGCACAGCCACAGCGCTGCCACCACCACTACCACCGCCACCACCACCAGAAGCGGCGCCTCCCGCCGGTGGCTCCGCAGGCACCCCCGCCGTTCCGCAGGCTACTGGTCTGGAACCTGGTCATTTGCAGTACCTGGGGCCTCTGTAGGTCCTCGTCAGACAAGGACCTGGTGACCGGCATCCGTCCCTTCACCCTGGGCCCCCGCACCACGGCGCAGAACAGGTACTGCGCCCCCAGGAAGCTGACACCGATGCCCACCGCTGACACCACCGTCGTCAGCCACAGCGCTGCGGCAGGAGGGCAGAGTTAAGTGAAACGCAAGTCAGTAACAAGTCAAGTGTAAAGCAAACAATAAACGAAGTATAAGCCAAGTAATTATTGATGCAGCGCAGGTTTAGACGAACACAACTAAAAAAAAAAAGTACATACTCAGAATACATTCATTCCATTGCAAGAAGGGGTAGAAAAAAAAAGTTGGAAACAAAAAACAAAAAACATCTGACGATAAAAACACAAAATAACAACAACTGAAATGAACCAATCAACAAACAAAGGACCTGCAGGACTCCTCGCATCCCCAACACGTACCTATCCTTAACTGGTTCTCCTGGTTCTCCCTCACGATGGTTCTCCTGTCATCCTCCGTCAGGAATACGCTTTTCTCCCCGACCTGATGGAGCCACGGGGGGAGGAGAGGAGAGAGAGTTACATCGGCAGCAGGAGGAAGAGGAGGAGGAAAAGGAGGAGGAGATGGGGAGATAAGCTATAGATGGAGGGAAGGGAGGAGTTAGTTAAGAAGGGTGAAGGGAGGAGGTATGTAAAGAATTGGAGGTGAAAGGGAGGAGGAGGAGGGATGAAGGAGGTGAGGAGAGGGATAGAAAGGTGGTTAGGAGAGAAGGGATAAAGGATGAAGAAGGGAAACTAGACCGTAAGGAAAGATGAAAGAAAAAAACGAAAGACAAGGGAAGAGAGAGAGAGAGAGAGAGAGAGAGAGAGAGAGAGAGAGAGAGAGAGAGAGAGAGAGAGAGAGAGAGAGAGAGAGAGAGAGAGAGAGAGAGAGAGAGAGAGAGAGAGGAGAAATGGTGAAAAGTTAATAAAGAGGCTTATAAAAAGATAAAGAGAGAGAGGAGATTGGGAAAAGAGAGGAAGGAAAAGTTTCAGAGAGAGAGAGAGAGAGAGAGAGAGAGAGAGAGAGAGAGAGAGAGAGAGAGAGAGAGAGAGAGAGAGAGAGAGAGAGAGGGAATACTGAGAACGGAAAAAATGTCACATCTTTTAATATACCACACACACACACACACACACACACACACACACACACCTGTAGAATGACCAGATTTGCCACATTAGCCACAAGAACACTGAGGGTCGCCACCAGCACCACCTGTCCTCTCTTCAAGGCACGCCCGCGCCACGCCAGCACGCCCACCACCAGCCCGCACACTACAGACTGCACGGGGGGAGAAGGAGAGAGTGAGAGGGAGATATTTGAAGGGCGTGTTTCTCCTGTAGATGGTGTGATGAACATAACATGAGAAATTAGGGAAGCTGCAAGAAGAGACCAGACTTACACGTGGAAGTCCCTGTATTAAATGTATTCACCTATTTCCACCTGTCATCCATAAACCTAATCTTCTCTTAAAGCTCCCTAATGTCCTAGCACTAACAACTTGATTACTGAGTCCG
>NC_087179.1:16916879-16919379 GCF_035594125.1 Scylla paramamosain | reverse complement strand
TTCAACTAGAGCCTTTTAATTGTAGTAAAGATACGGCTCAGTGTTTCAGAATACGGTTCACAGAGAGAGAGGAGGCCACCCATCCGTGACAGCTTCCTGGAACTGAGCCTACTGCAGCGAGACCCTACAGTCCACACCTAGCACGAGAGTAAAGCCTGGGGTGGTGCTGGCATACGAAATAAATGAATAAGTGATTAAAAAGAGATGTATGTGTGCAAAGTTAAGTGCATTGGTTAGGTTAGGTGGATACATAAAGAAAGAGATAGATAAATTGATAGAGAGGTTTATTATATGGATAGATAAATAAAGGAAAAAAGTAATACGTATGAAATAAAGTATTGTAATTTGAAAGAAAAAAACAGATAAAATAAAAAAAAATGATAAAAATAACTAGAGAATAAATAAAAAAAAGGGAAAATAAAAAATACATACTAGTCAATTAAAATACAGAATAAAACATAAAAATAAATAAATAAATAGAAATAAACAAAAATATAAACTAAAAACAGAAATAAAATAAATAAAAAGAAAGGGAAAAGAAAAGGAAATAAGCAAAAATATAGACTAAAAAAACAAATAAAATAAATAAAAAGAAAGGGAAAAGAAAAGGAAATAAGCAAAAATATAGACTAAAAACAGAAATAAAATAAATAAAAAGAAAGGGAAAAGAAAAGGAAATAAGCAAAAATATAGACTAAAAACAAATAAAATAAATAAAAAGAAAGGGAAAAGAAAAGGAAATAAGCAAAAATATAGACTAAAAAAACAAATAAAATAAATAAAATGAAAGGGAAAAGAAAAGGAAATAAGCAAAAATATAGACTAAAAACAAATAAAATAAATAAAAAGAAAGGAAAAAGAAAAGGAAATAAGCAAAAATATAGACTAAAAACAAATAAAATAAATAAAATGAAAGGGAAAAGAAAAGGAAATAAACAAAAACGAAAACAAAAGCACCCGGTTATCTGAAGTGTGTTTGTTTTGGCCACAACGAGCTGCCTTGCCTGTTACCTGAGCGTATCCGAGATGGACAGGTGTTCACTTCGCTGTGGCTTCCTGTCTCACGCCTCATTCATGGCTTCACCTTCAATTACCTTTATTATCTGTCATTGCGATTTTCTCCCTCCCTCCCTCCTTTCCTCCCTCCCTGTCTGTCTGTCTGTCTGTCTTTTTTGTTATATATATTTCTATCAGTCGCTTTTATTTATTTATTTTTTTTGTTCTTTATTTATTTTTGATGTAAATTGTTTTTTCTTCTCTTTCTTCTCTTTTCCTTTTGTCTTTTTACTTTATCGCCTTTTCATTTCAATCACTCGTCTTTTCTTTTCTCCTTGTTTCTTTTTTTCAGTGTGTGTTGTAATTCTCTTTCGCTCGTGAGGGAATGAAATAAAAACCAGTTAATTATGCAACGAAGGACAAAAAGAATAAAAAAAAAGAGAGAGGAAAGGAAGAAGAAAATCAAAATCGAACGAGAATATAAAGCAAGGAACAAAACAAACATGAATCGAAAGAAAATGGGAGGCAAGGAATGAGGAAGAGGAAGAAAGAAAACGAGAAAATGAGAGGAAGCGATGAGGGAAAGAATCAAAGAATGGGAAACGAAAGAAAACGAGAGGAAGAGGAACGAGAGGAACAAGGATGAGGAAGGAATGAATAATAAGGAACAAGGAATGAGAGGAATGAGAATAAAGAGAAGAAAGGTTGATAATGGATAACAAACAAGCGATACATGAAAGGAGAAACAAAGAAAGACAGTCAGTCACTCAGCAACTCACGCAGCGGTGGTCTTTTATGGCATTGTATATAACTGTGAGGCTCGCACGCACGCACACACACACACACACACACACACACACACACACACACACACACACACACACACACACACAACGGGAGATAGATGGATAGATAGATAGATAGACATATAGACAAACTGATAGATAGACTGATAGACGAAGGAGAAAAAAATAGAAGAAGAACAAGAACAAGAAGAACAAGAAGAAGAAAAAGAAAGGAAAAGAAGAAATTATAATTAGAAGATATAAGAACAACAATAATAGTAACTACTACAACAACAACAACAACAACAACAATAACAACAACAACAACTACAACTACTACTACTATAATAATAACTAGTAGTAGTAGTAGTAGTAGTAGTAGTAGTAGTAGTAGTAGTAGTAGTAGTAGTAGTAGTAGTAGTGGTGGTAGTGGTAGTAGTAGTAATAATAATAATAATAATAATAATAATAATAATAATAATAATAATAATAATAATAATAATAATAATAATAATAGCTGTGTCCTTCTTGCAGGTTGAGGTGAGCTCCGTTAGACAGGTATCCATCCCCCCGCTAATTACAGGTGTCCCCTCCCTTACCTGGCCCGTCATTAGTGGTCGTGGGGGGAGTGGGAGATGTGACGTTAGTGAATAACAACCTGAACTAACGTAACTTAACCTAACTTCTCGTAACTTCACTGGGTTTGGTCAGTACTGTCT
>NC_087179.1:16906879-16909379 GCF_035594125.1 Scylla paramamosain | reverse complement strand
AAAGAGAGAGAGAGAGAGAGAGAGAGAGAGAGAGAGAGAGAGAGAGAGAGAGAGAGAGAGAGAGAGAGAGAGAGAGAGAGAGAGAAAGTGAGGAGGGCGCCGTGAGAGTAAGAGTGATTATCTTTAAACCTCGTGACATTTGACCTCTCAAGTGGAGGGAAGGAGGGAAGGAAAGGAGGGAATGGAGGGAGGGAAGAGAGGGAGAGGGAGAGAGAGAACAACCTCACCAGTCAGACCTGTACTTCTCTCCCTTCCCTCCCTTCCCTCCCTCCTTCCCTCCCTCCCTCCCTAACATTCTTTACCTAAATGCGTCACGAGAGAGGGAGAGAGATAGATAAATAGATAAATAGATAGATAGAAAGAGAGATAGACACTGACAGATAGATAGATAAATAAATAGACTGATTAATAGAGATAGATAGGCTGATATATAGACAGGCAGACAGACGCAAAAAACAGACAGACAGACAGACAGACAGACAGGTAGAACAGTACATTAGTAGCTAAACAGAAAAAGAAAGGTAAGGAGACAGGTGATTTTATGCACAGAGGTAAAGGTTTGTAGTAATAGAATAAATCAATCTAGAACAACAGAAAAACAAAGAAAAAAATATTAAATGAGGAATGTGAAAATGGAGTTTATTATTAGTACAGACACGAAGAAAGACAATTACAGAGACACATTAGCAGGTAGATACACAGGTAGCTTTAAATACATGACAGGTAAGTAGGTAAGTGGAAGTACAGGATAATATATAGATAGATAATTAAATACACATGCAGGTAGATACACAGGTAAACTTAGAGAGGAGATGGATAAAATAGATGAAAAAGTAAAAAAAATATATATATATAGTATACACAAACAAAGATCATGAAACAGTAGATAAAAAAAATATCCCGTTTTCTTTCCATTTTCTATAAGAAGGGAGGACTATACTGAAATTAGACAAACAGATGAATAAGAAGAAATAAAGAAGAGCATATATTAAAAAGCTAAGTAGATAATTAAACTGATACAAAAAATAAATAAATAAATACGGTTTTCTTCCTGTTTCACGTAATCATTTATATTTATTCATTTAATTAGGTTAGCTTGGATAATATGCAAGATCCAGTTTGTGATTACCTAAACGTTCTCTTACACATCCCTCCACCCTCTCTCTCTCTCTCTCTCTCTCTCTCTCTCTCTCTCTCTCTCTCTCTCTCTCTCTCTCTCTTTTAAGCTACCTGTCCTTGCCTTCCCTCCCTCTCTCCTTCTCTTTCTCCCTCTTTCCCTCCCTCTCTTAAGCTAGTGGAGGTAATTCTATCCCTACCTGTTTTAATCCTCCTCCCTTCTTTCTCCTCCTCCTTCTTCTTCTTCTTCTTCTTCTTCTTCTACGAACCGAGAGCGAACACAGCCACGCACTCCTCATGCACAGGCACACACACACAGACGCACGCACGCAAGGAAAGAAATACACAAAATTAACCACTCAAAATCTCTCTCTCTCTCTCTCTCTCTCTCTCTCTTACACTACCACTACTAATATTACTACTACTACTACTACTACTATTACTACTATTCTTTATTTGATATCACTATTATAATTATCTCTGCCAGTAGTAAGAGAAGCCCCCCCTCTCTCTCTCTCTCTTAGCAATCCACGGTGAGAGTAACCCTGCAGGCCTGAGAGGGAGACAGTTACCTTCACCGGGAGCAAAGTGGAGGTGTTAATTCGACCGTGAGGAAGTGCCACTGGGTAAGCTAGTTATTATCACCGTGTGCCAAAATTGTGTGAGAGAGAGAGAGAGAGAGAGAGAGAGAGAGAGAGAGAGAGAGAGAGAGAGAGAGAGAGAGAGAGAGAGAGAGAGATTGCGTCGTGGGAAGATTGGCTTACACAAAACGAACAAGTTAGTGTAAAAGATAAGATTTATATGATGAAAAAATGAATAATAATGATGATAATGATAATGATAATAATAATAATAATAATAATAATAATAACAGGAAGAAGAAGAAGAAGAAGAAGAAGAAGAAGAAGAAGAAGAAGAAGAAGAAGATGATGATGATGATGATGAGCGAGGTGAAAAATAAGAACAGGAAAAAGAAAAGAGAAATAGAATGAAGAAAATAAGAGAGAGAGAGAGAGAGAGAGAGAGAGAGAGAGAGAGAGAGAGAGAGAGAGAGAGAGAGAGAGAGAGAGAGAAAGAGAAAAGAATGAAAATAAATTGGTGATGATTAGGCATACTTATCTCTAAATTCATCACCATTACACCACCAGCACCACCACCACCACCACCACCACCACCACCACCACTACCACTAAGAAAAAACAAGCAAATTTCAAGGACTCGATGCTTGTAATATAAATCACTGACTCCTTCAAGCACCTCCTCCTCCTCCTCCTCCTCCTCCTCCTCCTCCTCCTCCTCCTCCTCCTCCTCCTCCTCCTCTTCCTCCTCCTCTACTCAAGACTATAAAAATATTAAACGAGGATGCGTAATAGGATTTAGTTTT
>NC_087179.1:16886879-16894379 GCF_035594125.1 Scylla paramamosain | reverse complement strand
TAAATCACACTTGTTTTTTTGTTTTTGTTTTGTTTTGTCTTGTTTTTTTGTTTTTGTTTTTTTCTTTCTCTCTCTCTTCGTACTGTCTATCATTCGTTCTGGTCGCTGTGAGATAAAAGCGAAATTAAATAAAAATGAAAAAAAAAAACCTGCATTGTTAAATAAGAAAAATAAAATAACCAAATACTCTTTTTTTTCTATTTCTTCTTCATCTTTTATATTCGCTTAAAAATATCGTAGTGTATTCTTCGTGTTTTCTTCTTCTTTTTTTTTTCACCGTTTGTACATGATAGAATTGAAATCACCGTGCTATTCCCCCCCCCTCTCTCTCTCTCTCTCTCTCTCTCTCTCTCTCTCTCTCTCTCTCTCTAAAATCACATTCCACACTCGACAAGACGAAATAAATTAACAACAACAACAACAACAACAACAACAACAACACACTCACTGAAGTCACAACACGTGTAAAAAAAGCAAAAAAAAAAAATGTTAACAACACCAGTTCTATCTCATTATTCTTATCACCATACAACTTTTCATCTCCAGTCAGTATCTCAGTCATTGTCTTATCTGCATAATCTCTCTTTCCATCTCTCCCACGCCAGTATTCAGAAACGCCTCGCTCTCTCACCACTATTTTCAAACGCCACAGATACGATTAGCCGGGTTTCCAAGCGTATTTCTCCTGCTAATAACGCAGAAATCTTGCTAATCTGTCACTACAACCGTAAAAACACCCCTGGAAACCCACATCACTTCAACTAGAGCCTTTTCAGTGCAGTAGAGGTGCGCGCAGATGTGTTTCAGAGCACGGTCCGGTTCAAGTCACGGTCACCGGGAGCTCTCCACGCACGCTTCCTACCTCCACCACGTCTGCGGGTTCTCTGGTGCCGCCTTGCTTCATCTCCCCCTTCCTCCTTCCATGACGTCACTCCCCTCCCACGCTGCCATTGGCCCGGGAAAGCAGGCACTAAACGGGTAAATTAAGCAGGACCTTGGGATGAAGTCAAGCTGGGAATGAGAGAGAGAGAGAGAGAGAGAGAGAGAGAGAGAGAGAGATGTTTCGTGTTTTTTTTTATCTTTCTTAATTTGTTTAATCTTTCTTTCGTTCGTTATTCCTTACATTCTATTTCTCTTTCATTCTTGCTTTTTTTTATTAATCATTTACTTCTGTCTGCCCCTTTTTTTTTTCCTAGCTCTCTTCGTGTTTGTTTTTATTTTCCTTTTCCGTTTTCTTTGTTTATCTTTGTTTATCCTCTTTGTTTGCTTTCTCGTTGTTTATCTTGTTTTTTTTTCTTTTCTTTTTATTTTTATTCCTTTTTCTCTAATCTTCCTTCCTTCGTTCTTCCTTTCCTTTCCAATACTTTCTTTTTTCCATTGTCTATTTTCCTCTTTCCTTCCTCTCCTTCCAAGTTCCAACCCTTTTTTATTCCTTCCTTCCTTCCTTTCTCTCTCTTCCTTCTTTTCTTCCTTCCGTTTTCTCTCTCTCTCTCTCTCTCTCTCTCTCTCTCTCTCTCTCTCTCTCTCTCTCTCTCTCTCTCTCTCTGCTTTCTTCTTTGTTCATTCAATTTCTTTTTTTCTTCATAGCTTTGTTTATCTACATTTTTTCCTTCTTTTCTGAATTATTTGGTTCTTTTCTTTTCCTTGTTTAACTTTCTTCTCTCATTCATGTGTTCGTTCATTCATTCACACTTTTTCTTCCATTCCGATCTTGTGTCAGTAAATCATAAACAGGTGAATATAAACGATAAGTGTTTGGTATCACAACAACAACAACAACAACAACAACAACTACTACTACTACTACTACTACTATTTACTACTACTACTACTATAACTTCACTAGTGTTTATTTCCCGTCCCCTTGACAAAGACAACACATCTGTTTCCCGTCACGACAAGACAAACAAACACAATCACAGTTACATAAGACAAAACGTAAATAGATACATAAATAAGTAAATAAATAAATAAATAAATAAATAAATAAATAAATAAATAAATAAAGTACTGTAATTTTGTTGTCATTTTGTTCTGCTGTCTGAAAAAAAAAACAGGACGAACGAACGAACTAACGAGATAGATAGAGAGAGAGAGAGAGAGAGAGAGAGAGAGAGAGAGAGAGAGAGAGAGAGAGAGAGAGAGAGAGAGAGATGACCTCACAAGAGAGAAAATTGTTCATGTTATCAACTCAACGAAGGAATTATTAACCTTTATAGCGAGGAGGAGGAGGAGAAGGAGGAGGAGGAGGAGGAGGAGGAAGAGGAGGAGGAGGAGGAGAAGGAATTGGAGGGAATTAAGAAGAGGCGGAGGAGGATGACGGAAACAACGAAAAAAGAAGCAAGACGTAACAGAGAGAGAGAGAGAGAGAGAGAGAGAGAGAGAGAGAGAGAGAGAGAGAGAGAGAGAGAGAGAGATAATGATCTAATTTCGTTTATGTGTATGCTGATAATGTGACTCTCTCTCTCTCTCTCTCTCTCTCTCTCTCTCTCTCTCTCTCTCTCTCTCTCTCTCTCTCTCTCTCTCTCTCTCTAACGCAAATACATACACATCAAAATGAAAATACATAACATTAATGAGAGAGAGAGAGAGAGAGAGAGAGAGAGAGAGAGAGAGAGAGAGAGAGAGAGAGGAACGGTTCAAACGGTGTCAAATTACAACCTTTTGGAAGCGAGGCGAGGAAAAGAAACGGAAGAAGAACATGACTGGAAGATTTATAGGAAGAACACGGGAGAACTTAGAAATAAACTGAAAAAAAAGGCTTAGATAGACACACAGACAGACAGACAATGAGACAGACAAGCATACAGACAGACAGACAGAGATACAGACATTTAAAGGTAAAACAATAACAAAACTTACGGTTCACACACACACACACACACACACATCTAACGCTCCATTGAAACAAATATATTCAGATACTACTCATTGACTTCACCCATCTTCGTCCTCCTCTTCTTCCTCCTGCTCCTCCTCTTCGGTAAGTAACGGTACAGAAATAACGTAAGAGCCCCTAAAATCAGGTTGTAAAAGCGGGTGTAAAAGAAAACGTTTTATTGTCAAAGAAGACGGAAAGTTTCAAAGGCGGACTGTGTTATTTTTTCAGTTATTTATGTTATTTGCGTGTTATGTCGTACGTGTGTGTGTGTGTGTGTGTGTGTGTGTAGGTGGTTGTTACACGCACTTATACACTCACACGCGCACGCACACATGCATACAACTAGTGTTTGGGTGTAAATATACATTTTCTGTGTTCTACGTAAATATATAGGAACACTTGCATAAAGACTGAAAATACCTACACAGTTCAAATTGAGCAGTAAATATTCTCTCTCTCTCTCTCTCTCTCTCTCTCTCTCTCTCTCTCTCTCTCTCTCTCTCTCTCTCTCTCTCTCTCTCGACAGGTGCGCCACCAATCACGCGTGCCTACACACACACACACACACACACACACACAAGCACGCACGCACATATTCAGGTAAACTAATTTGTTTCCGCTAAACACGAATGAGGAAACAATAAAAGACAACAAGTGAGTGTGTGTGTGTGTGTGTGTGTGTGTGTGTGTGTGTGTGTGTGTGTGTGTAAGCGCTTCTTTTGATGTGTAATCTATTTTTATGACTATTACTACTACTACTAATACAACAACAACAATTACAACTACTACTACTAATACTAATACTAATAATAATAGTAATAATAATAAAGTAGTAGTAGTAGTAGTAGTAGTAGCAGCATCAAGATCTTTATTAATATCATCATTTTTAATATCACAATAACGTACAGTAACGTACCACTTCACACACACACACACACACACACACACACACACACACACACACACACACACACACACACACACACACACACACCATGGGAAAATGAGAGAATTTATTGTACAGGTAAGCGACCACACCTCTCCTCCTCCTCCTCCTCCTCCCCCTCACCGTTACCTCCAGCTGTGTGTAGTATTACAATTCTGATATGTTCTTTACTTAAACAAGAACCGTTATACATATGCAAAATGGTCGTTTGAGTTCTTTGAAGTAAGGTACACATAAAACTAATTTTTCAGCAGGCGGAGGCGGAGGCGAAGAAGAAGAAGGAGAAAAAGAAGGCGATGATGATGATGATGATGATGAGGTCAATGAAGAAATAAAGAAGAAAAAGGGAGATGATGATGATGATGATGATGATGATAATGATGATGTTGATGGTGATAATGGTGATGAAAATTAAAAAGATGATGAACAACAACAACAACAACAACGACAACAACAACAACTTATCTTACGGGAGAGACAAGTAGAAAGTTATTTTTTTTTCATTAATTTTCCAGTGATTCTGCATCTTCCCCTTGAATCTTCTTCCCTTGTACATCAAAAAATAAATAAATAAATAAATAAATAAATAAATAAATAAATAAATAAAAGTTACTTAAGATTACTGAGCGTACCAGACTTCCTAATTACAACAGTGGCCAAAGGGTTAAGGTAAACAAGATAATTTAAAAAGGAATATACATCTCGGGTTTTTTTATTTATTTATTTATTTATTTATTTATTTATTTTTGTACTGTACTCATTTTCATACCAGGCGTAATCTGAGGAAGGGAAACGAAAACAAAAACATCATTAACCCTTTTTTTTATCGTTCCTTTCCTCTTTTTTTTTTTTGCTTTCTCCTTTCCCTTTCTTAAGTATAATGAGGGTAGAGGGAGAAAGGGAGAGATAGAGCGAGAGAGGATTCTATTCCAGGAGTGATCTGAGGGTGGGAAACAAAAAGACATTGATAACCTGTTTTTTGTTTTTTTTTATCGTTCCATTCCTCTTTTCTTAAACTTGAGGGGAGAGAGAGAGAGAGAGAGAGAGAGAGAGAGAGAGAGAGAGAGAGAGAGAGAGAGAGAGAGAGAGAGAGAGAGAGAGAGAGAGTCCATACCAGTCGTAATCTGAGAAGAGAAAAAAATGAAACTGAACTGATAGAAAGATAGTGAAGAATAAAGAATTTGAACAGAAGAAGAAAGAAAAGTTGTAAAAATTAAAGAAAGAAGGAAAAAAAATGAAGGAAAAAAATATATCATAAACTTGAACCTCCTGCCTGTGATCTACGCCCGATTTCACAGTTAGTTGGTAATTTTCCTCACCAAAAGCTACTACAAGATTTTTTTTATTTTATTTATCTTTTTTATAACAAGACTAGACGTGTACTAGAACATGTCATTGCAAGCACACACACACACACACACACACACACACACACACACACACACACACTTCTCTTTTCGCTCATGACTTCATTCCTCCTTCCCTCCCCTCCCTCCCTCCCTCCCTCCTTCCCTCCATTCTTCCTCTTCCTGTGCGAGTGTCCTAACAAGCCTTAATGAGAGAGAGAGAGAGAGAGAGAGAGAGAGAGAGAGAGAGAGAGAGAGAGAGAGAGAGAGAGAGAGCATGCGCAGGATTTAAAGCTAGGAGCAAGCAAGCACAGACAGACACGCAGACAGACAGACATAATGTATTGATCCACCACCACCACCACCTTCTTCCTGGCTCATGACCTAGCTCTCTCTCTCTCTCTCTCTCTCTCTCTCTCTCTCTCTCTCTCTCTCTCTCTCTGGAAAATAATATTCCCCATATTCTAAGTGATTTTATTGACTTTTTTTCTGTGTGTGTGTGTGTGTGTGTGTGTGTGTGTGTGTGTGTGTGTGTGTGTTTACTATAGTTAGGCTTCGCACGTGTGTATCCATAAACGAGGTCACGTGACGAGGGAGAGAGAGAGAGAGAGAGAGAGAGAGAGAGAGAGAGAGAGAGAGAGAGAGAGAAATCAGCTCATGAGAGAACACTAAACTCAAACTAATTATCTTATCCTAACCTATCCCCCCTCTCCCCCACCCTTCTCTTAGCCCCCCCCCCTCTCTCTCTCTCTCTCTCTCTCTCTCTCTCTCTCTCTCTCTCTCTCTCTCTCTCTCTCTCTCTCTCTCTCTCTCTCTGCCGGTGACCTGACCTGACCTAGCTTCAGAGGGCGTGTCATGAACCTCATAGTTACCGAAACCACGACACGGGTGAACAGGGAGCCATAAAAGGTAGGGATGTGCACCCTTCCCCTCCCCCTTCCTCTCCCCCTCCGTGTCGATATTCCCTGCTGGGGGTCTGGGGGGGTGAAGGTGTGGGTGGGGTAGGTTGGAGGGGGTTGGTAATGACCTGGGCTAAGGGTGGAGGGAAGGACGAGGAAAGGAAGGGAAGGGAGAGGGAGTGAGGGAAAGAGCGGGAGAGGAGGGAGGATTGCAGGCAGCCACGCAAGCATCGATAGAGAGGAAGAGGAAGAGGAAGAGAAAGAGAGGAGAGAGGGAGAGAGGTAAGGTGAGGACGGTGGGACTGACACACACACACACACACACACACACACACACACACACACAGGATAAGCAACTTTGACTAAAAGGAATGAGACTTATAAAGAGTACACACACACACACACACACACACACACACACACACACACAGAGAGAGAGAGCTTTGTCGCCTTATTTCAGCAGTTCCCCTTGAAAACGTGCATTATAGAGAACAGCCTGCGCGTTTTACATTTTTCACTAGTCTGGGGACGGGTTGTGAAGTAGTAGTAGTAGTAGTAGTATGTGAGGGAATGAAGCGCAGAGAGGCAGATGGTCGTCTCAGGGGCGTCCCTATTCTGACTAGATATTCACTCCTTTATAACCACACAGGAATTCGCTGGGAGCCTAAAACAAGGAACATTTTGGAGGATAATATATATATATATATATATATATATATATATATATATATATATATATATATATATATATATATATATATATATATATATATATATATATATATATATATATATATATATATATATATATATATATATATATATATATATATATATATATATATATATATATATATATATATATATATATATATATATATATATAAAGTAGCAGAATGGACGTGGCTGCATGCTTTTCTCAGCTACTGCCAATCTTGTACCAAAACACGAGATGACAGTGAAGGGGCGAGAAGGGCAGAGACCATACTGGCTGCAGTGTGGATCAGGCGGCGATGGAGGACAGGCAGCGGCAGTGGCCAATGGTAGAGGTGATCCAACAGCAGCGGTAGACAGGCGCGTCAGTAGCCAACCGCAGAGGCGGGCCGACAGCAATGGTAGACAGGCCGCGTCAGTGGCCAACCGTAGAGGCGGGCCGACAGCAGTAATAGACAGGACGCGCCAGTCCAGTCCGACAGCTAGGAGTGTCACAATGTGCGTCGATAGGTGCGTTACGGACGTGGCTCAGGCTCCAGTAACGACCAGCGTAGCAGAAGGGATGCAGAAGAGGCCTTTGGAGGACGGCAGGTGGAGAGAGGTGGAGGCGCTCTCAAATCCCCGAGGGAACGTTCTGTACCAGCACCGCAGCGCGCCCACACCGTCGATTCTGCCCGGAGTCGAGGCAAGACGGTGAAGCAGAGTGAGACCCGA
>NC_087179.1:16861879-16874379 GCF_035594125.1 Scylla paramamosain | reverse complement strand
TGTATTAGTTAAATGGGGAAGGGGAGCAAATATAATATAGTTTACAAGCTTTGGGTTTCTAAAATATCTATAGGAAAAAAAAATAGGTACTCATAATGCCCTAGTGTTTCCTATTGCAGTCGAAGGAAAGGAATATGGAAGGAAAATTAATATAAAAAAAAGGCTAAGAAAGATGGAAGGAAGAAGAAAAAAACGAATATGAAGAAGGAAAAAGGAAAAAAGAAATATATGAAGGAACGAAGGAAAACATCAAACTCATGGAGAGAGAGAGAGAGAGAGAGAGAGAGAGAGAGAGAGAGAGAGAGAGAGAGAGAGAGAGAGAGAGAGAGAGAGAGAGAGAGAGAGAGAGAGAGAGAGAGAGAGAGAGAGAGAGAGAGAGAGTTAAACCCTCATACATTATAACCACAAAAAAATAAATAAATAAAAATAAAGTGAAAATAAGTAGTAGTAGTAGTAGTAGTAGTAGTAGTAGTAGTAGTAGTAGTAGCAGCAGTAGTAATACATCTTGCACTTAACACTCAAGAAAAAAAAATACTCAAAAAATATTTAAAAATGCACATACGAAAAAAAAAATGGATTTCAAAAGAATGTCATATCTACATGTAATATATATATATATTTATATGTATAAATACTGGTGTTTTTTTAAATGCTTCTTACGACACGGGAGGGTCTACAGAATAACAGACTGATGTGGGAGAGAGAACTGGGAGGAACAGGGGGTGGGAGTGGGAGACGAAAGACAAGGATAACAGTGGATAATAATAATAATAATAATTAATAATAAAGGGATGATAAAGGGAAGAGGAGAGGGGAGGATGGGAAGAAAACTGGGCGCTAAGAATGAAAAGAAAAACGGAATGATAATAAACAGAGAGGCATTAGAGGAAAAGAAGGAACGGAGTGTGGAATGAAGATAGAAATAACAGGAAAGTCGAGGAGAGGAGAGATAAAAGAAAAACGTAGAAAGATAAATGGAAGTGTGAAAGAAAATGGGGAAAAGTATAAATGGAGGAGAAAAGGAATGAGAAACAGGGAAGGAAGGGGATAACAGAAAACTGGATAGGGGGATGAGGAAGGATAATAGGAAGGGGGAGGGAAGGGTACAAGGTAGAGGAACTGGGATATGGGAGGCAGGTAAAGGGGAGGGATATGGGTGATGGATGGGGAAGGGAAGGGGTAGAGGTGATGGGGAATGGGAAGGGGGGAGGGGGTTATAATAGTAAAAATGACAAAACAGTAAAATGTGTTCTTGCTCATAATATAGAAATTTGGTAGTTATTATTATTATTATTATTGTATTATTATTATTACTATTATTTATTATTTTTTGTCGTTTACATAACTAATAATAATATTCAAATGAAGTTTTATTTATTTTCTCATATAGATATAATATATATTTATATTTATTTACATTCTGAAGGGTTTTCGGGGCAAGTTTCATTTCATTTCACTTTTTTAATCCCATTTCATTTCATCATTGTGATTATTTTTTTGTGTTTCATAAAATGTGTTGTGTTGTGTTGTGTTGTGGGTAATATGTCAGTATGGCAATAAATATCAGGGTGGGTGATGAGACTGGTCTGGATATGGCACAGGGCAGGGCAGGGCAGGGCAGGGACCAGGGTGAGGTTGCTACACACAAGTTTCCCTCTTAGGATTTGCTTCTGGTTCCTCTGTCTCTGCCTGCCTCTCCCCAGAACAAGTCCCCATCCCTGTCCCCTTCCCCACCTCCTGCCCCGCCTCCTGCCCTGTCCCCGTGCCCTCGTCACTGTCCTGGCCCGGGTCGTCGCGCCGCAGCACTGTCTCCGCTGAGCTGTTGGTGAGGTAGCAAGCCGGGGAGGATGGGGAGGGGGGGTCTTGTGGTAAGTTCAGGGACTCAGCGCTGGTGGTGGTCTCCCCTAGCAGAGTTCCCTGCTGTGCCCCTTCAGGCGGAGGGGGCCTGCCAGGGGAGCTGAGGAGCCCCGAGTCAAGTGAGCCACTGTCAGGGGTGTTCTGGTGGAGGCGGTGCAGGGGGGAGTCATAGGGAGAGTCAGAGATGTTGACGCTGCCCCGGGGACTGGTGCCAACCGCTGGGTCAACGCTGCCTCCCTCACTGACAGCACCACCCCCTTCCCCACAACTGCCACCGCTGCTGCCACTGCTGCTGCTGCTGCCGGACAGGCCACCGCCACACAGGCTGGAGGCGTCACAGCCGCTCACCTCACACGCGCTGGCCCGCTGCTCCCCGCCCCCGGCACACCAGTACCCCTCACCCCCCTCACTGTCCCAGCTGGCTGCACCACCATCCTCTCCCTCACAACACACCCCCAGTCCCGTGGGGCCCTCCAGTCCTGGAGGGAAGCCGTGCAGGCACTGGCAGGCTGCAGGCTCTGGTCTGCTGCGCCCCGGGTGGTCGGCACCCAGCGAGCCCATGACATGTGGCCAGGTCAGGTCCACACACATGAGGCTGGAGGGGTCCTGGGGGTGCGGCCGCTGGTCCAGTATGCCCAGCGGGGCCCCAGGGGGTGTCACGTTGCGGGGAAGGACAGGGAAGGGCATGAACTGGTGGGCGACAGCGTCCTTGTCAGACCCCGAGGAGCGCCCTGCATCCCCCGGCGACAAGTTGATAATGACAGGCGGCGTGTTGTCATCCGTCCAGTCCTCCCGCCCCTCTCCAGCCCCCACTACTGACCCACCTGCACTTCCGCCCCGCACCCGCAGCTGCCGCCGCCTATTTCTGCCTGGCCGAGGCCTCTCCCGCCCCGCCCGGTAGCGGTGGGGACGGCCGGCACGGGAGCCGTCTGCCCCGGGGTCGGGCCGCTCACCCTGCTCGGGGGTAAAGGTGCCCCGGGCCTTGCGAGTTGGAGGCTCATCCTCAGCACCCTGGAGGTGATGGTGGTGGTGGTAGTGGGGGGCAGCACCAGGGGGAGGGAAGCTGTAGAGGCGAGGGTGTTGCTGGGGCAAGGGGTCGGGGAGGGGGTATGGTGGCTGGTCCAGGGTGGAGGTCTGGCTGGGGGCACGGGAGGCAGGGCGCCCCTCCTCAGTGATGCTGGGGAAGGAGCCACCCCGCCGTAGGGGGCTGAGGGGCTCCTCCATGAAGGCTCGGGGCTTGCGGGGTATGGTGGCCCAGCCTCGCTCCCCCTCGGTGCCCCGCCCTGCCGGGTAGAGGTCCGGGGTGGGGCCCAGCACGCAAAGCACCTCCGGTGTGGGGTCCTTGCTGGCCTGCTTGCTGCCGCCAGGCTGCATCTCACCACCCAGGTAGGGGAACACGCCGTCCACGTGGATGTTGGTGTTGTTCACCTTGCTGGATGCCCCGAGGCAGGCAGGGTCAAAGCCACGGTGGGTGTTGGCATCACAGTTCAATGCACGGGACATCTTGGGCCGGTACACAGTGGAGTTGCAGTCACTGTCAGCGCGGTTCACCTCCAGGTTGTTCTGCTTCACCATCTGGCGCAGGCGCTGCTTCTGAAAGAACCGCTTGGCCACACCCGCCTGCTTGGGGTTGTAGAACAGCTCCGGGGCATAGTGCAGGTCATTGGTCATGGCGCCCAGGCTCAGCAACTGCAGGTTGTTGGCAGTCTTGGCCACCACCACTCCATCCCCCTTGGTGGACGTCAGGATGCTCTGTGACACCGACGAGGACTTGTTGGTGTTGTGTGTGTGGGAGGACTCCAGGCTATGTGTGGAGGGTGCGTCCCGTGGCCCACGGCCATCCCCGGGCCGTACACCGCTCTGGTTGTTCTGGGTGGCCATGGTGGTGTTGTTGGCCGGCGCTAAGGTGAGACGCACCTCCTCCTCCTCCTTCCTGCCCCGCCGCGGCAGCAGGCCGCCCCAGGAGCAGCTCCGCCATGCCTCCCATACATCCCCACGACTCAGACAGAAGAACACAAAGATGAAGATGCCCAGGCTGCTGGCACACATGGCGTAGATGGCACTGAAGATGGCCGTGTGGTGCGGGATGATCTCCTGGAAGGGAGCCGCCGTGGTGATGGCCGCTGCTGTCCACGTCAGGCCAAACAGAAGCAGGGTGACAGCATGGGCACGTAGCTGCGTTAGTGGACTGTGCTGGCCGTCCGTCACGCTGGCTGCCGTGTCTCGCGAGGCCAGGCTCACCTCCTCCGCCACTGCCCCGGGCCCCGCCACCTCTGTTGCAGGTGAGGCGGCATCCAGCAGTTCCAGTTCTGTAGTCTCTGCTGTGGCAGCGGCTGTGGCAGGGTAGGCAGCACGCAGCGACCTGATGGGAGGCCCAACAGTGATACAGGCACTGGCACTGACACAAGCACTATTGAAGGCAAGCAAGGCTGAATACTTGTCAAGAAGGGAAGATGTTTGAGTAACAAAAAGTACAGCTTTACTTAAAATCACTATTATAGACCCCAAGACACAGTAGTTTCCAAGACCAAATAAATTCATACAGTGCTTTCTTAAGATACTATAAATAAGAAGAACAGATGAGGGCAAAATGAAGAAAACAAAGAGTCTATAGGTACTAGTCACTAAGAGGACAGAATAAGGAAAGAAAAACTAGAGGAAACTTACCTGAGTGAGCAGTGTGTGAGGAGGAAGAAGGTGGCCAGGATGAGTGTGAGGGCAGCGGTGGGTGCCACAAAGGCCCCTAGGCTGGGTCCCCATGCCAGGAAGCAGAAGTGATAGCCGGCATACTGGTGCAGGTTGACGGCAGCCGAGATGCCACACAGGATGAGAGCGATCCCCCAGCCCACCAGATAGAAGCGCAGCATGGGCTTGGGGGGCAGCGGGACATCCGGGGGCACCTCATCAGGAGGTGGGGGGGGTCGCAGGGCCTTGGCTACTTTCTTGTACAGATTGGTGACAGTGACAGTGGTCCAGAGCAGCACACAGGTGGTGAGGTAGTGCAGCGCCACCCCCACGCCCTGGCACAGCGGCCGATGGTGTGTCTGGTGTGCCCCGGCCGTGAACAATGCCACCAGCAGCAGCAATGCCACCCAGGTGTTCAGCAGGGAGTGCTTGTTCTTGCTGGCGGTGGCGATGCGGCTGTGGTGAGCAGCCCAGGTGGCAATGGAGGCCATGAGGAAGGCAGCACACACTGCACTGCCCACATACACCCCTGGGGCACTGGGCCTGAATGCCGCCCCTTCCTTGGCCCCGCCCCGGCCCCGGTGACGTGCAGCCATGTCCTGCAGCAGGCCGAAGTGAGCCAGGCGGTCGCAGCGGAACACCACCAGCGAGTTGTGCATCTTGACGATCTTGCAGCCCTCGCTGGACCACTCCCCCCGGCCATTGGCAGAGGCATTGACGCGCCACCACACTGGCATGATGCTGTAGCTGTAGATGGCCGAACGCAGGGTTATGTACACGCTGTCCTCCACTCGCAGCACCCCAGTGTCCTCCACACCACCACTCCCTTCACTCCCATCAGCCGCCACTCCCCCAGTGCTCACTCGTCCCCCAATGACTGGGCTTGTCACCTCCCAGGACTCCAGGCCATCACCGTGGGACCCAGTGTGGGGAAACAGCTTGGCTGTGCTGTAGACAAAGAACTGGAGCTGCACCGGGGTCTGTGGGATGCGGGAGGGAGCTGGGTCGTCATCGGAGGTGTTGGCAGGGGAGGTGGTGGTGGTGGAGAACTGGTGGAAGGGTTGGCCGTGGGAGAAGAGGCTGGAGGGGACCTGAATCTGTGCGTCCAGGATCTTGTCGTCAGTGCTGTGGGTGAAGCAGAGTAGTGAGTGCCTGGTGGTTGTGTCTGTGAGCATGTTAATTGTTCCTGCTTTCTCTGCCATGGTGGGTTGAAGACACTTGTTTCTAACTCCATGCTTACTGCAGCTGCTCATCTTTTTTTTGCTTTTTCTCATCTTACTACTGCTGCTACTATTGCTGCAGTCAAGGATGTTCCCTTTCCTATCTGCTATTATCATTACTGCTATTACTAACATTACGACTATAGCCATTACTGCCACAACCAATCATCAGAAACTATACTAATTATCCAAAGAAAATGAGGAAAGAAAGATGAATACACACTGAAGGAAGAAATGGTAAAGCAAAGGAGATTAGTTACATAACCTGAAAGAAAAACCACACAAATATAGACATGGGGACAGAAAACACACACACACACACAAACACACATTAGTTTACTTTAATGCACTGACCACATGTTACGTACTTAAAACAAATTATAAAAACCCACAAACAAAATTACTGAAGAGTGAACACATTTACACTCCACAATAGATGTTAAAACAGTAAAACCAGATACTAAAATAAAAAAAAACATTACACAAACACACACACACACACACCTATACATCTTGGAGTAATCATTGGTGTTGCATCTAAAGTGGCGTTCTGTGGAATGAGCACTGCGTCGGAACCAGGTGCAGGTGAGACCAGAGAAGGTGTGGGGGTGATATGAGGACTGGTGCATCTCCAAGTGGGGGGCCATGGCATGGGGGAGGGTGGGGAAGTGAGTGGCCACATCCCACAGACACCCCACCAGCCGGCCACAAGATCTGTCAAGCGCTTCTGCTTTGGCCAGGAGCTCTGTTGGAAAGGGAGAGGTGGTGACAGGGGTGAAAACAGGAGATGAAGGGTAAAGTAGAGGTGACTGATATGAATGCTAGGGTTTTGTTGGGGTTGTCTGGGAGAGTGGTGGTGATGTGGGAGAGGATGGTGATGAGGGTGAAAAAGGTGAAAAGGTGAAAAGAGAATGTCTGTGTATAAATGCATGAGAGGGAAAGGGATGAATGTCTTGTTAGCTTTTGTGCATCGAGTTAATATGTCTGAGAGTAAATAATACATACAAAAAATATCCTTTACTAGTGAACAATTAAAGAAAACCATCAGAAGAACACTCCAACATTGCCCACTTGCAGCCAGACCCCCTCCTTGCCTCCCATCCCTTCACTGACCCTTGGTGGCCGACATGGAGGCGCTGATGATGTTGATGAGAGTGTTGGCCGTCTCCTTGGGGCCGGAGAGCGTGGTGAGGAGGTCCGTGTACTGCTCCACTGTCTTAGCCAGGAACACAACATCCATGGGGTCTTGCAGGTTCTTCCCCTCCCTTGTGAAGTTTCTCAGTGACCGAGCGCTGTCAACCAAACTCGTCTTGCTGGCCACCACATTTGTCAAGGCAAACTGCTCCAGTATCTTCGTCGTTTCAGAGACAAATGGGCACCTAGCAGTGTTCAGCGCCTCCCACTCCCCATCCTCAGAGCAGGTGTGCTCTGCCATGTGCCACTGGAGGGAGCGCAGGGCTGAGGCGGTGTTGGCAGGCGTGCGGTGGTGCTTCCCAGTGCTGATTGAGATGGTGGTGCTGGCTGTCTTGGAAGTGAATTTTTGTGCACCGCGCTGGTGGGGTGGGACCAGGCCGGCGCAGGCGAGCTCCACCCGCACGCCGGCCACCGTCCTCGGCCACACGTAAGAGCCGCGGTTGTCACTCGTGGCTGTGAGGAGGGAGTGGGATGAGGTTACAAGACTGAGTGAGGAGTGAATGATGTGTGGTGGTGTTATATCAGGTTAAGGAAGAAAGAATGAAGGAGAAAAGGCAACATTATAATGATGTAGTGTTGTGATGTTAAGTTAAAAATGCGTAGGGTAGGTATTATTGTACAGTTTTTATTCTTTCCTCCTTCCCTTTTACCTTTATATATCAACACCCTGTGAATATCCAAGTACACACAGCTCAGGAGAGAGTGGCATTAGCTAACTGTTACAGCTCTTCATATTTTTGACACAATAACTCCCCAAAAACAGATTTTCCTTCTTCCCCTCAGCCTGCCTCCCCTTGCCCCTTCTCACCATTCATGGGGCAGTACTTGGTGTCGTGGGCAATGACGTAGATGCTGACAGTGCGGGTGTGGTTCCCCTTCTGTCCCTGCACCAGACATGACCAGTCCCCGCTGTGTGTGCCGTTCAGCTCGTCTATTTCCACCAGGCTGAGGAAGGGCAGCAGTGATGATGGTGGCAGAAGTTGTAGAATTGTGGTTAATGTGACTTTTTGTTATTTTCAAGTTGTAGAACCTAAATTAACCGAAACCAATTTAAGGCAAACCTAACCTAAATGTGATGCAACCAAACTGAAAGGCAGCAGGATGATGATAGTGGTGGAAGTTGTAGAATTTAGATGTTTTTTCCTTCTTTTTTGAGTTGTATAACCTGTCCTAACCAAATTAAAGCAAACTAAACCTAACCTAAACAAACTGAATCTAATTTAATGAAACTTAAACTAGCCAACTAAACCAAACCTAAGTTAGTTTAATGTAACCTTACCAACCCTAACTTAATCTAATATAACCTAACCCACTACAACCAAAACAAAACCTAACCTAACCTAATCCAACCACACCACACCCAACCCAAACCAAACCTAACCAAACCTCACCAAACCTAACCTAACCAAAACAAACCACAACAAAACCAAATCTAACCTATCCAAACCCACCCAAACCTCAGCTAGCCTCACCTCTCAATAGCTTCAGGCAGGTAGGTGTTCCTGACCACAGCTCCACCTCTCTGCTGGTGCTGATCGAGGTAGCCGGTAACGGTAGCAGAAGTGTGGTTGTGTGGCGAGGGGCTGGCGTGGCAGGAGATGTGTTTCACCCTTGGCCCACCACACCTGATGGCTCTCCTGTGCACTGGTCACACGACACCGCAGGCGAAGGGAGTCCCCGGCAAACACCACCTGGTCCAACACCGGCTCCAGCTCCACTACTGACTGCCCTGGGCCATCTGAGGAAGGAAGGGTATCATAAGGTGTGTCTGGTAATGGCTGGAAGGGTAGGGGTTAGGTGTGGTGCTCTGATCTTGGCTCTAGCTCCACTATTAACAGTTCTGAGCTATCTGAGTGAGGAAGGATAGAGTAAGGCCTGGTCTGTTCTTTTATTGACAGCCCTGGGACATCTGAGGGAGGAGGGATGATTGTAATAATGTGTGTCTGGTAGTAGCTGTCTGGTCCTGCCTTCGACTTCACTGTTGACGGCCCCTGGGTCATCTGAGGGAGGTGTGTGTGTGTGTGTGTGTGTGTGTGTGTGTGTGTGTGTGTGTGTGTGTGTGTGTGTGTGTGTGTGTGTGTGTGTGTGTGTGTGTGTGTGTGTGTGTGTGTGTGTGTGTGTGTGTGTGTGTGTGTGTGTGTGTGTGTGTGTGTGTGTGTGTGCGCATTCTCAGTGTCCTGCATCTCTTTCAATGCCATCCTCTTTAACAGGCAGAGTTTCACAACGATAAACTGTTGCAATGCTCACAAATGAAGCAAGTGCCAGCTGTGTCATCTCACTGTTACCAACAGGGACGATTTGCATCAGCTTCACGTTACTTGTGGTTAATAAAATATCTGTCTATTAATCTGTCTATCTGTATACCATCCCTTGGATAACAGATCTCTAATTTCTTGCCACAATGTAACCTTAATTCTTGCAAACAGTTACAATACATTATGCTGCAACCTCTTCCATGTAACTTCCAACAATGAAGATTCCTCCTTGGAAATATTAACCTAAAACAATCCTCCCTAATGCTAGATTTCTCCAACCTATTCTAACCTAAGCTAATCTAACTGATCACAGGGTAAGTAATCTTGTAGGTGGAGTGTTCTATCTATCTAATTGTCCATATACCAAGCCAGCAGTCCCACACAGAGCAATCCAGACAAGGCACCACACACTCACACACACACATGATTCACACTCTCAGCCCTATCAGCCCCTGGTAGAGAGGGACAGTCATGCACCACCATACTACACTCCAGGAGCTTAAGCACACCACAGCCAGCCATGTACTTTCCCACCAACACCCAGCAGCTTAAAATTGTTAGTTGGGAAGTTTATCTTAGGAGAAATGATGGTACACAGATCACATTGTGGTACCTCCAGGCATGACAGTTTACCGATGCAACACAGTGACTGCATATTACAACTTCAACCATCAATACTCCCCATCCTGGTCACCATCAAATGCTTTCCACTGCACTCACCACAACACAGAATCAATTGCATTATTTAATAACCCCATTTCATTACCAAGCCTTTTGTGCAGCACCACCACACACACAAACACACACACAAAGATGCTCAGGGCCTCCTCAATCCCCTCCTAGACACTCACGGCACCGGAGCTGGTCTGGTTTAAGCTTCTTGATCTGGGTGTTGTTGAGTGCCCGGGGACTGAAGCATTTGGAAGCGCTGTGGACTCGCACCTCTCTCCGCGCCACAGCCTCCGCCAGCCACGTCAGCCCACAGTCGCACACCAGCAGGGTTTGTGCAAGGTCACTGTGGGGGATTATGGGTAATTTCATGGCAGGACTTGGTGGTTATTGGATGGATACAGGGAGTCATATGTTTGTTATGGTTTAATCTTAGGTCAATTTTTGGGGGGTAACTAATCAGTTTACTCTATCTTTGTTATGTGTTTTTTTAAAGGTACGGTAGCTATGTCATGTCCGGGATTATGATGTTACAGTACTATAGCACTGGCACAGGTGAGGGGCATACTGCAGGTGCTGATCCAGGCTGGTTACGACCTACGCTGAAAGGCCAGTTTACAATTCGGTGTAGGAGTGAAACCCTGTCGCAACCTAGGGACCTCTTATGTACAGCAGTCGGGGATACAAGGATGAAGGAAATGGAAGAAATAAAGTGTGATTTAGATAATAAGGTTACTGTGGGTAAGTGGTGGGTGACTGGGTGGCTGGGTGACTAAAAGACATGGGAAACTGGATGACTGGATGACTAGATGACTACAAGAGACAAATGGGTGGCTGGGTGACCTGAGAGAGATGGATTAATGGATAAGAGACAGATGGATGAACGGATGAATTTATGAGACAGATGGATGACTGGATGACTGGATAACATCAGGTGGATGAATGAATGGATGACTGAGAAAAATGAATGACAGGATAAATTCAAGAGACAAGTGGATGAAAAAATAGATAAGATGATTAATTGAGACTGATGGATGGCCAGATAACATTACAGACTGGAAGGAAGACATCTGGATAAACGGATGACTTTGGCAGATTACATGGGTGAACTCAAATGGATGAAAGTAAAAAAAAAAAAAAAAGGGAAGAAAAAAAGAAAATAATAAAGAACTGGATCATTTTTTCATGGATGAGATCGAAGGAGGAAAAGAAAATTGAGAGAGAGAGAGAGAGAGAGAGAGAGAGAGAGAGAGAGAGAGAGAGAGAGAGAGAGAGAGAGAGAGAGAGAGAGAGAGAGAGAGAGAGAGAGAGAGAGAGAGAGAGAGAGAGAGAGAGAGATTTAGTTTGTAAAAATATAAAAAATAAAAAAAAACGAAAAAATAAAGAGAAAAAATAAACAAGAGAAAAACAAACAAATAAAAAATTTAATTAAATAAAAATAAATGACGTATGTTAACTCTCTCTCTCTCTCTCTCTCTCTCTCTCTCTCTCTCTCTCTCTCTCTCTCTCTCTCACACACACACACACACACACACAAGGCCTTACAAATGCAGACCGCTGATTGGTTCCCGTTGCGCCCAAGAAGAGTTCTGATTGGCCAACACAATCAAGGAGAGGAAGAGAGAACCGCTGATTGGTGGAAAAAAAGTGACGTAAAGCTGACTTAGGACGTCAACAAACGAGAGAGAGAGAGAGAGAGAGAGAGAGAGAGAGAGAGAGAGAGAGAGAGAGAGAGAGAGAGAGAGAGAGAGAGAGAGAGAATGGTAAAGATAAAAGTTTAGGAGATAAGGGCGCGAGAGAGAGAGAGAGAGAGAGAGAGAGAGAGAGAGAGAGAGAGAGAGAGAGAGAGAGAGAGAGATAGAGAGAGAATTACCTGAGGATCGAAGCCTTGTAATTAGTGTCCAAATGCGAGCAGGTAAAGTCTCTCTCTCTCTCTCTCTCTCTCTCTCTCTCTCTCTCTCTCTCTCTCTCTCTCTCTCTCTCTCTCTCTCTCTCTCTCTACCATCATCCCTCTCATTTTCCCACTCAGAGAGAGAGAGAGAGAGAGAGAGAGAGAGAGAGAGAGAATTTTTCACCAGAATGATGCACTAATTACACAAGGCCAACAAAGGCACTTGATTGGCTCTCTCTCTCTCTCTCTCTCTCTCTCTCTCTCTCTCTCTCTCTCTCTCTCTCTCTCTCTCTCTCTCTCTCTCCTACGCCCCCCTGTAGCACCAGCAATTGTCTTTCTCACACAAAAAATTTACACCTCTCTCTCTCTCTCTCTCTCTCTCTCTCTCTCTCTCTCTCTCTCTCTCTCTCTCTCTCTCTCTCTCTCTCTCTCTCTGAAATGTTGAAGGAATAATAGAACAAAGTAGTGAAGAATAGAAGATTACGACAGAGAGAGAGAGAGAGAGAGAGAGAGAGAGAGAGAGAGAGAGAGAGAGAGAGAGAGAGAGAGAGAGAGAGAGAGAGAGAAAATGAGGGAGAGAAAACTGACGTAGCGGAAAATTGTAAATGGTGTGAAGGAATCAATAATAGACGCTCTTCTCTCTCTCTCTCTCTCTCTCTCTCTCTCTCTCTCTCTCTACGGCACCCCTTCTGCTCATAATCATTAAAAAAAAGGTCCATTGTCATCACT
>NC_087179.1:16791879-16839379 GCF_035594125.1 Scylla paramamosain | reverse complement strand
TTGTGTCATAGTGAAAGGGTTGACCATACACTCTTACTTCATCTAACCTCAATTACTTTCATTCAGTAAGTTGTAGTTACAGTATCAAGGCTTTTAAGGTTGTTTTTACTGTTCAAGTGGCAAATTAACAAGATTTCTAGCTATGAATGTGACAAGCACTCTAAAGACTCCAGGGTTATCATCTGTGACCTTGGAAAGTGGTTGTGGTGAGAAACAGGGGAGGTGAGATTGCAGTGGTTGTGGTAAGAGAGCGGGGAGGTGAGAAGGGCAGGGAGAAGATGAAAGGAAGGGGAGAAATGTGATAAGGAAACGCGAAGGAAAGAGATGTGGTTATTTTCATTGACATTCTAATCCTTCTTCTTCTTCTTCTTCTTCTTCTCTCTCTCCTCCTCCTCTTCCTCTTCCACGTCATCATTACTGTCCTCCTCGCCCTCTTCCTCCTCCTCATCATCATCATCGTAATCCTTCTTCTCTTCCTCCTCCTCTTCCTCCTCCTCTTCTTCTACGCCATCATTGCCCTCCTCCTCCTCCTCCTCCTCCTCCTCCTCCTCCTCCTCCTCCTCCTCCTCCTCCTCCTCCTCCTCATCATCATCATCATCATCACACGTACGCACTATTATAAACACACACACACACACACACACACACACACACACACACACACACACACACACACACACACACACACACACAGGTAAACACGGGCAGGTGTGATAACATTCACCTCATACAGCATTAATTAACTCACAAACAGACGTACTTACACCAGCTATTTATTCTTAATTAGTTACCCTTCCCTCCCCCCGCCCCCTCCATTAAAAGACAGGTGTGCTCAGGTGTGTCCAGATGTGTTTGCCTTCATTAATATTGCCAGGTGTATAGTGAGTGTGAAGCAGGTGTGTGTGGTTGACTGGTTAGGTTAAGTTTGGTTGGGCTAGGTTAGGTTAGGTTGGGTTAGGTTAGGTTAGGTTTGGTTTGGTTGTGTTAGGTTAGGTTAAGTTAGGTTAGGTTAAGTTAGGTTGGGTTTGGTTAGGTTAGGTTAGGTTTAGTAAAGTTACGTTAGGTTAGGTTAGGTTAGGTTGGGTTAGGTTAGGTTTGGTTAGGTTAAGTTTGGTTAGGTTAGGTTAGGTTAGGTTAGGTTAGGTTGGGTTACGTTGGGTTGGGTTAGGTTAGGTTAGGTTAGGTTAGGTTTGGTTAGGTTAGGTTAGGTTGGGTTACGTTGGGTTGGGTTAGGTTAGGTTAGGTTAGGTTAGGTTAGGTTAGGTTAGGTTTGGTTTGGTTGTGTTAGGTTAGGTTAGGTTAGGTTAAGTTAAGCTAGGTTGGGTTAGGTTTGGTTAGGTTAGGTTTAGTTAAGTTACGTTAGGTTAAGTTAGGTTAGGTTGGTATAGGTTGGGTTAAGTTTGGTTAGGTTATAATTTGTACTGATATAATGTGTACTATTTGATATAATGTGCTACAGTATTTATTTGTACTATTTTCATATTCATTTCATACTAATTTTATACTGCAATTCATACTGTTATTTGTTTCATATTTTTCAGTATTTTTGGGGGGGATTCATACTATTTTAAACATTTTTTTTTCATAATACACAATTTTTTCACTATCTTTTCATTATCCCGCACTATTCCCACACTATTTACCATTATTCAGTACTAGCATCACACAATCATAGACGGAAATTAAACAAATAACTCTTTTTTTCATTATTCTTCATCCACCCATTCATGTCAGTCATTTAAAACTGCTAAGAGGCAGGAAGTTCATTCATAATTATATTAGTCCGTGTTAATTTGGGCCGTTTTAATTTATGGGGATAACAGAAAACGAGGTGATAAATAACGTTTTTGCCAATCACCTTCATTCATTCATTAATTTACGTGTTTAAAAATTATAGAGTAAGGCAACCAGGTGATAAATATATGTTTGTTGATCGTCTTTCTTTCATTCACTCGTGTGTTTAAAAGTGAGATGTTAAATGAGACGATAATTTTCTTTTTTTTTATGAATATTTAAGTCTCCCCTCGAATCTACTCAGTCACGTGAGAATACAAGATAACGTTTTCTAATCCGTTTTCTTTCATTTAGTCGTGTTTCCATCGGAGGGTCATTCAAGGTGTAAACAGACGAAAAAATAAGACGATAACCTTTTCTTTACATATCAAATTCTTTCCCCAAGCCTACCTCGTGTCACGTGACCCTCAACCACGCCTCTGTTCCCTCCACAACTACTGCTACTACTAATTCTACAAACTAACGTACTATTCCAGTCCTACCACTACTATTTCCTCTACAGCTACTACTACTATTCTACTTACTAACCCACATATTACTATCACAACCCACAACCCTACCACCATTTCGTCTACATCTCAACTATTTCACCAATACACGTGCCATACCAACTGTGATCTCCCACCACGATCTTCTCTACAACTACAACTATTCTACTAACCCACATACTAACCCAACCCTAATTCCTACCACTATTTCTACAACTACAACCATTCTACAAGACTTAAGTACTTACCATTAATCCTTGTAAGTTTTAATAAAGGAGCAACGTAAAGCGAGATATGTCACAGAGTACGAATAATTATCTTCACTATCCTCATTTATTTATTTATTCTTTTTTTTTTTACTTAACTCGTCAATTCCGATGTGTGTGTGTGTGTGTGTGTGTGTGTGTGTGTGTGTGTGTGTGTGTGTGTGAGAGAGAGAGAGAGTTCAACGTCAGAATTCGCTCATTTTAACTTATTTATTCACCCGTGTGAGTGTGTGTGTTTGTGTGTGTGTTGTGTTTGCATGTGTGTGTTTGTGTTACTGGGTCCGAGGAGGAGGAGGAGGAGGAGGAGGAGGAGGAGGAGGAGGAGGAGGAGGAGGAGGAGGAGGAGGAGGAGGAGGTGGTGGTGGTGGTATCGCTCTTGTGAAGTTTCCTTATCTGTAGCGTGTGGCTTTGTTGATAATGATGGTGGTGGTGGTGGTGGTGGTGGTGGTGGTGGTGGTGGTGGTGGTGGTGGTGGCGTGCGTGCGTGCGTAGCCTGACACATTACCTACTGAAAATCTATTAAAACTCATCACATGTATAAATAATTAATTCCTTTACCTTCCTGCCAGCGAACTGTGCCACACTAACACACCTTTAATTAACAGGTGAGGAGGAGCCGCCGCCGCCGCCGCCACCACCACCACCACCACCACCACCACTATCTAAGAGAATAATATAATCTACCCACACCTAACTTATTTTTGCCACGCCTTGCCTAGCTTGACACCACCATCACCACCACCACCACCACCACCTCTCCCTCTAACCTCATTTATTTTAACCTGATTTTGCCTAACAACCACCACCACCACCACCACAATCAAAAACACTTACACCTAACCAAATTTTTTTTTTTACCTCACCTTTCGTAACTCACCACCACCGCCACCATCACCACCGCCACCGCCAGCACCATCACCGCCTCACAACAACAACAACATCACCATTAACGTCAGTGCAAAACAATTATCACCTCAAATTACGAGGGTTGAGGGCGGGACAAAACCATTTATCTATCTTCCGTCATGCCTCGTATTCTGAAACACTTCTACCACCACCACCACCACTACTACCACCACCACCACCACCACCACTTTCAAAAGGCTCTACTTGAAGTTACACAGGATTTTCAAGGGTGTTTTTTTTACGGTTCTAGAGACAAATTAACAAGATACCTTCGTTAATAAAAGGAAAAAGTCTTGAAAACCCTTGAAAACAGTCTTGGAGAGAGAGAGCAGTGTTTTTTTTGTTTATTTGTTTGTTTGTTTGTTAATATAGGCCTAAATAGTGACGACGAGAACCTTCACCCCTTGCTTACCCTCGCTCTTCCTCCATTCCCCCGTGACACCCTCCTCCTCCTCCTCCTCCTCCTCCTCCTCCTCCTCCTCCTCCTCCTCCTCCTCCTCCTCCTCCTCCTCCCTCTGCGTACGTATGCACTGAGTTAATTTATAGTATTCACTGGAAACTCATTTTAACTTGTGCAGAATTGTTAAAATGTACCAGAACTTTGTGTGTGTCTGTGTGTGTGTGTGTGTGTGTGTAGAGTTGGTGTTATTACGTTCGTATGTTTGTTTTATCTACGTAGCAGTCAGGGTATATATCTATCTGTCTTTATGAATATACATGTGTGTGTGTGTATCTGAGAGAGAGAGAGAGAGAGAGAGAGAGAGAGAGAGAGAGAGAGAGAGAGAGAGAGAGAGAGAGAGAGAGAGAGAGAGAGAGAGAGAGAGAGAGAGAATATGATGACCTCTCCAGCTAAACATACACACACATACGTACACACTAGTTATGGTCGTTTCTGTAAGCCACAATTCTTAACGACCCATGCCTTCACGATCTCACTGTATGACCCCTGGCTACTCTCCCTCTCAGTACTACTATTACTACTACTACTACTACAACTTCTACATCTTTTCTCCTTCTACTACATTCGTACCAATACTTTCCTTTCACCTCGACCTCTTACTACTACTACTACTACTGTTTATACTTAACCCTTATCCCTCCATCCCTCACTAAATCTACTAGAACACGTCTACTGTAACTTGCAATACTCACAGCAACCTGGTGGCGGGCGTGAGGCAATGGGGCCAAATATCCGTGAGTGAGGTAATCCTTAGATGATCGTGACATGATACCTTGAGGGGAGGCGCCGCTGAGAGGACCTCCCCAGCATTCTCCGTCATCCCCGTAACTTTACATAGATCCTCAGGGCACGTGAGGCTCTGTGGAGTGCTGGTCGTGGGAGGTAAGGTATTGGTAGGCGTGATCCCACCGCTGCCACCAATGTACGCCTTCTTTCTCCCAGCGCTGCCACCATTTGCAGCCACCCCGCCATTCCTCCCGTCAGTTGTGGTTTGCGTGGTGCTGGTGGTGACTGGTATCTCTTGCGTGGTGCTCCTTGGGGTGGTTGTCGTGGTGTTGTCAGTGATGGTGGTGGTGGTGATGGTAGGGTCTGGTCGTATCTCCTCGCCTAGGGCATGGCAACCCGTGACCATCACCACCACCACCACTATCGCCAGGAGGATGGTGGTGGTGGTGCTGGTGGTGGCTGCACGTGGTGGTGGTGGTGGTGGTGGTAGTGGTGGCGGTGGGGGCCGTGGTCTGCGTGGGCTAACCCTCATGAGGTGGGTGACACGGGGGCTGCACCATCCATAGTCACCATCTGTAGGGGAGAGAACAGGTGGTTTTAGTGGTATGGTGGTGATAGTAGTAGTAGTAGTAGTAGTAGTAGTAGTAGTACCGGCAGAAGTAATAACAATAGCAACAACCACAACAACCACAACAACAACAACAACAACAACAACAACAACAACAAAAACAACAACAACAACAACGTCACCATCACTTCCACGTGGCGTCACTCACCACACACACACACACACACACTCACACACACACACACACACACACACACACACACACACACACCCTTCACATGAGTCAGTCACAATCAGTCACGAGGGATCCAACACACCAGCCATCACTCAGTCAACCGGTCACTATAAACTGAAGTGATGATGATGATGATGATGATGATGATGACACAATAACAACACATATCTACACAAGAAACTCCTATCAACACACACACACACACACACACACACACACACACACATAATAATAACGCAACACAAGCTCAATACAACACAATACAATCACTATGTCCACGTACGCTACTGCAAACAAATCCATACACACACACGCACACACGCAGACACACAGTACTTTTCACCAATCATCACTTTTCATAACAAAATCCTAACCAAACTTGCCTTCAATAGATTGCTTTCCACTTGTCTGTCTGTCTGCCTGTCTCCTTTAAAGCTCTGCACCGCGGGAGGGAGGGAGGGAGAGAGAAAGAGAGGGAGAGGGCAGGGCGGGAGGGAAGGAGTGAGTGTGTCTGCGTGTGTGTGTGTGTGTGTGTGTGTAGCAGGGAAGCGGGAGAGACGGGCGGCAGAGGCGTCCGGGCCTCACCGCCTCTGCTGGTAAACTGACTGACTACTGCTGCTGCTGCTGCTGTTGCTGCTAGTGGTGGTGGTGTGGCACTAGTGGTGGGGATGGGGATGGGGATGGTGGTGGTGGTGGTGGTGGTGATATTCTCTCTCTCTCTCTCTCTCTCTCTCTCTCTCTCTCTCTCTCTCTCTCTCTCTCTCTCTCTCAGGTACATAAAACGAATTGAATTACTATTACAACAACAACAATAACTACTACTACTACTACTACTACTACTACTATTACATCTACGTACAATTTTTCCTATTACTCTTTTTTTCTTCTCCCTAATCCTTATCTTCTTTCCTTTCTCCTGTCTACGCTTCCCTTCATGACTATTATTATTATTATTACTATTATTATTATTATTATTATTATCATTATTATTGTTGTTGTCTATATCAATGTTCAACTCTCTCTCTCTCTCTCTCTCTCTCTCTTCAAAGGCCACAGAGATTATCAGTTGGTTCTCACGAGTCTTTCCCAGCTAATAATGTAGAAATCTTGTTAATCTGTCACTAGAACCGTATAAACACCTTGAAAACTCTTGTACCTTCAACTATATAGACTCCTTGGAAAATAGAGAAAATAAGCGCTGTGGTGTTTCAAAATATGGTCCTCTCTCTCTCTCTCTCTCTCTCTCTCTCTCTCTGGCAACACCGTCAACTAGCAGATTCACACCACCGCCTCACCCTGAGCGGCCATTCACCACCACCACCATCAAAGGAGCCCAGATTCCGACACCATACTTGTCATTACCATTAGTGTCATTCCCGCTCACAACAACACCACCACCACCACCACTACTACTACTACTACTACTACTAGTCTCTTTCTTAATATTGTAAGATAGTTATAGTTGTTTTTTTTATTGCTGCATTGATGATAATAATGATGGTGGTGGTGGTGGTGGTGGTGGTAATAATAATAATAATAATAATAATAATAATAATAATAATAATAATAATAATAATAATAATAATAATAATAATAATACCTAAAAGTAAAGAGAGAAAATGATAAAAGCTTTAAAATAAGATAAAAAAGAAGAAAAAGTAAATCAAGAAAATATAGTAGTAGTAGTAGTAGTAGTAGTAGTAGTAGTAATTTTACATACCCCTATTAATACTACTTTCCTTATCACCACCAACACAATAAACATCAACCAGCATTAATAACTATAACCTCCCACAACGAGTTTTATCTTTGCCAGAACCAGAACGAGCAGCTCTTAAGTGGCTGGAACCAAATAGGAAAGAAAGAAATAGCCACAAAAACAAACCACGAGACCAAACGCCATCACAAGACCCACCACAAACACCCCAACACAGCCACACATTGTTA
Organism: Scylla paramamosain; assembly: GCF_035594125.1. NCBI lineage: Eukaryota > Metazoa > Arthropoda > Malacostraca > Decapoda > Portunidae > Scylla > Scylla paramamosain. Next base: position 16,831,989 of record NC_087179.1, on the reverse strand, counting down.
CCACCCACCCACCCACACACACATACAGACACACACTTCCATGAATCAAAGGTCCTTGAATTTCCCACTGGCTGCCCACACAGCTGATTCTTAATGTTGATGTTTACACTTGCACTTCATCACTTCAACTGCCTCTATGCAGGACAATCTTTCCTAAAATTTCTCTACAAGGGCTAAATCTGGCAAGGCTTCCATTTATTCCTGGTCTTGCAAGCCCTAATCCTCTCATGCTTAACTCTTTGATTGGTAATTATATTTTTTTTGCAATCCTAGACAATTTTAATCATCAAATAATTTAATTATGTAATTATTAAGAAATTTCACTACATATTTAACTAGATTAGATACGATATTAACTAGATATATGTACAACCTTTCTGATGTGTGATATTCAGCCTTTCAAAACCCACATCTTAACTTGCACAAGACTGTAACATCATGGTGAGGACAAACTGTGGCTGTCAAGGGTTTACATCTCACCACTCCACCTCAGAGGGATCAATTTTAATCTTACAGGTGTGTCTATTGCACCACATCTAGTCCGCCACATGTGCGATATATCAATCCAGCGCGGCTATTGTTATTGTGTGCACGAAGCTAGAAACGTTTTGTCTATAGGCCATGATCCCCGACCTGGTTGTGGGGTGTGAATTGTGGTAGTTGATATTAACACAGCAAAGTAGTACTGAGGTATTATAATGATGAGTAAGCCACTTCATATCAGGTGTGTCTAATCGGCCCAGTACAGTGGCTTGGGTTTCAGTCACAGTGCCATGGAACCAAAAAGTAGAGAAATGAAATTAAATGGAAGGAAAATTTAATATAACATCATTCGGCAGTGATCATGTAAAATTACTTAGCCAGATTAACCTAAAGGAACAATAATATCTCAAGTAAATATTTGTTTTTTGGATTCGTAAATAAAACCTTGCATGTATATTTTTGAGATCAGTAAGAACTTAGGAGGAGGAAGATATTAAATAAGACTGTAATCCCTCCACACCTCAACCTGCCCCCGTGACAACAGCAGCAGGGGTGGTGGCTGGCGACTCAATCATTTTGCTGGGGTGACATGCTTGTTGACAGTTATAGCCAGTTAATATCTTGTGGTGACAGAGGCTGCATGTCATGGGAAGCACAACAATATGCAATAGATTAATCACAACACACATTAAGAGCAATACGAGGCCCACACCAGACACAGACCCTTTGATGTGCCCCCCAGCCAATAAAAAGTTTGAGCAACACTGGTGTAAACAAAGAGGAGAACTATGAGAGTATGCATGCAAGGTCCACACGAGATTTATTACAGACACAGTGAAAGACAAGCTGGTAATGGGTGTGCCTGAAGGAGGAGCAGAAGATTGAGTGCACTGGGGGAGGCTGGTCAAGGGATGAGAGTTGTATATCTGGCAAGGATGGAAGAGTGACCTGTGGAGTGGTAGAGGTGCTCAGCTGGGCACCTCTAGAAGCACTGGTCACCTCAATACAATGGGGAATAAGATAAGATACAAGAGCAAGATAAGAGAAAGGAGATAGAGGCCGCAGGAAGCTTAAGATGAACAAACTTAAATATAATGACTATATTATGATACAGAGAAAAAGAGAGAGAGAGAGAGGGAGAGTACGAATGAGTGGTGAGTTTAATATGAAGGCTCTCCTGCAATATATGACGACAGTGTGTTAGAATAAGAGAGAAGGAGCGCTGGCAGAGTGAGAGGACTGAAGTGTGTAACGATGAAGTATGTATGGCTAGTAATAAGTGGAGACTCTTCACCCACAGCTAGGTTCTTGATGGAAAGCTAAGGAGTGTGTACAAGAAAAGACAGACTGACGGACACACACACATGGAGGCAGTTACAGAAAGATATACAGTGCAGACAAAGAATGGAAGTAACGACAGGCATACAGAAAGATACAGATAGATACATGGAACAGACAGACAGGTGGATAAACAAACATAAATAACTATACATACATAACACAGATACAAAAATGCAACCTAATAGATGCATTTCTACACAATTAAGTAACAACAAAAAAAAGACGAAAAAAATCAAATCAATAACCAAAATATTACTAAAAAACATAAGTAAACAAAGAAAAAGAAACAAGAAAATCACCTGTCTGTCAACTTTCCTTTCAATATATAACCTATCTAGCTAACTGCCTGTCTACCTGCCTACCAACCCACCTACTTACACCCTTATCTACCTGTCTACCTATCTACCAACCTGGCTACCTACACCCTTATCTACCTGTCTACCTATCTGTCTGCCCACCTGCCTGCCTGCCTGCCTCCCTTCTGCTCTACCTACCTACCTATTATTGCGAAAACCCTAACCTGGTGTAAGAAATGCATGGGGAAAAAAAGAAAAAGAAAAACTGGTCAACTATTTTGACAACATAAAAATAATGTTAATCCCAAGGTAAAAATGACTCCGACACACACATACATAGGCACGTACGTTTGCATTTTCATCACTAGGCATATAATAAGTTAGAGTTTTCATAATCGTACCTATCTGTCTGTCTGTCTCCCTGCCTGCTTGCTTTAGTGGGTCATGCTGGGAAGGAAGCCCCACCAGTACAATGAATTACCCAATCACCGGGGCCGCAGTGACACGAGGACTGGCTGAGGCATGGACTGAAGGCTTGCAGGAACCATTTTAATAATTTAGCGTGTTATGAAGCCTCACAAAAAAAATGACCGCAAAAAAAAATAATAAACTTGTATGGAAAACTAATCTTCCTTTATATTCTACGCATAAAGAAGAATAAATAAATAAATACAGCCGTAACTGTAGTGAATAATGCAACAGACTTTCTGGTAATAGCTACATACTGAGCTACGCCTTCTATAGCATGTCAAAAAGTAAAAGTAACCTAACCTAACCTAATTAACTGTACATACATCCAATACAGATCTTGTGTGGAAATTCAAGCTTCAGAATACAGTTAGGTACAAAAAAAATACTACTGTAACTAAAGAGGAGGAAGAGGAAGTAAAATATGAGAAGGAAAGGATAAGAAGGAAAGAAAGAAAGGGAGAAAAGAGGAAGTGGAAAAGGAAGAGGAGGATTATGAAGAGAAAAAAATGAAAAAAGAAGAGAGGAAGTCAAATAGGGAGAGGGAAGAGGAAGAGGAAGTCAAATAGGAAATGGGAAGAAAAAGAGGAAGTAAACAGGAATAGGAAAAGAAAGAGGAAGTAAACAGGAATAGGAAGATAATGAGGAGAGGAAGGAAGGAAGAAAAAGAAGAGAGGAGAAGTGAAACAAGAAGAGGGGAAGAGAAAGAAGTAAAGAAAAGGAAAGGGAAGTGAAAGAAATAAAAAAATAAAGGAAAAGAATGAGGAAGTGGACAAGAAAAACGAAGAACGAAAAGAAAGGAAGGAAAAGAGAGAGGAACAAAACAAAGATACCAATTCACTAAACCACACTCTACCTTAGTCCTGAGATCAGCGGGAAGCATCTAACCGAAAGAAAAAATAAATAAATATCAGAAAACAAGAACAAGGAAGAGAGCGGGAGATAAAAGAGACAGATGAACATACAATACACTACAAGACCACACACCAGAATACACACAAAACAGACCCTTCGCCCTCACCTCGCACACCTAAACACACGAACACATAAATGGGTGCATCAATAAGAGCAGAAATGACACACCTGCAGTTATAACACACCGGGAGGGGATCCAAACACCGCACAAAAAACACCATTAAAACACCGAATTGCCGGAAAATTTTAAGAGATACTCACTCAAAAACCCTCCTGTGAAGCTGCCCCGTGACTTCCCTTCCTTTAGCTGCTGTGGGAAGCGTAAAAAATGGGTATATTTACATTTATTCACCAAAGTCCAGCTCGCTTCACTACCCTCCGCCAGCCTCACTCCTTCCCGGGTCGCTGATTGGCTGCTCGCCCCTAGTGCTCGCCGTTGATTGGCTGGCTGACGTCATAGACTCAGCCGGGATTGGTCCGCAAAAATAAACATAAACAAACGCCAAAGAGAACGGTGTCCATTTCTTAGTGAAAGGAAACGGTTATTTTTAATGGGAGACTTATGTTTATTTCACTCATTTATTTATTTTTGTAGAGGTGATCTTAGTCAAGGCCAAGATAAAAGTTAAAACATGAGGTCTGCTGAAGATCCAAATTCCCAAACAGTCAAGATAATTATCCAAGATTATGAAGTAAAGTAGTCTTGCTTCTATTTGTGACTTAAATATTGAGAGAGAGACATAAAAGGAGGGAGTGGTGTTGTGGTAGAGATTCAAATATTAAAGCTGGAACTGATGTTCATTTCTAGTTGTGTCCTTAAAATTAAATTATAGTACTGGGGATAACTCATGCACGGTACATTTGCACTTGGTCGTATTAAAATTTACAAAATAGCTATTAGAAATAACTATGAAAAGATCTACAAATTAGTTCAAGACCCCTACAAGTAAAAATACAGTTTGATACACAACAGGTAGAAATATATACTCAATAAAAACAGATACAGGTAAAATACATCTTGATATACTAGTTAAAATAAAAATATATATACAACAACAAAAAAATGCAAACACTATATCTCTATCAATTGATATTTTAGCTAGAAAAGTAAGGAATAAACAACTGAACTATATATATATATATATATATATATATATATATATATATATATATATATATATATATATATATATATATATATATATATATATATATATATATAAAACATTAAAAAACACCACGTGAATTATATAACCATATAAACTTTATTCTCTAACCCAAGGCACAACCATTGCAATTATATCACAATTCTCACATATTAAGGCACATGAACCCACAAACTCTGGAGAATATTACTTCATACACGGGACAAACAGACAGCCTGACACGAACATGCATCAAGTCACAGCCAAAGACAAGTGATACGCTTACAGGGGTTGAGACGATAACACCACCTTCCTCTTCACAGCCAGTCTCTATCTTGTACACTGTCACGGTTCACCACAGCCATCCCACAGTTCCCTCTTCACCGCTTCATAAAAGACATCTTGATATACTAGTTAAAATAAAAATATATATACAACAAAAAAAATGCAAACACTATATCTCTATCAATTGATATTTTAGCTAGAAAAGTAAGGAATAAACAACTAAACTATATATATATATATATATATATATATATATATATATATATATATATATATATATATATATATATATATATATATATATATATATATATATATATATATATATATATATATATATATATATATATATATATAAAACATTAAAACACACCACGTGAATTTTATAACCATATAAACTTTATTCTCTAACCCAAGGCACAACCATTGCAATTATATCACAATTCTCACATATTAAGGCACATGAACCCACAAATTCTGGAGAATATTACTTCATACACGGAACAAACAGACAGCCTGACACGATGCATGAAGTCACAGCCAAGGACATAAGTGATACGCTTACAGGGGTTGAGACGATAACACCACCTTCCTCTTCACAGCCACTCTCTATCTTGTACACTGTCACGGTTCACCACAGCCATCCCATAGTTCCCTCTTCACCGCTTCATAATCTTCACAGCACCATCTTCATCAATGCTCTCTACATCGCGGTCCTCTGCTCTTCTTCTTCCTCCTTCTCCTCCTCCATCTGCACCACCGCCTCCTGCTGGGGTTCCTCAGGCAGCTGTCCACTCTCCTTGGTCTGTGGGAAGAACAGAACACATTAGTTACAGTATTTCACTTAGAATTTATGCACGATGCACGAATTTTTGGTGGGTACAAGTTATTGTTGTTGTCATTACTGTCCACGTAAGGGCCATCTGTCAGGTACAGTCTGCTTAGGTGTACAATAATGAGTGAAATAATAAGGACGTGAAATAATAAGGACATTTACCCATTCCTTCAGCAGCTGCAGTCCGTCACAGCAAGCTTCACAGCCCAGCGCTGAGGGCGCCACTGCAGGCACCATCTCCACCTCCGTCTGCATCTTAATCTGAGAGAGCACCCACGCCCTCGTCCTGGCCTGCCGCACCGACAGGAGGGCCTGGGCGGGCAGCTGGGGGGCCATGTCGGGTCTGCGTCGTGCCTCCGAGGTGCTCTCGCGGGGGAAGTAGTGGACGGGAGCCAGGGGCAAGTCAGCAAGTCTCCTCACAGCGCTCTCCGTCAGAGTAGCTTCAGTGGGCGGGAATTTACGTGCAGGGCGTGGCAGGGGCGGCACGTGGGGCCTGGTGGAGAGCCCCCGGGCTGCGAGAGGCACTGTAGCGCGGAGCCTGCACTTGGCTGCGACAGAAGACTTGGGTTTCCGGCCTGCACTCTCAGAAAAAACGGGAGCTTGAAGGGGGGGCTCCACATCATTCCTGGAGCTTGACGTGGCAACGACGGAACGGAAGGGCATGCTGGGGAGGAGGTATGGATGGACGGAGGCGTTGAAGAGCTTAGGGAAGAGTCTTGCGGGCGTCCATGGCACGTAAGTAGTCAGTGGGTGAACTTCCGGAGGCGCGGGGATGGCTGGTTCCCGCGACCGCCACCTCGTCCTCCTGTCCTCCTCCTCCTGGTTCGGGTCCTCCTGCTGCGGGAGAAGGAATGGGTTAGTGAAGACAACGCTAGGCAAGGATGTGGTATTCCTACTGTAAAATATGACTCGTGTGTGACATGACTCAAACTAGACCACGACAAACAAAAGGTTCTGATAAAGGTTCTGATAAAGACATTCAAATTGGAAGAAAAAAAAAATGACAAGAGGAAGCATAATACAAAAAACACGGGAAAAGAAGCACATAGAGCAAGGGGGAAACATAAAGACACACATAAAAACACCTGACGAAAAAATAATAATAATAAGATGCATAAAGAAGTATGAAGGAAAGGAAAACAAATCTAAAGAGACAAAACATACACAGAACGAGAAAGATGAATAAGAAGCATGAAATAAATCAAAGAAAAAACAAGAAGAAATACACACACACACATAGGCAGTACTCACCTGACAGCACACTCTGGAGAACATGAACAGCAGCACCAGACACAGCAGCATGCCGCCCACTGCCACAGCCACCACATCCATCTCGCAGGACACGACTCGCGAACCACAACAAACACGAGAAACACTCACTAAGTCACCGCCTATTGCTTCTGGAGGGAAACTGCGCCTGTGTCCTTCAGCGTGGAGGAAAGCTTGTCTTCTCTCTCTTGGAGTTGGAGGAGTATAGGAGTTACTTGGTGTAACAGAGGGCCTCAGCTGTAGAAGTAGTAAATCTTGGAATGACGTCTTGTCTCTTCGGCTTCAGGTACATGAATGAAGGAAACTGACTCTCTTAGACTTCAGAAGCCAGGTTTACTACTTCTTGCTGCTGCAGAAGGTGAGGCAAGACTGCGGGTGTTGGAGAGGCGAGGACAAGAGCGTTTACTTCCCTTCACGCCAGGAGACTGAATGATATCTTGAACACTACGCTTCTCGATACCTCTTGTTGCACCTCACCCGCCTCCTCCTGCTGATATCACCTGTTACTCCTCTTGCCACGTGACCCTTGCCCGTGACCTGACGTAATCCCCTGCAGCTGGTCCTTCGCCCCCGTGTTCCCTTTAGCAGCAGGAATGTGTGGCCAGCTTTTTCTTTGTTTTGTTATTTTGTTCTTTTTTGTTCGCTGTTCTTGTTTTACTGTTTCTTTTGAGTGTTATAATGATTTTTTTGGGGCCAATTTACTTTTGTTGTTCTTGTTGTTGTTGTTATTCTTGATTTCATTATTTTGTTCTTCTTTGTATTATCATTATTGTTGTTGTTGTTATTATTATTATATTATTATTATTATAATTATTATGTTACGTATCATTACTATCTTAAATTTCTCTTTATTTTCCTTTTACAGAATATCAGATATTTATCATAATGTTCTCCTTTTTTTTCCTTTTCTTTTTTTCTTCTTTCTTTCTTTCTTCATTTATTTATTTGTTAATGTTCATTTATGTATTTATTTTGTTGATTTAAGCATCCATTTATGATTTACTTTATTCATGCACATACCTTTGACTTCACCTTTTCTTCTCTTTCTGTAATAGTAGTAGTAGTAGTAGTGGTGGTGGTGGTGGTGGTGGTGGTGGTGGAGGCGGCGGTTGAGTTTCTTTCCTGCATTATCTTATCTCAGGGAATCACATACAACAGAACCAAAACACAAAATGCAATGAAACATACCGCGCCTATTGAAAAAAAAACAAACAAACAAAAAAAAGTAATAATATAAGAAAACTAACGAATACAATAATAATCAGTAAGCAATATACAAATCTCTCTCTCTCTCTCTCTCTTAACCCCTATTTCCTCATTTACCCCTCCCCCACACCCCCTTGTCTCCCTCCCCGTACATTATCAACCCTCCCTCCCTTGACCTGACCTCACCATAGATGCATACAGTGACCTCTTCCCACTTGGTCTTAATCCCCACACTGACCAAACACACACACACACACACATTCCTGACCAGTGTGTGTGTGTGTGTGTGTGTGTGTTCTGTATATGTCACCTGCATGCCTAGTAATTAATGTTTGAGTGTATGTTCATCTTCTCCTCCATTAATATCATTATTACTGTTGTTATTATCATTGTTATCTTATTTTTTCTTGCGTAAAGGAGGTTAATAAGAGCTAAGATTAATAGTAAAGCAATGAGTAAAGAAATAAGATGATGAATCGTAATAATAATAATGATAAATATAGTAGTAGTAGTAGTAGAAGAAAAAAAGGAGAGAGAGAGAGAGATCAAATATTTCAAATTAACTAAATTTGCACAAGTAATCGCTCACTCTCATTATTTAATTATTCATTCACCTTTTTGTTCCACTCACCTGTTACATTGTTTTATTTCATTGCACATTAACTTATCTCTCTCACAATCTCTTCTTTTATTCACTCCTATCCTATTCCTCTTCATGTTATCTTAGCTCCAGCAGATATATCATCACTCGTACTCATCTCTGACATAAAGCACATTTAAAGTATCTTCCCTGATCTCGAGGGAAAACAAACGCAACAAACGACCTCATCGGAAAAACACGCACAAGGCTTATATATATATATTTACTCAAGTCAAGTTGTCAGTAATAGTTATGAATATAATAATAATAATAATAATAATAATAATAATAATAAAAATCATGCCTCATTTTATTGTATGTACATTTGTAGGTAAGAATATAGATCTATTACAGAAAATATATACGTAATTAACTAATAAATTAATAAAAGGTTAGCAAGGTATATCAACTAATAAATAAATAAATAAATAAATAAATAAATCAGTAACACAAAGCAAAACAATAAAAAATAAAGTAAAAATAAAGAGTACGATGCCAAATCATGAAGCAAGTGAAGTAACAATGCCATCTTGCTCGCCAACCTTCTGCGGCAGAGACTGCGACACACGGAGAGGTCTGCGAAGTGGAGGCGCGAGTCGCTGGTCGGACCCGCATAGTGGAGTGTTGTGCGGGCCTCAGGTGCCATCTCGGCCTCTCAGAATGGTCTACCTTGGCCTGTTCTCGTCTTCAAGGGGTGGAGAGGGTGTCTGTGGAGAGAAGGAGGAATTAAATGGTGATGGGGGTGATGATGATGGAAGTACTGAAGAATTAAATAGGAGATGAAGTGACGAGAGCATTGAAAAGTTAAATGGTGGTACTGGTAAAGGTTCATGCGGTGATTAATTTCGAGAATGAGAGGAAATGTGAAAATGAACACTAATTAAAGGCACGTGGAAACTATAAAAGACAACGTTTTTTTTTTTTTTTTTTGCGTGCTGGGGGAAAAATTAAAAAGAGTATGCAATTCACGTTTTATTAATTGAAAAAAAAAAGTAAATGAACAAATAAATAAGTAAAAGTGGCGAAATAAAACACAAGAAAAATCATGACCAATACGTAAAATACACATGAACCTGTACAGTGTGTGCGTGCGTGTGCGTGTGTGTGTGTGTGTGTGTGAGCTTACCAGTTAGGGATCCCAGGACGGCTCAAGGTTGGTCTTGCGTGACGCGGCAGCTGAAGTAGATACTGTTGTCAGCCTCATCGTCGGAGCAATTAGTTCTAGGAGGGAACACTACTCCCGGCTGATCACTCGCCTCCTGTGGGCACGAGCGGGGCGGGTTAGCGGGCAGGAACGACGGGAGCCGAATGATAACAGAAGGGAGGGTAAACAGATACAAGGGACAGGGGCTGAATCTTCTGGAAGGATAAGTTAACACAGCCATACCAGTTTGACCATTGAATTACCCAAGAGTCACAGAGATCATTATAATACACGTACTGCAGAATAATAAGAGAGAATTGTACTGTAGAATAATGTCAACAAACGTAATAAGAAAGAAAAAAATATGAGAGCAAATGATCATACAAAAAAACTATATATATGTATGAAAATGTTCGATAATAATGGAAATATAAAAAGACAGCAGAGAAAACTGAAAGAAAGCGATGACGATAAACATGCAACATTTGTTTAAACTCACGTGATAAACCGCCGCCTCGTCATCGCCCTTGCACTCATCCTCAGTCACATCTGCTTCCTTCTGGTGGCTGCAGGGCGCGGAGACCTCATCCTCACTCTCCAGCTCCTCGTCGTCACCAGAGTCCTCATCCCCAGACGAATACAGGTCCAGCAGAAGGAATTGCCGTTCATCTATCATGGGAACATAATATTCTTCCTCTTCATCATCCAGGAGCTTCACAGTTAGTTCTTCCGCCTGCAGGTTTCCATCCCCTTCTGCTTGCTGAGTCTCGTTACCAGGCCTTGTTTCACCTCCAGCGACTCCTTCCGCGTTCTCCTCAGTGTCTCTCTCCCCCACGCCTTCTTCCCCGTCACTCAAGCCCTCAACAGCATCTTCGGGGATCTCCAAGCCCTCCCCGCCCTGGGCCATCTGGATTGTCATGTATGCAGGATCAATAAAGTAAGGGTTGACAGGATGGTAGGGATGCAGGAGATAGCTAAACATCCCTAACTCTTCATAGGAACTGTCCGGCAGGATTTCCTCTTGTAGCGACGGCGGGTCCACGTGTTGGTCTGCATATGGCGGGGCCTCTCTCAGCTTGCAGTCTTCCTCCTTCCTTGCCTCGCGTGCTTCGATGTCCTGAGTGAGCCGAGTGATAAGGAATGCCATGTCTCTGCAGCCTACCACATCCTCTCCTGCAGCTTCCATCCTCTTTTCCACGCCTTCGCTCTTGTTCACAGTCGCCATGTCTTCCTTCACGACCTCCTCCTCTTCCACGGGCTGCATCTTCACCCGCTTCACCTCAGACTCCACCTTGAGCGAGTAACAAGGGGGCGCGGCATCCACAAGCTCGGACAGGGGCGCGGGGTCAGTGGGGGAGAGAGGGCAGGGGTAGGTGACACGCACGGCACTGGGGATCACCTCCTCGAACTCCCCGTCAAAGGAAGCTTCCACATCTTTGTCCTTCAGCGATACCCTCCTCCAGAGCATCTGTGTGGGGAGACCAGTGTTAAGAGAGAGAGAGAGAGAGAGAGAGAGAGAGAGAGAGAGAGAGAGAGAGAGAGAGAGAGAGAGAGAGAGAGAGAGAGAGAGAGAGAGAGAGAGTAGGAAAAAAAAAAGAATAATGACACCTTACCTTGCAACAGTGCATCATGGCGACGATAACAAAAAAGGTGGCGACGGCGACGAAGCAACCCCCCACTATCTCAGGAGAGTCAAGTCGGGGGTAGTGACTCATACTACGGCCACACGGCGGGGTTGACGCGACCACGACCTGCTTGACGGAGATCTGGAGGCCAACTGAGATGCCCTGACCTGTGGGCTGTGACCGCTCTCTTATCTCCCCCTGCCTCATTTCTTTCCCTCCGTGCCATCGTAAGTCAAATCAGAGGTTAAATAAATTATAAAAACTACTAAATATACATGATTTTACCTATACCATACATCTTTTCAGCATTTAATATTAATTTTTGTCTATTTTCTATTTTATATAGTGTTTTTTTTTTTTTTTTTTTGGGGGGGGGGTGTGCTTGCTACATTTTCCGGTTGGTTTTCGTAAAGGTTTTGATTTGATAGCATGCCTTTGCCCTCACATGTTTCCTGCGTCGTGATTGGTGCAGGGAGAGGTCTGGTAGCCAATCCCTGGGCAGTGCTGAGGCCTCTCGTTACTCTAGCCCGCGTGGTGGCCATAGCGGAAGGGAGGCTGGGAGAATGTTGGGCGTGGGCGATACGTGGGGAAAGAACAAAAATAATGAATAGATAAATAATTATATGCTTGATCATGTAGTAATATTCTTGGTTCGATAAAAGGCATGAATCTGTATGAAGTTAAATAACACACACACACACACACACACACACACGCAGGCTAAATCACCACTCCCTAACGTCACTATAGCCCCTTATCACTACAGTACATTAAATTTTCTACTATGATACATTACGGCTACTTGACATAACTGCCATATCACATGACTGCTACGCTCCATTACGCCTGTGACACATTTCCGCTACACAACACAACCGGTACACCATGTCACTATAGCATATTGCCACTGCTGTACCTTTCTGCTACATGATATCACCGCTACACTACATGGCCGCCACACCGCATCACATCACCACATTACCACTACGATATATTTCTGCTAAATAACATAATTCCCGCTACATCACGTGACCGTCACACATATCACCATATCTACACCACCACACCATATAATTGCTACACCACATCACTGCACATCACCACCGCCACACCATTTCCACACAACTCCATAATTATAATCCTTACACCATATAGCCACCACATCACAATCCTACGCCACATCACAACACAAAATACCACATCACACGTCACCATAACCACACAATAACGAGGATATTCATCAGAACGATCTACTTCTCTGCAGTATCGCCAATTCATACATCATACTCACTACATCTCATATTAACAACAACAACAACAACAACAACAACAACAACAACAACAACAACAAGGCCACACATGAGGCAGACAGACGGATAGCAGGACAGGATGTTGGTGGGGGCAAGTGAGTGACCGCTGGGACCGCTGGGACCTCGACCTGACCGACCACACCTCACCCCGCACCTGACCTCGTTCCGCAGTCTTTCCCCTCAACGCCTGCCCGTGATCTCACCCTCCTCTCTCCCCCTTATATACCTGTCTTTCCTTACACTCTATTTCTTTCTTAACCTCCTCCTCCTCTTCCTCCTCCGCCTCGTCTTCCTCTTGTTTTTATCTCCCTCTTCTTTTGTGTCCTCTTCCTATAGTTCCTTCCCCTTATCTATTTCCCTTCTTATCTTCCTCTTGCTCTGTTTCTTCTTCTTTTTTTATTCTCTTTCTTTATCTTCTACTGCTGCTATTCTTATCTTAAGTCATATACTCTCTCTCTCTCTCTCTCTCTCTCTCTCTCTCTCTCTCTCTCTCTCTCTCTCTCTCTCTCTCTCTCTCTCTCTCTAACCTCACTTCAGGTACCCACTGCCCTCTCACTAATTCCTCGATGCTTTGACACGCTGTATATGATAATTACGCCCAAATTAAGTGTTCGTTTCGGTACCTTTCACGAACAGAAGTAAAAGCAGCACCACCAGCATCTTTAGTAGTAGTAGTAGTAGTAGTAGTAGTAGTAGTAGTAGTAGTAGTAGTAGTAGTAGTAGTAGTAGTAGTAGTGGGAGAAAGAAAACAGCGAGAAAATAAAATATTGCAAAGAGAAACGAGGAAAAGAAATCATGTACTAAAAATTAAAAAGAGAAAGGAAGAAGGAAAGGATAATAGTAGTAGTAGTGAATGGGATTTACAATACTAAGACTACTGGGAAAACAAGGCACATCATAAACATACATAAGATACAATGAACAGACACCCATGAAAAGGAGCGTTGTAGTAAAGCATGGCATGTATGGAGAAGTGTTTTATTTGATGCTCCTCGCAAGACTCATCGAGAAACAACAACACAGGAACCATTGTTTATAGGCCGCAACTCGCACAGGCACCATAACATCTTGAAAAACACCCCGTAACACGAAATAAGCCTCTTAAACGCACATGCAAACCAGCGCAAAGGTGGCTGGTGATGTAAAAAATATTATACAGGAAACCTAAGTGATGTAGGACATTTGTATACCGTAAAAAAGAAGAAAATGATGAATAGTTTGCCTGCAGCGCCTCTTCTCCCTCGCCAAGACGCTCTGAGACGCTTGTTATTTCACACGTTTATTCAAGGTAGGAAATAGACACCAGCGCCTTGGACCTTGCCACCCTTAATAATACCCGGAAAAGACTCCATGGGGTTGAAATGACAGGTAAACGTGGCCTGGGGGGCAAGATAAGTGTGGGTTGTGTCCCTTTGGTGAGGTGGTCGGGTCTCGCCTCTCTGACCTTTAAACATTATTTGACAAACGTGATTTTTAGTGTGTTCCGATCCCTTGTTGAGAACGAAAGTGGTCTCAGGGATGCTGTGGAGGCTGGGGATTGAGTGCATAGGGTTAGATTTGTCGCCAGGAGTCAGGAAGTAGGTGAAAATGGGCGAGATAAGTGGGCGTGGATGGCAGAAAGGCAGTAAGCATCATGGCGGGGTGAGGCTGAGGGCGAGAAGGGCATAAGTGCGAGGCCCGGCAAACACCACTGTTTTGAATAAGAACACCAGAACACAAGGGACGATGCGGGAGGTTCTACACTACACCTGTATCCTCCCATCCCCATTCATTAACTGACATAAGCTTCAAGTATAGCACCCTTTTGACTATACCACGATGGTCTGATTACCGAGGCTTTTTCCAGTTACGATTCCTTAAATTTGATGCTCAGTTTCATTCGGTTTCCCCTTTGTAGTGTGTCAAGCCTGTGCCCATTGCTTCTTGTCACGCCCTGGTTGTTATCACGCAGCCTGCCATGAATGTGCCATGAGACAGGAATGTCTTGATATATGATGGCACAAGTGATTCTCTCTCTCTCTCTCTCTCTCTCTCTCTCTCTCTCTCTCTCTCTCTCTCTCTCTCTCTCTCTCTCTCTCATTTTATTCTATTAAATGTATTTATTTATTTATATTTTCTATAATATTAAACTACTTTGTAATTCTTTATAATATCAAACAAGCTTAGATACCTGGTGGCAAAGTGGGGTTTCAGTGTGGGGGAAGCCAAATTTGGACATTTATAAAAAAAAGTCTAAGGATGAGCCACCATGTTTTAAAAACTGGGGAAATATCTACCCTAACCTAATTTTACTTAACTTAATCTAACCAGGGGGTTTTGCCCTTTTTGAAGCCCTATTTATGACATTAACCTAACCTAACCTGACCTAACCAGAGGAGTTTGATGAAAGAATTAAATAAGATCAAATGAAAGTGAAAGCCTAAGTAGTGATTGTTAAACATAGTAAACAATTTTTTTTTTTTTTTTGTATTTTCACTGTCTTCCATAAATTTTGAATTGTCCACTCATGTGTTCACAGCAACATGGCAAAGGAAAGGCACAGTGTGCCCCTGAGGACAGTCTTACACTTCAGACATACTTTAAACATCAAGACAGAGAGTGTAATTCTCAGTAGTATTAAGCAGCTTTCTCTCACATCTCATCAATTTTAGTATCAAGAGAAGAGTAGGACATAAGATGCAATTGGTGACATCAATCCTTCTCTCACATGTCACCTGGCAGAGAATGCTGATGGGCCGCTGAGAGGTGACTAGGAGCTGAGTGATGGCGGAGCCTGCGCCAGACACTTCGGGATTTTCCCAGGACCTGTTCTCCCCACTGCAGTTTTGTGAGGTGGTGCAGGAGGGCCAGACAGCTCACCACCATGTTAAAGAGGAGGAGCAGCAACAACAGCAGCAACAGCAGCAGCAGCAACAGCAGCAGCAGCAAGCCTCACAAGCACAGCCACGCCACACTCAGCAGTTGACAGCTGCTACTGCTGCCACCTCCCTCCCAATGCCACAGGTTGCATCCCTGGTGAGCTTGGCCGGGGTGACCACCAGCACGGCACCTCAGCATGGCCACCTGCAGCCCCAGACGGTGGTGGCACAGATGGTGCCACACCCACACGTCCAGCAGCAGCAGCAGCAGCAGCAGCAGCAGCAGCACCCACACCTGCACCCACAGCCCCACACCCAGCCCAGGCTCCTCCAGCAGCAGCAGATGGCTGTCCAGCAGGCCACAGCACAGCAGCCAATGGCACAGCAGCAGCTCATGCAACAGCACCAGCAGCAGCAACAGGTCCAGCAACAGCAAACTCAGCAGCAGCAGCAGCAGCAGACACAGATGATGCAGTCACAGCAGCAACAACAGCAGCAAACTCAGCAGCAGCAGCAGCAGGCAAAACAGCTTCAACAGCAACAAGTACAAACATTACAGCAAATACATCAGCATCTACAACAGCAAGCACAACAACAGCAACAACAACAAGCACAACAGCAACAGCAGCAGGTGCAGCAGCAGCAGCAACAACAGCAACAGCAACAGCAGGTACAGCAGGCCCAGGAACAACAAAAACAGCAGCAAGCACAGCAACATGTACAGCAACAAATTCAGCAAGTCCAACAGCAACAGCAGCAGCAGCAGCAGCAGGCACCACCACCACACTCCCAGCCACAGCAGATCCTCACTTCAGTCAGCAGCGTTCAGATTGTCAACAGTCTGCAGCTGCCTGTGGCGGTACAGCATGCAACAGCCACAGGTGTGTCAGGCAACAAGGTGGTGGCCTCGTGTCCCATCACCACCACTGCCACGCCTGCCTCGGTCCCCCCACCTCTCATAGTCATTGTCAACAAGAGCAACAATGGCGCCACCTCCAATACCATCAACACCGCCATTGGCAGCAGCAATGGCATCATCAACAGCACCGCCACTAGCAACAACACTAACATCAACAGCAGCAATAGCAACCAGACAACCCTGGTACCACAAACAGCGGCAACTACCACCACAACCACCACCACCACCTCTGCCACACCAGTCACTAATGGAGCAGCAAGCAGTGAAGATGTGAGTGGGTGGTTGCTTCCCTCTGGACTTTTTCCTCCCTGTTGACTTTGCTGCCCATGTTTCCCTTTTGATGTGATGCCTTGCAGACATTCACTTTGTATTTGGTAGCATTGTATTTTTTACTACTACAAACTGAATCCATCACTGCTTTTTTCAGGTTAGGTTTGGGAGTTAAATAAATAAGGAGATAGAAATGTATGGAGAAGGAAATATCTACAAGAGGAAAGTCTAGATTGTCAAGGGGAGAATTATGTCAGGAGAGAAAATATGCAGATGGGAAAACAACAGGGGAGGGAGTGTCATTTTTACTGACTGTGGTGTGATGAAGGGAAAAATATACCACTGTCAATACTGTCAACATTCACACTGCTCCCCCTCCCAGGTGAAGCCAGTGCCCGTGAAGAGGACGTGGCGGCGGCCGTGGAAGAAGAAGAAGGAGAGAGAGAAGAAGCAGCCAGTGAAGAAAGCACGGCGAGTCAAGAGAAAACGCATCGTCGTACCAAAGAAAAATATTATTCACATTGATCCTAAGAATGGCCCAATGGTGAGAGAGAGAGAGAGAGATAGAATCACATTAAAATTTTACCATAGATTTTTCCCATTCTTGTCAGGCAGAAATCTTGAATTCAGTTGCACCATTACAAGTCAATAAATTACAGTTCACTTGTACAGTCTTTGTCAGAAATCAAGTAACCTGTATTCACGCAGGCTGAGTTTACTTCTTTTCCTTCACTCATGAGTCCCCTGACCTTAGAATGTGTCACTTATCCAGTTGTATATAGAGATCATTAGTGGATCAAAGAACTTAAGATTGAAGGAAGATGCTGCACTTCTAGGGTTTTGGTTTTAGAGAGTACCCATCATACCTCCTTTAACCTTTAAAAGACTTTTGTATTGGTAAAGATTATGGGATGTTAACAGACTTAGGTTTGTCATAATACCACTATAAGCAGTTTCCCAGCACCTACACCGAGCTGTCACCACCACCTCTTCCCCCACCACAGATTGACACGTCACTCAACCGTATCAAGAGGGAGAGTGAGGAGGCCATCAACCAGCTCAAGCAGAAGAGGCAGCGGATTAAACTAAACCGGAACTCAGGCCGGGAGTACGTCAACCGCCTGGGAAAGGTGAGGAGGGAGGCTGTGCTATGTCCTCCTCAGTTAACCCTTTTCCTTGCTATTTGGTACATCTTTCCTTGATTACAAATAACTCTGAGACATCTTTACTTGTTCTACAGCCTCCTGCAATCTTTAAATTGGGTAGAAATTGAAACGTCTATTCTTTTTAATCCCCCTCTTCATTATAGATACTTGTAAAGATTTCATGGCACTGTCATTTGTTTCGCATCACAGTAAAAGGGATAAGAGATGCAGAGCTGACTGTTTGCTGCAGTTGAAACTGTCTCTTTATTTTTCACACTTCACAAGGCTCTAAAATAAAATCACTGGTATCACAGAAAAGAAAATGAAATGTTACTTATGAACATTCAGTTTATATCAGTTTGTAAAGTGAGGATTTCATTATTCTTTGTTGCAACGTACAAGTGCATAACTCACATGTGCAGATAAATGTTTTAGAATATTTCCATAAAAAATACTACTATTACTATAATTACTATACTATAATTACTACTACTACTACTACTACCACCATACTCCTCCTCCTCCATGATCACCACTAATCTCTGCCTCCCTAACACAGGTGGTGGGTGCTCGGATAATCGGCCCACCCTGTCACTGTCCCCTCAAGTGCTGGGAGCGCATGGGTTCCAAGATACTCGAGATCTTCAATAACTTCTGGGACCTGAGTGACTTCAATCTGCAGAACTCGTATCTCTTCACCTGCCTCAAGCTGTGTGACGTTAAGCGACGCTACACCAAGAAGGTATGTTGGTGTGACGAGGTGTCTAGTGTGGATTTGGGCAGGATTGACACGAGCTTGTAATGTCTTGTCCTTTTATACTAAGATATCATGTTTTCCTTAATGTATTGTTTGCACACGTCACTTCCACTGGTAAGATATTCCACTGATCTGATCCATTGCTCTTGTTTTTGGAAGGGTATTTCTGTATAATCTTATTTCGTGTCTTCTTTTTTATTGTTTATGTTTGTGAGAGAGAGAGAGAGAGAGAGAGAGAGATGTAAAAAGAGAAAAAGATGGTGGATAGAGAGGAAAAAATAAAGATGAAAAGACAAGAAGAAAAGGTGAAGTATCAACAACAAACTTTGTAAGAGGTAGAAATTTCCTCCATCTTCCCCCTCTCCCCCAGCCGGCGGAGGAGTCGCGGCGCCAGAACACCTTTGAGTACTTCGTGCGCATCAACGGCAAGCACTTGAGGGTGTGCAAGCGTGCCTTCATGAGCTGCCATGGCCTGACCAGTGACAAGCGACTTCGCACACTCTTCCACCAGATGAAGGTGTGTGTGTGTGTGTGTGTGTGTGTGTGTGTGTGTGTGTGTGTGTGTGTGTGCTGCTTAAGATTGTTGAATTTTTGCCATTTTCTTTCTTTATTTTGGAAATATAAGATCATTCATTAAAGTGTCCTCTCTTTTTTTCTCTCTCCTTTGTTAGTTTTCATCTGTTTAACTTTTTATCTTTTCAGTATTTTTTTTGTTTATAAAAGTGATATAAATTATTGATAGATGTGGATTTTTTTACATTAGTCTGTTCTTTTCGTTGATCTTTGATCCACCACCATCACCACCTTCAGGATGGAGCGCTGGTGCCTGAGCCGGACCGCCGGGGGAAGCACCTGCGTCCCGTCAAGTCACCCAATGGACAGGTCAGTCCGTCAGACCAACAGCCACACCAGCCACACCACTCACACCCACACCACCAGACACAGCCATACACCAACACCAACACCACCACCAAGACCAAGAAGGCCCGAGGCTCCAACAAGAAAAAGCAAAATGGGAAAGCAGACACAGGAACAAGTGCAAATGGCAAGACCATGTACACACCTCCACCGCCACCCATGAGCCACATCCACCCCCACTGCACCCCGCCACCCCCCCCAGCACATGGGGCCACCATGCAGGAGCCCCCTCATGCCTACATACCCAATGGGGACATTTACTTCCCAGGCCATTACCTGGAACCCCACCAGACAATGGCCCCCCCACACATGAACCAGATCCCTCCCTGCCAGAAGATGCTGGAGAGTCCTGCCTACTTCATGGCTGGGATGAAGGAGAACACCTTCCACCAGTAGGTGTGTGTGTGTGTGTGTGTGTATGTGTGAGAGAGAGAGAGAGAAAGAGAGAGAGGATAAGTGTTGTGTTTTTTAGAGGCATTTTAATGTTGCATGGTTTCCAAGAAGGAAAATGTCTGATAACATTGATGTTATGATTCATCATAATCCAGGCTGAAATTCATATTTAATAAAAGCAATTGTTAATGCATCTTTTGTAGTGGGATTAGAAGATGTATTCTGCTCTTTAAGCTCTGCCCTGAAACTTTTAGGCACCACCTCTTCTCTGATGAAGAGTTTCAGTGTATTACTATTTTCTCTGAGTAGCTCTCTCAACAAAGAATTAGTTGGAAGCAGAGGAAGTGGAGCTTTAAAGGTGTAATTATTTGTTCTGGTGTCATTATGAAAGGTGCTATTAAGCAAGCATTGGTTATTGTGGACAAAGACTTGAAAATACCCCATGTGACTGAAAAGCCTTCGAATGGTACGCTGAGTTGAATGGATTTTTAACATGAAATAATTAACAAAGGCAAAAAAACATTTTGGGAAGTAGTTATGCAGTTAGCTTTAACAGTGATAGAGAAGATGAGTTCAGGGACACTTACCAAGTCAACCCTTTGATTGCTTATGACATTCTGAGACTTTGTATTTCATTTGAGTAAACCAAGGTGACTTCACTTAGCAGGAATTAAATTACTGACACTAAAATGTTTTAATTGTTCAATCTATCCCTTTGTTGTTTGTGATATCTTTTAAAATTATATTCTAAACTTTCAGAAAAATAATTTACCAATTGTATCTTTTAAAATTATACACAAAAATTGTCTATTTTTATCAAACTGAAGAAGTCATCAGCAATCAGAGTTAATTGTCAGGCAAAGAGAATTGAATCTGATAATTGAGAGTGACCATAGGACAGGACTGTTCAGGCAGAACACTAAAAGTTTTCATCTTAGGATGACACACCTAATTTCAAACTATTGCCTGAATCTCACTTGTAATTTACATGATTTCCTACTGGCTTGAAGTTGCTGTTCTGTGTGTGTGTGTGTGTGTGTGTGTGTGTGTGTGTGTGTGTGTGTGTGTGTGTGTGTGTGTGTGCATAGTTTCCTTTCATGTTGCCTCAATCAGTGCATGATCCATGCAGCACAAGAAACTATACCATTTGTCTATTGGTATGCAAATAATAATTGTTACAGTAAGGTACAATGCAAAAGTAACCTTACTGATCATGTTGTGAGACCAGACATAGAAAAGTAATAATGGATTTATTTGAGAAGTGAAGAGAAGGGTATGAAATATATTTACTAATTTGTCTCAATCTCAGGTAAATCAAAGAGCAAATAGTAGTGAATTATTTTGTTTAAATAAGTTGATGGGCAATAAAATAATACTTTAAGGAATAGGAAGAAAATGAGATATAGGAGTATTAATCATCTCGGATAAATCAGAGAGAGAGAAAAAAGGCAGGATTGAAGGTATGAAAATATGGTGAAAGAAAACATAACCAGCAGTAAGTGTGGGATAGAAGCAAAAAATATTGATAAAAGTAGGAATCCACAATGTATCCCAGTACTCCTACAGCAGCAATCAAACCACAACTCAAATAGCCATGGGGCAGCTAGGAAAGAACTCCTCTTCTCTTCCAGCTGGAAGTGGGACTGACTGAGAGCCTCTTGATCATCCTGAGTTGGACAGCAGACACTACAAAAATCAACCCTAATTCTGTGATAAGTGTTTTAACTAAGGGGGTCCATTTTATTGTGTGAGCTTCCATATGCATATTAAGGTCTTACACACAGCAGGAAGAGAAGAGAGAGAGAAAGGGAGCACTCACTGGTGTGTCTACTAATGTAATCTGCCCCACCCATTTTTATTTTATTTATTTATTTATTTATTTTTATTTATTTTTTTTGTCATACCTGCTGAAAACATTATATTTTACTATAAACACACATGCACACAGTCAATCAGTAATTATCATGTATCATATATGTATGTATGTACCTATGTAAGTATGTAGTATGTTAGAAGCCTTTGATGGAAGCTAATTCAAATGATCTGAGTGGAAATTGAAAAAATAAATGAAGGGGCATTGACATATAGCACATCAGTATTATATTGTTCCAGATCTTACTGTAACACTGGCCAGGGTGTGAGGTGCAGAGGTGCATCCTCCATCTTACTGGTCGCTGTGGCATTAGTGGAAATGTCAACATGTGCTGCTAGGATATATATATATATATATATATATATATATAACTTACATTAAAAAATAACTGGATGTGATGTGTGAGTGTATCTCTCCAAGGTGATGAATGCCATGTTTGCAATCCATCATAAAAGTAAAAGCAGAGAAATATATTTTGTTAGGGATAGAGCCAGTAGGGGAAAATGCAGAATATTATGCTAGGAAGCTAGGGCGTTACAAGGATTTCTCATACATTCCATAAGTTATGTGCTTACTTTAAGATTTTCTATCATAGTACAGTATACTCGGGTCTTTGGATATCATTGTGCCGCTGAAGGCTGGGAGGCAGAAACATTGAGTAAGGCCTGGTGCACTTAAGTGACTTTTGTTACTGCAGTCTGTTTTGGAAATTAAATGTGTTCCAGTAAGACCTCATCCATAGGTGAGAGATAGCCACCAGTCATCTGTGCATGATGCGCCATTGTAACACAGTTAAACTTTTGAACTGGTTGTGACCACCAAAGTCACAGCAGCAAAAGTTACTTGTGCACCCCTGCCTTAGTGTAGAGATGATAGTAATGTAAAAAATTCTTATCTCTCAATCCCATGAAATCATCCAGAAAATCTTACTCTCCAAGTTTTTAATTATCAGCAGGGACTAAGACAGGAAACTCAATGAATTTTCTTATGAAAACATTCACTGGTATTTTCTCTTTTCTCTTGAAAAATTGCATGAGGATATTTAGAAGTTAAAGCGACTTCCTTTCTTTGATCTCTTTTCTTGCCCATAGTCTTGTTCTGTTCAGCATGGCAGCTAAGAGTGGATGTGATATGTCTTGGTGTTTTACTGTGGACCTTTAGGGAAATTGTATTTTCTGCCTCCTCTCCTGTCATCTTCCAACCAACCCTCAGGCTGTAAAAGGAGAAGGCATGCTCTGAAGGGCTGCATTTCTTGCTTGGTTTTTACCTTCCTAACTGTTGACTGACATTGAAGCTACTGCTCTGAGACACAATCACTGTTAATGAGCATAATGTATCCATGGTTTATTTTATAACTCCAAATTGCAACAAGACCACAGATCATATAAATAATAATAATAATAATAATAATAATAATAATAATAATAATAATAATAATCTTTGAAATCATCTGTGACATCCAGAAATAAATTAAGGAGTTAATCAAAATTGTAATTATGAAGATGCATTTTGCTCAAAAATCCATCCTAATATTCCATGGATTAGTTGCTGTGAGAAAATGTACAAGCAAAAGAATCCCTGACTTGAGAATAGAAAAATTATGTGGAGCAACACCACTAATTCCTGCTGTGATTTATTTTTTGTGCATGGCAGGAATTATGGTGTTTCATCTGCTGATTGCAGCCAGGATGGGGAGAGAGGAGGGAGGACAGTGAATTAGAAATCTGTGCCACATTAGGTTAAGAAAAGAAGTAGAAGCCATTATAGAAATTAATTTCCAAGTAAATGTAGAGACAGACAGGTTGAATGGATGAATGAATGAAAATTAGATAAAAAAAAATTTCAGTATGAATCATACAAAGCAATGGGAATCTCATTTACTTGAATTGACTTGAGTCCCAAACACACTTGTGAGGGAAATAGTGATTATGGTTCTGGGAAGACAACACATTTCAGGGAATGTGTGGTGCCTTTTGTAACCTTTACTTCACTCCCTTTAAATCAAATGTAACGTGAACTGTTCAGTCAGATAAAAGTGCAAATTGCAAAGAAAATAAAGTCAGGTGAAAAGTCAAAAAACTGCACAATAAAATTTGAGTCCTATTGGTTTTTGTGAAGCTGGTTGTGTTCATCCAGTATGGTTCTTGAGAGCATGATTTTATATTGGTACGTATGTGATTTTTATTAGCTTTAATTTCCAGAGGTTGTGAAAGTAGAAAAGAAAATGCTAAAACTATGTATAATGAGTTAATGAACAGCTTCACCTTCTGTTCACCTTTATAATAGTTTTGTCAAGAAAGCATGATACTCAGCACATTTTGGTATGCATGGTCAATTTCAATATGGTTATACATACTTGAATTGTTTTTATGTATTGACAGTTTTAGAGTAATATTTCACTTCAACTAGAGTAATAACTCACTTCAACTAAACATGATTTAATCAACATGATTCACATTTGACTTCATATGAAATGATGCATTCACCCCAATATGTGGTACTTCCATTTTTCTGTTACTTTATCTTATGCAGCCTACATGGATGTGCCATAGTCAATTTATCTTGCCCAAGCCTTGGTGAAAGCAAATAATGATCAGCTAATTGAAACTGGCACCACAGCAAGGACATATGAAACAATAATAGATGTTCTTTTATTTGTTGTAATTTTAAGGCACAAGCTACTCACTGCATTTATCATAGTTATACTTAAAATGAAAATCATAATCTGGAGACGGATTTCAAAATAAATATTTCTAAATCTGGTTAGTTAAGCTTAAAGATGTTTACTTCTAGATCACGTGTGCACAATCATGGTTTGTAGTCGAATAACTTGACACATTTACGTCTACCGTGTTCAGTGTTCCATCAGTCTTAAGTTCTCTCACCTGCTAAGACCACTAGTTGTCAGGTTTTGTTAGGGGGCCGTCAGTAGATTTGAGGACTTAAAAATTGAAGAAAAACAACACAGTGGGGGTGAACACAGTAGGTTACTTGACATATGACCACTAGGATGCTGTACTGCTGCTACATCACTGTGCATGCTTGTTTCCCACCTTCAAAGTGGCACAGCTGCTTCATGTTTTGCATGTGGAGAGATTACAGAATGTGCCAGTGTATGATGTGCAATAATCCTTCACAACTTGGATTATGCACTGAATTTGATCAAGGCAGCTGTGAAATGTTTGGGAAGAATAATTTTGTTGAGTATGAAGACATTTTGAAATGTTCAAGTAAATACTGTCTCACAAATTTCCTATACTGTGTGGATGTGTCCAGATGTTTGTATGCATGATAAAATGTATGACTAAAGAAATGTTGCTGACATTTAGGAGCTGGAGAAGTTGCAGAATAATACTTCCATGCTGGAGTCTCCATACATTTCAACCTTTTCTCCGGATTTGCTTGGAGTAGAAAGGGAGATATACGAACATTTGTCATATGAACAATAAATAATCTTCTAGTGTTTTAGGACAATATACAAATGAAGAAATATACTTAAGGAAAACTTGTACGTATCTTCCATCTTGAGGATGAAGTGTAGTGTAAACATCAGTGTTACAAATATCTCAGTGCTTCTCAGAGTAACATGATGCATACAGGTCATAATTAGATTAAGATATTAGCAAGACATAGCATAGGACAATTACTAATTTTTTTGTTAGAGGACAGACAGACAAATGAGGTCAATGACTATTATTCTTGTAAACTGATGTGATGTAGACAGCTTCTGCCAAGTTTCTTTGCATAGTTCATCATTGTAATAAAAAATCTGAAATAAACTGCTTCTCTTTCATCTTAAAGTGACAGATTTTGTGCTAATCCCGTGTGGTAGGGGGTCATTGCCCTGCTGCACACTGTTTCGATCAAAAGAATACTGTCATTGCTTTCCCTACATACTGTAAAAGGGGACCTGGTTTACATCCTTGCAATGAAACCAGGTATGACCTTTTGATCAACAGAAGTCTTCAAGAGGATGTTAAACTGGTAAAGATATCAATACATATGCATACATAAAAAAATATGAGATATCCCATGTTAATAACAGTGTAATTAACATTAATGTTTATTAAATAAATGACATCACTTTTGAATGTACATCATAGAAAAAAACATTCATACTCCATCTTCCAAAAAACATTCACACTCCATCTTCCATGGGTGGAGGTAGCAACATCTCCCATTTGCTGTGCATGTAGGACTGTCACCTACCAACCACCCTCTTGCAGCTGAGGCATGACATCCACCCATAAAAAATTATAAATCAGTTCATTGTTGTATTTGAATCTGAAAATTCTGATGCAAAACCTATCCATAAACATATTTAAATTAGGGATAAATGTTTTTAGTGTCTGGCTAAAAACTTTGGATGAATGCAGCACACAACATGAGTGGGCGATGAGGCAGTACAGCACAGCTCTCGCTGCCATCCTCCATACCCATACAAACCAAACAAAATGAATGGCAGTTACCACATATCTCACATCTGGCAAGACAACTGTGAGATACAAATGAGGCAGTGGAGGTACAATATTTCTGTTTTACAGTCACCACATTTTCAGGTAATTAAATGTGGCTTTATATGAGCATTGTGTGTTTACAGACATCTAACACATACTCCTTTCTTTTTACAAAAAATTAAGATACTAGTAGTCCTAACACTGTGACTTTGCCACTTCACTAAGTAATATTTGATAAAAGCATGCAAATGTAGACTTTCCTCACTCAACTGAGAGTGTAAAAAAAAAAATCCACAGAATTTCATCCTCTTTTGCATGAAGGAAAAATAGATGTTAATACTGCAACCATCCACAAGACCCCAATGTGGGCTGATGATGGCAATGATGATGGTAGTGATGATGATAGAGATGAAGGTGATGATGATAAAGCCCACCTGCGAAGAAACACCCAAGAACCTGCTCCTAAAATACTGCAGCCAATGCATACTGAGGGTTTCCTCATCAGACCTGGGGCCATGAGAAAAATTGATATGAAAAACATGAACACAAGACATGAAGTAAACACTCACCCAAGCCATCAGCCTGAGAGAGCACCAACAATAAATACTACTACAATGCTGACCTGAGTATCTTGTCACCTCTTCTGTTGAACTGCCAATGTGTGATGGTTTGTGTGCATGAACATGAATACACACAAGTAGCATAATGTTTAACAGTAGCAGAGATGACCTGGAAATTCACTCAGTTCAATACAACTGAGACTAACACCAGCATGCCACCTCTTGCCTCAGCACAAGCCAGACAATCAGTCACTGGGAAACTCAAGAGCCAGGTAATGGGGTGACACTGGAGCTTAGAGGAGGCTCAAGTAATGGAATGGAGGTGGAAGTGGCTTTATGAGGTGTGAGGGTGGCATTATGAGGTTGTGATGAGGATCACTTTTTGTCCAGCCTTATGCTCCTGGGTTCAGAAAAAGGCCCCAGCCGGCTCTTGGTATCGACAGCACGCACAGCAAAGTGGTAAACATGTCCAGGCATGAACTGCAGGAGAGAAAAGGGAATAGCCTGAGTCAGTGTACTTACAACCACCTTTTCAAGGTTTAACCTCTCTGATGCCTTGAATTCTAGGAGCATCTCCTAAATCTCCTAAGGGGCTGGCTACATCATGTTTGCATCCCAACATTGCCTTCTTGCTTGTTCAAGCACCTTGCTTCTACTACCACCTTTTTCATACACATCTTCACCCTATCCTTCCATCTTAGTGACCTTCCTCTCCAATTAGCACCTTGAACTTAACTTATATACACTTTCTTTTACAAAGCCTTCACTCTTAATCTTTTTTTTACAATGACAACATTGAAATCAATGAGGTAAAAACTAATAATTACAAATACAGTAAAATCCCTCTCATCCGGCATTCGAGTATCCGGCACATTTTTCCCCGAGCCTTAAAATCAATAAAAAATCAATGTGTACTCATAAAATCAATTAAAATTCCCACACGAGGCATACTTTGTCCCCTCGCCACCAGAGCGCACTGCTTTGCGCCACCCGTGGCCCACTGCACTGTGTTCACTCAGTGACTCAGTCCCATGTGTGCACTGTTTATCGCCTGACGCCTTCATCATGCCTAAAGTTGTAGAAAAGAGGAAGCGTGTTATGCTTACACTTAAGCAGCTGATCAGATCAGCTGCTGATTAAGATCAGCTGATCTTTGTTATGGTAAGATGCGTGAATGTAGTGTAGGGTGGTGATTGTGGACATAATTTCACTTCTATTCAAGTATCCGGCATGTCGGCGGTCCCGTTGATGCCGGATAAGAGGGATTTTACTGTAACTTTGTAATCACATATTCATTTGTAAATAAATTTCCACTTTTTTTGGAGGGGACATCTTAGAAACATTGTGCCCTTCTCATCTAAAGCAACATTTATTATAATAATATTCCCAGCCATAGACATGAAAGAGAATCTGTCCTTCCTCAATAATTTTCTTTTGCCAGTCTTACCTGAGTTAGTGTACAGGCCATGGGCAACTCCAGGGCTTTGACACTGCCCACCTTCTTCCACAAATTAGCACTTGGTGGAGCAGCCCCTTCCTGGTAAGCGTACAACTGGTAGGAAGCAATAGTCTCATGGTCCTCTGTTTTGGCCATCGTCCAGGAGAGAACAATGCCTGTGGACAACGAGAGGAATGGTGGTGCTAGAAAATTAAGGAAAACTGGGAATGATGGAGATGAAGAAATGATAAGATTGCATTTCTATGATGATTATAAGAACCTAAAAAAGGGGAGAAAAGTGGGATAGTTAGCAGATAAAGAGGAAAAAAGTTAAACAATATATGGCCAAAGATGAATAAAATAATTATTACAAAACCAAATGCAATATTTTCAAAATTAAAATTACACTTAGCAGCAGCATAATTATCATGATGATAAAAATGTGATGCAGGAGTAATTACAAATAATAATAAACACAAATATTAAGAGCACTCACTGCTGTCTTTGTGAGACAGTTTGAGTGTGGGCTGAGGTGGCAACTTCTTGGATATCCCTCCCACTTGCTGGAAAGGAGTCTTGGGTAAGGGTGCAGGATGTCTCATCTGAAAGGCAAAACAGTAACATATTAAACTAAGGTCAAAAATAAAAAATAGAAGGGGCTGCCTCTTTAAGAGAAGATTCAAGACAGTGAACATGAGATAGCTGAATTTACACAAGGATATTATACAACAGGGTCAGAAAATGTATACAATAAAATATAGGACAAATTTCAAAAGCTTACCGGAGTGCTTGGTATTGTAGTGGTGGGTGAGGGGGTAGTGGGGGTGGATCTGACTGTGGCTGGTGGTGTGGTGCCCTGGACTCGGGCTGTGCTGGATGTGTGGTTGACGACGGTGCTCATGCGTGCCTGCGCCACTGCTGGGTTGCCAATACTCTCCAGGGACTGTCCGGTGGACTGGTCACAAGAGAAACAATAAAGTGAGAAACAATAAGATATGTGTGTGTGTGTGTGTGTGTGTGTGTGTGTGTGTGTGTGTGTGTGTGTGTGTGTGTGTGTGTGTGTGTGTGTGTGTGTGTGTGTGTGTGTGTGTGTGTGTGTGTGTGTACACACTTCTCACATTAACTAAAAAAAAAAGTTGCAAGATCAGAATATAAGTATGAAAATGAAAACCAAGTTTCCAAAGGAAAGACCCACCTTGGGAAGCTGAGGCCTTGAATTCATAGTTATTACAACAATTTTTTTTATAATTCAACACTGCATAAGGCATTAGAGACACCCTAAAACCAAGAAGGCTCTCCTTAGGATAGGGGGCAAAGTAAATACAATAATACATAATTACAAAAATTAGATATACACAAGCTTTACACATTTCTCTTTTCTCAATCAACCAAATTTAATTAAATAAACACAGCAAGGATTTGTGGTGTTATAAGAATGAACATTATTGGAATTCCAAGTACTGTGCAAGCACTTGCAAGTTCCTCCTGCAACATGGGATCTATTTTATCCCTGAACTGAAATGAATGTCATGCAATCTTCTGTATACACTATTCTACTTGCCAGGGCAGATTGTCCAATTTTGGTTTATTTTCTAAATGTGCCAAGTTATGTCCAATCCAGGAGGTATACTAGAACAGTTCTACCACTCCCTATTGCCAAGCTTAAAAAAGCAGGAAGCTTCAGGAAAAATATTAAGTGTACTAAAAAAGAGATCTGATAGGCAAAGAAGAGTGATGTAGGAGGGAACACACTGCTGATAGCATGAGTGATGACAGAATGTAGACTCACCACTTGGCTGACAATAAGAGCAGTAGTGGGCTGGCCTCCAGAGGTGTTTGGCAGCAGCACCACCTGTCCAACACCTCCCGCCTGCGTGGAGGGAGGAGGACAGGGCCACTGGATGAGTGTGTGCACCATACAAATGACTTTGTGTGTGTGTGTGTGTGTGTGTGTGTGTGTGTGTGTGTGTGTGTGTGTGTGTGTGTGTGTGTGTGTGTGTGTGTGTGTGTTCTGTCACTGGATGATGAAATTAAGAAAACAAAGACACCAATCAAAACACACAGGCGGCACTTACGAAGTGTAACAACAGCATCAGCAATACTTAACAGCATCCTTTACAAATTTTGACAAAGAAATCACTGCACTGTATAATTATGGTTTACACACAGATTTCAACTTGAAGACATCCAAAGACTTATCCAAAATGTCAAACCTACCAAAAACTTTCAGGCCTTGGAAAGAGGTATTCACCATCTTAACATCAATGTCCAAAATGGATGAAACTTGGGCAGAACATTTAAATGCATCATATGGGATGCATGGATGGAAAGACAATAAGTGGGAATTTCAACAGCAAGTGTACAGGTGTCATGTGTTATTATAACTTATTAAATATAGTATATATTTCACATATAAAAATGCAAAAACCAAATTATAAGACACAACAATGTATCTATGAAGGAAATCTACGCATTTATAATACCCCTAGATATCACAGCCAACACACACTCAATGAATCCTTTATTGAACCTAAATGAACCACTGGAATGAACATAATACAACTACTACTGCTACTACACAGGAATGTTCCACACCCACTGAATCTCCCATACCTCCAATACTGGATTGCCATCTTGACAAAATGAATTTCCAAGAAATCAAAACTCCAGCTTTAAAAAGTCTTTCTTTTACATCAAACTACTCCAGGAAATCAGCAGTAGAAAGCAAAGCACAAATATGAGGAGTTCACTCTAGCAAGCCACTATTCTAACCCAAATTCTCTTCTCACTCACCTGTAGAGGAACAAGCTGTGCTGTGGCGGTCGTTGGCACCTTAACCAATGCACCTGGTTTTGGCACTAAGCTATTCCGGTTAACAACTCCCTTGGCTCCTGTTGGTGAAAAAACAATTTCTTATAATGGGTACAAGGTCCTACCTCAGCCTTTAGTCTCTCTTGATTGTTATATTAGTAATTACACAAATTCCAGTATGTCATTTAAAGCATACTGAGCAACTCGTTACATTTATGTTACCTATCTTAATACTAAACTCTTGATACATTTTTCTTAAATCCATTCCTTCTATCACCTTTACCTTCTCCCTCTCCTTGCCATTTTCAAATCATTCCTCTCTTTCCTTCTCTCATTTTCCTTCCATACAGAATGACCTGCCTGGCAATCATGAATTCATTAGTCTCCCCCTGCCTAACTATTTTTATCCTCACCCTCATCCTCATCAGTTAAGTCTATCACTCCTCCACTTCTCCCTGCTGGCAGTGTTGTTTGTAAGGTGGGGGCAGCAGCAGCACCCTTATCATTCTGGATGAGGATGGGCCGCTGGGTGCCAATCAGAGGGCCTGCCTGGGGCGCCACTGATGCCAGGTTTCCTAGGGGAGCCCGTACCACCCGCCCCTGTGCCACTGGAAGTACGGCTGTGGTGGCATTTACCCCTGGAGGAAAGAAGGGAGCTCTAATTGATGAGTGAAATATGCAGTAATGGAGATAGGCAGGAACTGTGCAGTGTGTACACAAGCCATTGTTAGGATAAAACATGACAACACTGAGTACGCACACACACACACACACACACACACAAAAAAAAAAAAAAAAAAAAAACGCAATAAACTGACGGAAAAATATAATTAAAAAGAACTGCATAATATAGCGGCTTCTATTCTACAAGCAAGGAGGAGACATAAAAATTAAGATTGTAGCTGAATAACTCAAATAACTTAAAAAATGCAGACACACACAAGCATTCTACTCCTCACACCCATCATTGGCAGCCTAAAACTCACCAGGAGGTCTGGCAAGAGGCTGCATGGTGGCTGCTGGTGCCATCATCATGATCTGGCCATTAGGTGCCCTCACAGCAGTGCCAAGATTGGCTGGAGTACCCCCAGGAAGCACTGGAGTACCTGTAGGGATCCCTGTCAGAGTCCCTGGTTTTGCAATGCCTGCCGAAGTGGTGATGATGCCCAGTGTGCTCCCCGGAACAAGGTTTTGCCCCACTGAAGATGGTAACACCTGAAAGACAAGTGTGTCAAGAAATGCAAGAATCCAAGTTAACAGTATTTATCAGTCACAGTTTTGACTACCTTCTGTCACAGCTAAATTTTCTAGTATAGATCAGCAATTTTATGACTAAGGCCCTGTTGACCCCAAGCATGAGAGAACATCTACTTACTCCAACCATATTGGAAGTGCGAGGAGCGATGGTTTTGATGTTGCCACCACTCACACTAGCATGCATGATGCCCTTGTTGATCTGAAAAGACATCAATATTAGTAATTTTTCATTCTCAAAAGATAGAAGGTACCAAAATCAATGGGAAATTCTGAAAGTATTAAAATAGTTGCCTCATTTACTCGAGCAGGTGGAGAAAAAAAGTAGGATTAAAATAAATGTGGGCTGATTAGAACTTACAGGCTATGAATGTTAGAGGTTTGAAGAAATATCTGGAAACACAATTTGAAATCTCATCAAATGAAGAATCCTTACTACTTCAAAATATGAAAGAAAGACTAGTGGAAGACAGTAAGTACAAGAAGCAAGAAGGCTTGGGTAAAGGAACTCACAATGTGGGGAGCTGCCTGGATGCCCACAGACCTCTTGATCCTGATAGGGGCAACATACTGCCCTTTCCTTGCCTGGTGCTCTGCTGCCAACCGAGTTGTCACCTTACGAAGGTCCTCAATCTATAAAGAGAAGTAGGTTCTGAAAACCTTTACCAATTACACTACTACCTAAAAAGGTCAGAGTCAGTCTGCTAAAGTAAGAAAATAAGCATTTCTCCAAATATCTGTATTCATTAAGTCTCTATATGTATATTTTAAAGGGCCACAGCCTAAACCAATCCATTAACCAGAGAGAGAGAGAGAGAGAGAGAGAGAGAGAGAGAGAGAGAGAGAGAGAGAGAGAGAGAGAGAGAGAGAGAGAGAGAGAGAGAGAGAGAGAGAGACTCCCTTGGTAATGTTAATGCAGCAAATATAAATAAATAACTTCCAGACAAAAATCAGAATTTTAGGATACTTCTTGCACTATTAACCAATGGCTGTAATTTCCCTATGGTAAATAACCCAAGTCTTTTGAGAGGTATATAACCATAAAATATTTTTTCTGTTATGACAGTGTCATGATTTGATTTGGATAGAATAAACAGACCAAACAAATGTTTTGCCAGTACCCTCCAAACTCCACACTGGTCTTCTCACCTCCTTGTGGAACTGTGCCACCTTCCTCATGTTGCTCTCTAGGGTGGAGGTGAGCTTCTCACACATCTGTTTGAGGTTGCCCAGTTCGGAACCATAGAGAGTGTTGTCACTGAAAACTCGCAGAATGGCATCTTTCAATCCCTGTAAAGTATTAGTAGCTATTGAAAGAACTGTTCACTGCTAATGAAAATTATAATAAGAGGCTTCTTACACAGAATGCAAGTAAAAATCCTTACTGCTTAGCACAAAATAAAACTCAAATAAGACTGAAATTCATTAATCCCACTGATGTGATCACAAAGCTCCAAAGAATTAATCCAAATCTATGTTCCAGCAAATGCAATACTCAAAACAGCCTCTTCATAACTTATAAGACTTATAAACATGCCTTAATTGCTCTGTCCTTCAGATTAATTAGAGACAACTTGTATTAGACTTGAACTATAACACAACCACAATTGCCAAGAGGCTAATGATTGTGTCAAAGGAAACAAACACCAAACCACTGCATTCACAACCATTTTATCCAATAATCTTCTCTACTTTTAACAATGAAGATGAAATAATTCAAATTTCCAAAGATACTTTAATGATTCCAAGATAAACAGTTTAGCTAGAATTCTTTACCATCAATGGGAAAAACATCCATGAGAACCTGCTATGTAACACCTAACTTTTCAACACTCCTTATGGGAGTTCAAAGAGCTTAAAAATACAGGCCAAGGTACTAGCCAGTATCATTGTCACAGAAGTACTAATGTTAGTTTCAATCAATCTGCAGCACTGTCAGCATGTACGTACACATGGCAGGGGAATAACTTCCAAATCAACCCATTATATCTAGCTATACATATCCAAGAAATGTGTAAAAAGTGTCAGCTGGTCTGTTAAATCAATGTAGTCAGTCTTAGAACTAAAAAAAAAACAAGATGAAATAAAATGTAATGAAAAGAAATTTGTTAATTCTGAATGAAAATAGTGAATGAAAAGCAAAGAAAAATATATTTAACACAAAAGCAATACATTGGACAACACTTAAAAAAAAAACTACTAGAGAGAAGACCATAATAATAATAGCACTCTCACATTTTTGGTAAGCTTCGTCTCCTTGCCACGAGTGGACTTTTGATTCTCCTTGTCTGCTGAATCTTGTTCCTGGATTGGGACGGGAGTCTGCTCCGGAGGGTTGGGATTTGCCGTATCCTCCCCTTCCTGAACTACAGCAGACAAGGGGGAAGGGGTAGAAGAAGGGGAATGGGAGGGAGAGTCTGTGCTGGCAGGTTTCTCCCCATTGAGCACTGCAATACCATTTTTGATGCGGCTCAGAGTCACAAGGCTCTGGTTGTTCCACTTATTGGCCTCCTGGATCTTCTTGGACTCAAGGTCAAGTGCCTTATTCACTTCCTTGACTGTGATGTTCCGATTCTGGGAGGAGACAGAGGGAAACAGAGAGAGGAGTGAAGAGGAACAGTGGGATACGTACTGGACTGACCACATATGTAATTCAAGTCCTACTTAAAGATTTTTCCGACTTCCTCCCAAACAAGTCAGGTAACTCACAACAAACATCTCAATGCTTGCAATTATTTACAATTCCGCATAAAAAGGTCCCAACCTCTACATCACATACTCAACAACTATGTGTGAACTTGGCATAGTCTGTAGGTGAATGAATCACACACACACACACACACACACACACACACACACACACACACACACACACACACACACACACACACACACACACGTGGTATTCACTTATTTGGATGAAAAAATGATGAGAAAAATAATGCTACAATGGTACATTGTAAGAGAAGTCTATATGGAAACTGGAAGAAGCACAGAGAGCAGCAGCAAAAATGGTACCTCAATTTGAAGACCCATCTTAGACCATACACTTTCTTTTTTATCCTAAAATACTGTTCTTTTTCTGAGTATTTTTCACACATTTTCTTAACTTAGAACATCTGATCCACATACTTTTGCCCACTCTTAGAACCATCCATTTGTATTCCACTTGAACCTATTTTCTGAACTTTTTAAAAATTAATCTACCTCTATATGACAACTGCTCCAAGCAAAGGGAGGGCTGTGATGGACACCTCCATTCCCTCTTATCCTTGCAAGGTCTAATCCTCTCATTCTGCTTTCTTCCCTCCCTCTCAA
Source organism: Scylla paramamosain (assembly GCF_035594125.1). Lineage (NCBI taxonomy): Eukaryota > Metazoa > Arthropoda > Malacostraca > Decapoda > Portunidae > Scylla > Scylla paramamosain. The sequence goes on along the minus strand of NC_087179.1, from coordinate 16,796,056 downwards.
ATGCTCTACCACTCTATCTTCCTATTTCACTGTGGGTCTACCTTTTAGCATCCACTGCATTTACTACACACTAACATACACTCTCACAGCCAACTCATTAAACATTCAGGTCACTGGGCAATATCCTGAATCCCAAAAAGATGACTATCAAACACACTTGGAGTCTGAAACTTTGGGAGAGAGCACCGTAACCCAAAGAAATTACTGGAACTTCGGGCGAGAAAGCGTCAAGAGCCAGACACCCTCTGAAAGCACAGGCTAATCCCTTTTGGAAAGGTCTTATCCTCCAATTCATGGTAGAAAAGTACTGCAACTGTACAAATACATTGCAATCAAATCATTGTACAAATACAATAAAATTTGTATCTTTTTATTATTCTAATTCAAAGGTCAAATCACAGGATTTCAGCCTTTAAAAAGAGTGCAACTGAACAAGTTGGTGGCAAACCTGCTGCACATGCACCTGATCAGCAAGGAAGAGGGAGTGGATGCATGTTGTAGCCTCATTAGTATCTTGCTTCCGTTCTAATGCAACTGATAATTTTAATGATATGAAGAGACACAACCTCACACAGTTTCCTATAAAATACCTAATTAATGTACTGCAAGGTATGGAGAGACTAGAAAACTGTGACTGTTATAAAAACTTCAATGTTTTATATAATATCTATTTTCAAACTGCATTTTCTTTTCATCTTGTTTCTAATTCATCTTCTTTGTAATGAACAAAAGTTTGAAACAGCGTGTGAATATATTGATATTTAAGCTGTTAATGTGTAATATATATATATATATATATATATATATATATATATATATATATATATATATATATATATATATATATATATATATATATATATATATATATATATATATATATATATATATATATATATATATATATATATATATATATATAAAACACAAAAACCTGATTAATAATTAATTCATCCACTGTTTGAAAGAGAAAGCTCCTGCCAAAATGTATTTAAATTCTTAAACCTTGGTTTTGGTTGGCGGTTTTCAGACGCCTTGTCTTGGCTACCCACCTTTAAAGAGATGTCAGCCAAGCTGATAGATACATAAACTATTAAACTGAGAATCATATAGATGAAACAAGCAAAGCTTTAAATTACTTCGTTAAGCTACAATAAAGCTATATTAGTAATGTGGCACACTCTCCCTTCAGGAACAATGGCTGAAAGCAAGCTATTTTCACGTCAGTGTTTTGTGCGCAAACTCACGTACTAAAAGCGCGCCTTGTGACGTGACGATCTCCTAAAGCATAGCTGTTTTCCTGTCTCATTTGGCGGCAGTTTTGATTTCATTTTCAAAAGATTTGTGTTACATATACCAAGAAATATTTCGCGTCGTCCAATAATCACTGCCACGCTGATATGTAACAAGCACCAAGCCATCGCATGGCAGTCAATACTGCACGCACTGTACCCACTCACAGGCAACTCAAATTCTTGCAGAGTGGTAAACAAGCCATGGCACACGACTTTTTAAAAATACAGACATCACTCATCACACTACTGTCAAAACGCTCCCTCACACTCGTGCAACATCAGGGGCCGCCACAATCTCAGAACAGTGGCTATAAAAGGCTACTACCCACACCTTGGGCTCAGAGACTGGAGGAGGTAGAACTCCTGCCCCACTGGAGTCCACCGTATCTTGGAGTCGGGGAACAATGGAGGCTGCATTTATACTATTTTCCCGCATTTCCCTTCTTCTCCGAGCCTTTATCCGGCGTGCGTGGGCAGCCATTATTCTTAATTGCTTCTTGCGGAAGTGTCGACGCATTATCAAACCAACAAACCACCCAACCAGTCACCAAACACGGCGCCAACCGGCGAGCACCCTCAGCCGCATCGCGCAGCTCCCGCGGCCGCCGCACCACCGGCACCAGCCACCAGCGTCAATTTCGACTCTTCCCTCCCCCCCCCCCTCCCTTCTCCCCTCTCTCTCCCTCCGCCCGTTCTTACTCCAGTGTTGCCAGGTAAGGGATTCTCTTATTTGTACTGTAGTCACAAAAATGCACCTCACGTGCATTAACTATGTACTACTGATTATGGTTAACACAAATATTATGTCGGACAAAAATTACATTCAAAATCGTCCCCTTCTATCCAAACAAAAGGCAGTTCCTAATTACAAGGAACTTCCATAAAAACGATAACCTCGTATGCGCATGTATTCTGGCGATGCTGTTGACCATCATAAGGGCAGCAATCAAGCTGTCAATGAATATCTATCAGATAAAAAAGATATAAATTCAGATAAACGTTACTAAGGAAACGCTTGTCATATGTAGTACAGGACTGCAAGGTAAGGCACTTATTCAGTGTCCACAAAAAGTAAAATACCATCGCGTCCATCTGACAGATGACGCCAACAATCAAGCATCAGAGTGACATTCAACAAGCTTGTCAATGTGTACACTAAATCATCATACTTGTCACTGAAAAAAGTCACTCGTCATTCATTTAACAAGTATATGTATACTGCACATTTCGCATTTAATCACACTCACGTCATGGATATCTAGAAGCACAAACAAGTTTTTTTCAAGATCTAGTAAAGCCGTCATAACATGCACAGGTCAGCTACCCAGTAGTTTCCTTTGTTAATTATAGGACAATTAACTTCTTTAAGAATTCTTATATTACAAATGAAAATGTGAATAAAATAGCAACTCGTAGCCATATTTTGACAATCACCATACCTTAACATCACTAAGAAGTGCCACGTCTTACAGGACGGATTAACTATATTTCATCTGTCATTAGCATGAACAGTATGTATGAGCCCACACCCTCAAGAGATAGATAGTGAGGATGGGGAAGGGAGGTGCAGTTAACACACCACGCTAGCTTTGGAAGTTATAACGTGTGGGATTGTGGAGTGCGAGGAGAAAAAGCCCAAATCAGTCATATGAAAACAATAAAAGCACATTTACCTTAAATCCGTGCTTATTGTGAGAGGAGACCACGCGAACCTTCTTAAGGTCTGGTTTGTTGTCCTCGTCTTCACTGGGCCTCTTCACCCCAACTGTAACTTGGGCTGGAGATGGCGAGGAAGCGGAGGCGGTGGATGACACGGATGAAGGTGGTTGTGGAGACGCTGTACCATTCACCATTGGACTTGACGTCTCGCTTTTGACCTCAGTCGAATCCATGCTTTCCTCAACTTCCTCTTTTTTCATCGTAATATTATTCTTTTCATCTTTGTCCTCTTCCTCCTCCTCGTCCTTCACTTCCATCTTTCCGTTAATGTGAATGGGGGCAGTCGCTGACCTTAAAGTGATCGAATTTTTCGATATGGGCAGCGTTAAAACTGGAGATGCTGTTCTGGAGGTGGGCGTGGGGGTGGGTGTTCTGCTCTTCACAATACCATTATTAGTGTTGGTGCTATTTGGTGTGCCAGGCCCATTGGTGATGCTGGTGGCCAGGGACGGTGACTGGGCAGGGGAGAGGACTGTGGTGTCTGTTGTAGTGGTGACGTTGGTGGATGATGAGGCCGGCGGAGGTGGAGTCGGTGTTCTGGAGTTAGCTGGTGACATAAACTCCTTCAAAACCCCCGCGGGGACAGATATCATGGGGGCGCCGGCAGTGTCTAGATCCTTCATGGCTGGTGGAAGGGGAGAAGAGCGGACGGAGCAGGTGTGAGCGGGGTAAGGGGGAATGGATCGAGGAGGGTGGAGACGGGCAGGGTGAGTATGTCGCTCCCGCCACTAGACACCACTACTATGTTCGCGCTATCACCACCAGCGCTGCTGTTCCTCGTACCCAGCAGACCTGTGAGTAAGACACACGTCCTTCATTAATACTGTACCTATAACGCAAATCGTATATTTATTCAGCTAACAACAGTAAAACATCTAACATATAAACTATGATTACTTGACTACTTGTATGATGGACATAAAAAAAAAAAAAACAATGTCCTGCCTTTCGACAAGTTTTGTATCAATTCACAAAACAATTACTTGAAAAAATGCTTTCAACCACAAGCGATTGCCACATTAAGAGAACACCGTTCAAGTGTGTGTGTGTGTGTGTGTGTGTGTGTGTGTGTGTGTGTGTCATTCAATCACCTACGAACGTCTGCTGGTCACAACCCCTCGGGTTATATCCCGTACCTACTTGCTGCTGGGTTAACAGGGAAT
>NC_087179.1:16781879-16786879 GCF_035594125.1 Scylla paramamosain | reverse complement strand
TGATTGTTATGAAGCTGTTCGTGACAAGATATACTATCTAATCTAACATAAAAGACGAAGGTTGTATTACAACTTAGGTCAACAAGGGTCCTCCAGCCTGAACTGTTGGCACTAGACTGAAATGTCTTCTTTCTCGTAAATTTACTATCATGAGACTGAGAGCTTGAGTGGTATTGCCGAATACAACGCGTCTAACTCAGGTTTCTCGCTCCGTGTCCGCGTCGAGGCGCTCTTGTTGCGCCCGAGCCGATCGATGCCACACTTGAAACAGCTACCTCACACAACCCAGGATGGCATGGTGTGGCTTAATATATATCACGAACTTGACATGCAAGGTCCAAGGCTTCTTCCAATCCCATACAAAGCAGGGTATTGCATGTGTATGTGGAGTAGTCTTTCCGTTTCCTTCTCAGAATCTTGGAGTTTGCAGAAACGGTGTGGATCCCTGTACCGTTCTTGAAGTACTCCGCTTGCGGCGAAATGAAATTTAAAATCGCACGTTTTTGGGGGTTTATGTTGCCGACACTTGCCACGCTGATCTGATGGATAAATGGGTTCTTCTGAAGTTGGTAACAGAGGAAAGTGAATGGTGCGCAGAAACAAATGGTCAGCAGATGGCATCACAATCGTCAAATTTCTTTCTGCTGAAATTCCAATATTTGAAATATTGATTATGCGGGTGCCCTGCTTACGCGAATCCGTCCACCAGGGTGCGCGTACTTGATCGAAAATGAGAATGACTACTAGTTAGGAAGGAAGAAATAATGAAAACAGAGACTGCAGAGGTGGTGTGAGCTCTAAAAATTGAACTGTCATTTACTACTCTATTGAAATATTGAGAAACTGATGTAGAAGGTAAACTATGAGAGAGCGGGAATCAAGCCCCCCAGACAGGATATTCAACAAACATATAATCACTATGATCCAAGTGGTTTTGGTTGACCTTGAGTGTCCCGGCATCACTACCTCCATCCCCGTCCTACTCTGAAGTTGTTTACAGGGCTCACACACATCTCCCTTACTTGCCACTCCATTGGTAGCAACTTTCACTCACCTAATAGTTTACATTCCTTACAAGCAGTAATAATGTTTTACACACTGAAGACAAATCACACGAGGGAATCAGGGCCGGTCCCATAACCGTGTAAGGAGCTGCAAGGAATAGATGACCATATATGAACTAATTCACGTGGCAAGAAAATTCCAGTAGGTTTGTAATTTTGTCTTAAACAGGCCGCTCTCTCTCTCTCTCTCTCTCTCTCTCTCTCTCTCTCTCTCTCTCTCTCTCTCTCTCTCTCTCTCTCTCCTTAGCCAACTTGGAAAATCACTGACCGGAAATTATCACATCATTACTTGCCTCCCCGTATGTTGGTTGTTTCTTTACTAACTAGCCTAGGTATAGAGTTTTCTTTCTACGCGATGAACCCTAAAAATGATCGCCGCACACGCTTCATGTTCATCTTTTCGTCCTCCTTCCTGATGACGCACGGATTCTTTTTGTCAACTTATTGGTCTGTCTATTCGTTGGTTTCCTTTGGTCTGATTTATTTTCTGATAATGATTCTATGGGTGAATGAAGGCGCATTACGACCAAGGTTCTGCAGTCTAATAAACTAATTGAGCTTAATTATAATAGTATAATCACAATTCAAAAGTTAATCTCCAGGTTACATATATGAGGTATGAGTTATTACAACTTGATATCATTAGAACTACCACAAACCAACGCAATAACTGCTACTACTTAGTACGCCATTTTCCTGGTGATTAGACTGGCAAGATATTTGAAGGTTAACAATTACCCTATGATTATAATCATCACCAGACAAGTAATGGTGGAATCTGCACTTGATTTGAGCTTTTCACGCAAATAATGGATACATATCTGAGTCAATATATAAAAGGTTGAATAAATAGTTTGGTTAAGAAATTTACCCCTTTAAAAAGACAAAGAATGAAGGGAACCTAACTGGTCTTTAGAAGGTTGGTTGTGTTATTGATTGATTGACTGATTGGCTGACTGATAGGTTGATTTTCGTACTGCAGATCTTTCGATGGATGGAGGGGGTAAATTAAAGCAACTTCTCAACAAGCTACCAAACTGAAAACTTAATTGTTGTTGACTGACTCTGGCGCCGCGTATCTGAGATGGCTTAACCAACAAGAGGCATACTGATGTGTAAATTGCATTTTCATAAAAAAAAAAAAAATTCATAAAGACAAAATAACAAGCTGGAATTAAGTAACAAACAAGCTGATAAAAGAGTGAACAGGCATGTAATGAAAGATGTGAAATGCCTTTACATAATATGCATAATGTGCACACACAATTATCATAATCAGCAGCAGCCTGTACGATTCAACTACCAATTAGTTGGGGGAGAGCAGAGGGATGTTCAACCACATCACGGTAAGTTAGCTTAGCCTTCGTGGAGTTGTTAGATTGCCAGATCACAACAAGTTTAGCATCTTTCCTTTACTGGGTGAACAGAAGTGACATGAAAACTGGCGGCGCAAGTAGTGCCTGCACTCGACCAGGATACGAACCCAGGATCTCTCGACTGTGACCAGAGTCAGGGAACACCTTACCTGATATGCGATTTCATTTGGAAAATCAACTCTCCTAATTGCACGGCACTGTACACGGTTCTGGCAGTGTCAAGCAGGATAAATCTCAAAACACATTGGCATTAACAATGGCATATCCTCCTTAAAGGGGATTGTCGGTACATAACCTTGTCTCACTGAAAGGATTACAATGCTGAGGTGAAGATTCAGTCTCTCTGCTCCGTTCCTTTTAGTCGCCATAACAGTGAGTAAGAATACGGTTGGCAGTATTCCTGAAGTCCGGCCGCTCAGTTTGCGCCAACTCTTTGTTCTCCGACCCCAGGTACTATAAACAGTGTGCAAACGCTGGATATGGATGTATTCCAATCTTTCATACCATGCCTATTATCAAGTGCTAAATTGCAATCAATAAAAACAATTCCGCTCACATCATATACACATACGATGTTGATAGCAGCAGTGTTCATCACAGCCTGTAAGCAACATACGAAACCCTGTCAAAACGTCAAGCTTCAAATATAATGGGGTTGACCGCCGGGTGTGGGAGCGCGCTGGCGGCTACTGAGCGAACATGTGTGAAGAGCAGGGCAGGGCTTATTATTCATCACTCGTCAAAGAGCGAGGCAGGAGGAGGCAAGCACAGGACTGAGATGACAATTAGAAATAACAGAAGCACGTTACATGCGGATGGTTTTATAACATATCCGAAATCTACATATTAATTACAGCAGTTATAAAAAAAAAAAAAAAATTAAATTAAAAAAATAAAAATAAAATAAAATATACAGGCTTACTATTAGTCTGCCCAAGAAAGGACAGCCGTTTTATCTCCATATATCGTCTAGTATTAATAAGAATAAAGGGTGAATACTGACACCAGTTAAGGTAGTGACAGGTCGGCGCATGCGCAATGACAGTTTCCACAGATTTCATTTATGTCTGACGAGGTTGTTTACCACGTTCATGTACAACACTGACATGGCTGCCAGGCATAATTTTCTAATCCATAAAGCCACATCCCGATCTGATGGCAGGTGTCTGCAACAACGGTGACGTCACACTTGCCTGGAATCGCCGGGATGGAGAACACACACTCAATGTTGGGTAATGGTGGCGCCAACCGCGCTGCTCCCACAAAGACCAACTCAACTGAGAGCCGAGCTGAGAGGGAGAGGTGAGCCGCCCAGCGCCTTGTTGGGGGACGCTCCTCTCCCCAAGTCTGCCAACCTCTCCGCACACACACCTAGCTCGCCTCAGATCTGACAACCTTCCCGTTTCGGCCGCCACACAGCACTACCAACCGACGCGCTGCCCGCTGCTTCACTCACCAAGATTGCCAACCCTACGGTATACATTTTCTAGTCATCACTATTTTTTATGATTGCCAACCTAATTGTCTAAGTTTTCAACATCAAATGATAATATATATATATATATATATATATATATATATATATATATATATATATATATATATATATATATATATATATATATATATATATATATATATATATATATGTATAGAAAAGATGCGTGAATACCACTCAAAAAATAATAAGTAAATAACTAAATAAAATAAAAATAAAACTTCAACAAAAAAGTAGAAATATACAATTTTAAAATGCATAGCAGACCTTAGCAACACAGCAAGATTTAAAATTTATCCAGAAACATTACTGATTTCAACGTTTATCCATTGATTTATTAGCGCGGAGTAATAAAGTACTTTCTCATTATTTTAGTCGATCAGTAGTCAACCTAACAATACAAATCGACCTCACTAAGTTGTACCAACCTCAGCCAGCCTCTAATATGAAAGGCATGATCCGCCTTCCCTTATGCCCTTCCTCATCATCCCACCAGGGCTGCCAACTGTCCCGACGCTGCTTGGCCACTACTTCCTAGCCTCCCTCAACCACCCCAAAAGATTGTGGTCCTTCCCTGTCCCGCTCCACCTCATCAATCTATTCCACCACGCGTACCAACTGTACAACACCTCGCATCAACGTTATTCAATAGCAATCAATGGATCTTGGGTGATTATATTGTTACCAGTAACTGATTTCCTGATTGTAATCTAATACTGATTATTTATGCAGCTTCGCTAGCAATCTATATTTCCTCCGCTTATGATCAACAGTCCCCTCCATGTACCAGTGGACATGACTCATCAATCCGAGGTGTGCAAGGGTGCCAACACTGACAAGCTAACATGGTATAGTAACCTTGATTTCCCATGACTGCCAACCTGAAGGGCGAACACCTATTTTTAAGGCTCCTTGACTCATCCTTCACTCAAACCTGTCTTTTTGAAATTGAACATCAAATACTACAACCATTACTGCTGCTGCTAGAAATATAATAATAATAATAATAATAATAATAATAATAATAATAATAATAATAATAATAATAATAATAATAACATA
>NC_087179.1:16754379-16779379 GCF_035594125.1 Scylla paramamosain | reverse complement strand
AATTATGTATATTCTAAATGTTTAAGATTATAAAGTATACATGATGGGGTGCATGTAAAACTATAAAGAGGTAAGGGAGCGGTGTAAAAACAGGATTACTGCAGTACTGAGATCGGAAATACCGCAACCACCCAGATGACAACACTCACCGTTGCCGTCTGGGTGAGCTATATTTTACACTTGGTTTTATATACAGAAAATGTAAACAAAAACTCCAAATGAAAAAAAAAAAAAGAAAAATAAGAGGCTTTGTGCAAAAAAGATTACCAGATATGTGTTTCAAATTTGATATACGTGAATAATTAGTACTTAGATAGTCTATACATGGTTTAGTGGTATAAGCAGAAGTACCAACACTCCCGCGCTAATGGAGACACACGTGGCAAGATTACAGATAAGGAAATGAAAATCAACTCATCTTTTCACTGTTTCTTAATGATTTATCGAGCAGATCCTTACGGGCGAAACCTCCTATTCCCATCACAAGTAACTGAGTAAATCACCATTAATGAGGTGGGTGTAAGTGGGTAGGGTAAAGGTCAGCGGGTGCTGAGACTTGGCAACACCGCTTCTTTGTATTATTGACATCTTTGCTTCACTGTATTACTGTATTTGCTTTGAGTGTAGTTGTATATGGTAGGAGAGGGAATATCAGATTTGCGTCAAGTTTGCTCAAATAGACAAGTTTGCGCTGTATATCCTGTGTATTGATTACTGTAATATATATATTTACAATTCATTAAAACGGTTTTGAGAAATTTACGATGTAATTAATATTTGATTACTTGCGATTTGCATATCTGAATTTTTAAATGAAATGGTTTATGGGAAAGCTGCAGTTTTATTAATGATTCCTGGAATATTTAAAGAATTTTTATTTCCTTTGCACATGGACTAATTGTCAATTCTTATAGCAGTTTAATCCACATTACAACAACAACAACAACAACAACAACAACAACAACAACAACAACAACAACAACAACAACAACCGTCACCAATCATGGGCCTGAATGAGTGGATGGGTTAAGCAACACACCTCGCTACACTGGCTTATGACTTCTTGGCAGGGTTGCCGGGTTGTGGTTGCATGATTCATCGGCTTAAGTCTTGTGCCTGTTTTCTAGTCTGTGAGATAGGGGTATGAGCTAGGTAGGGGCTGAAAGGGAGCAAATCCAAATAGTTTACACTCGCCAGGAGCATAACAACTTAATGGAACACACATGCAAAGCGGTACCTGCGCAGGAAACAAGGTAACTAGGTAAAAAAAAAAAAAAAAAAAAAAAAAAAAAGTCAAAATAATAATAATAATAATAATAATAATAATAATAATAATAAGAAGAAGAAGAAGAAGACAGAAAGGCAAAAACTGGGTGAAAAAGTACGTGATGAAGGGAATACAATAAATATTCACTTTTAAAAATTTTATTTATTTATTTAATTAATTAATTTATTTATTCATTTATTTATTTTATTTTATTTGTATATTTATTTATTTATTTTTTGTGGAAACAAGTTATCAGGAAAGGAGGGTCCCAGTTCTCTAGTCTTTTATTTGTTTATTTATTTATTTTTTCAGTCGTCCTTTACGCCACGTGAAGAAAAAAACATTTATTTATTTATTTTTTATTTATTTTACTATAATTTATTTTCCTATACATCTATACATTCATGCGTTATCGTTACTTCTGACCTTCCATCCATCAACTCGGTCATAAATTAAACAGCTTCCTATAACACTTATTTTTCAAAACCTTCCTCCGTATACAGTACTTTCAGAAACACTTCCTAGCACACAGTAACCTTTCTTCGCAACTCTATACCATCTTTCGAGAAAATGTGTTCGTATGTAGCACTAACTATTCTAATTATACATACTACTCTTTCCCTATCATGGTGAAAGTCGCAGCAACAACCAAAACTAAGCACTTGCGTATTACATGCGTACATCCACACTAACTTTTTACGAAAGAAAATTAATAAATAAAATAAATAAATAAATAAATAAATAAATAAATAAAATAACTATTAATAACAAAATAAATAAGTAAATAAATAAAGAACATATAGTAAATAAATAAAGAATATATAATAAGTATGCTTTGTCATTTGCTCTTTAAATGACATTATTTTTTTATACATTCGCAAGAGAAAACAATATTTTCATGCTTGTGAAACAATTAAATAAGAAAATGAATAAAAAAAATGTTAAATTTTCTCTTTAAATACGTACCCTTGTCTTAGTTAACAAATGACCTTTTACCTCCACATACCCTTCTTTGCGAGAATGTTACTATGTAGCAGCACAAACATTATCTCCGCCCTGCCTCCTCTTCTCCACTTTTAAGATACAACACATTAAAGTACCATATGACACCGATGATGCGTCTCTCTCTCTCTCTCTCTCTCTCTCTCTCTCTCTCTCTCTCTCTCTCTCTCTCTCTCTCTCTCTCTCTCTCTCTCTCATGACAAGGTATACATACAAATCTTCCGTTTTCTTTTTAAGAGGAGAGTGAGGGAGGAGAGGGATGGGGTGGAGGGGAAGCTGTATTAAGGAAACTGGTGGTGGTAAGTGAAGGGAAAAATGGACCTATGGATATTGATGGGAAGCGTCCCCGTACCTTCCTCCATGTTCTCCCTTCCCTTTCTTACCTTTTTCCTGTCCTCTTCATTTTATTTTCCCTTTTCTTCACCTCATTTCATTTTTCCTCAATAACATTTTTTTTTTTTTTTGCCTTTGCTTACTATTATTCATTCCTTTCTACCTGTGTTCCCATGCCTTCTTTCTATCCTTTCCTTTTTTCTACCATTTTTCTATCTCTTTTTCCTTACTTTTCATCCTTTCCTGTCTGCTTCCCTTCTTTATTCAATCTCCTCTCTTTCTTGTTCTACCATTTCTCCATCTTTCCTGTCTACGTCTCTTCATTCTCCTTCACTCTTATTTTCTTTCCTTATCATCTGCACGCAAAGAAAGAAACTAAGGAAAAGAAAAAGAAATAAAGGAAGGAAAGCAAACACGGAGCGTGCCACGTGTTATACAGGTAATAAACATGTGCGTGACTCGGAAAAATCATGTTCTGTGGCTTCCTACTGGTTCGGTCTGCATGAAGCTCTGAACTGTAAAGCAACGAAAGCAAGAAGTGAAACATTTGAGTGGACAATGAACGATCTCTTGCAATATCTCAACTGGTTTGAATTCGCTGTTTTCAATCGAACTACTACCATCACTGCCACCACCACCACTACTACTGCTACTACTACTACTACTACTACTTAACTTTCTTCATTAAGTAGTAGTAGTAGTAGTAGTAATCTTTCCTGCACCATCTTTTGCCATCTCTTACTATTCTTTTCCTCCTTCATTCCATCTTCACACATATACAATAGAAGATCTTCCTTTCACTTATCCAAGAGAGAGAGAGAGAGATGGGCGGAGCGGGGCGGAGCGATCAACAAGTTCATCCTTGCCAAACATTCATCAATACTTTAACTTCAAAGCTCCCACAAGAGACACATAATAAAATCTAATAGAAATCAAAAGAGATCCTATCTACGTATGGTGGGATGAAGTATAGGTAACACTTGTTTATCTTAATTGTCACTACACTACCGAACCTCATGAAAGAAAAAGAGGGAAGAAAAAGGAAGATGGAAACACAGCAGATACAATAATCTTCCAATCCTTGCGGAGTCACTCAGAGCCCGGTGCAGTTGTATGGTAGCTACAGAGAGAGTATGATGTGTGCTGCTCTCCTCTCCCTGATCTAATAAAGCGCCACCTTTAACCTTTTGACTACCACTTAGTATACCTTTCCCTAATTACAAATCACATCTTTACTTGTACTACAGCCGCATCCAATCTCTGAACTGAGAAGAAATTGCAAAATGTATTCTTTTTCATTGATAACTTTATTGTAGATGCTTATGAAGACCACTCATTGGATCTTATACTGCTATTTGTTTCGTGTCGCAATGAAAGGGTTCGTGTTGGGAGACAATGATCACTTGGTCCTGAAGAATTCATGAATCGACTCAATTGAGATCCAAAAAATATTCAGTGATCTTGAAGTCTTCTCTTCAAGCTTTATATAAAATGATAGTGCATTTTTTTTTTCGAATACCTCATACATTTTAGTAATTTTTTTTAAAATCATCTATCTATTTACCTATCTTTACGTATGCATCCCTACCATCCGTGCCTGCTTCCTGTAATCTGACAATGCGTCTACTACCCCCACCTCTCTCCCTCGTATTCTGAGACGCTCTGAATCACCAGTCACCTCCTATATCCGTTCAACTTTGATAGCACTTTACGACACGCGAGGGACACGAAGAGAACGAAAACATGGAGCCTAGAAAACGAATTAGTGAATGGATGGGAAGATGTAAAGGTGTAAAAGAGTAAATATATATACGTGGAAAGTTATGGCTGCATTTTACGGTTAGCTAATATAACTGACTACGTTGAGTGCACTATAGTTAGCATCGCCTCCCTTAAATGAAATAACAGACAAAATAAAATAAATACGAAGACTAATACGAATAAACAAATTACTTGATACGGAAATAACAACGCATGGCACAGGCATAAATATCAGTGGAAAGTCCCTTAACTGTTGGACCAGATAAGTAATGCAACAAACAAAAGAAACGCAAGTGAGTATTGTAGTAAAACGAAAACAAAATATAAAAAAAATAAATAAATAAGTAAATAAATAAACTAATCCATCTTTAAGCCCATAAAAAAAAAAAACATCTTTACTGGCAACTGAAAACACCACGAACGTCACCTAGTGGAGGAAATTAAAGTTACTCTCAAAACACCACAACGTCCTGTGTAGTGCTGATACCACTTGTCAGAGAGAGAGAGAGAGAGAGAGAGAGAGAGAGAGAGAGAGAGAGTCAGTCGTAATGGAGAGCGTGAGAGGAAGGTTGGTGGTGATGGTTGGAATCGGATTGGTGGGAGGAATTTTAGTTATCCAAATTCTCAAAGCAGAGGGAATTTTGAGTCCCAAGAAGTCTTCCATCTCCTCCTCCGTCTTGAATAATGTTGTAGGTAAGTAGTAGTAGTAGTAGTAGTAGTAGTAGTAGTAGTAGTAATAGTCTAGGGGTACAAAAAACCTTGAACAACTGTGGTACCTTGTCTCAAAACGAAAAAGCCATATAAAGATTACCCAAAATTGAAGTGTTTTGTAGTAGTAGTAGTAGTAGTAGTAGTAGTAGTACTTGTAGTAGTAGTAGTAGTAGTAGTATTAGTAGTAATAGTAGTAGTAGTAGCAGTAGTGTTGATAGTTGTAGGGACGTTATTATTGTCGTAATTTTTATTTTCATTATTATTATTATTATTATTATTAAGAGAGAGAGAGAGAGAGAGAGAGAGAGAGAGAGAGAGAGAGAGAGAGAGAGAGAGAGAGAGAGAGAGAGAGAGAGCATCGCCTACCAGCATATAAGAATGATCGATATTATTCAGACAAATAACATATATTTCTTCACTGTTCCATAAACACACACACACACACACACACACACACACACACACACCTGTGCAAAATGATGATCCCAGCAACATGGTATTCAAGATCTTATAGGAGCTGTTCGTAAGGTTGTATTTGCCAGTCCAATTTGAATCCACAGGTGTTCGGTTGCACCCACATGACACACACACACTGATGACACACACACACACACACACTCTCTCTCTCTCTCTCTCTCTCTCTCTCTCTCTCTCTCTCTCTCTCTCTCTCTCTCTCTCTCTCTTAACAACAATAATAATAATAATAATAATAATAATAATAATAATAATAATAATAATAATAATAATAATGATCTCGGTGGCCTTTGGAGAGAGAGAGAGAGAGAGAGAGAGAGAGAGAGAGAGAGAGAGAGAGAGAGAGAGAGAGAGAGAGAGAGAGAGAGAGCAAAACATTTTTGAATACGAGATACTGTCATAACTTTCATAAATAAACTACTTAGGTCTTTTATTATGTTCTATCTTTATTTTATTTATTTTCATTTTTTTAGGGGGTGAAAAACTCGAGGTGGGAAAGAGTCCAATCCTACTTAATTTTTAAAAGCAGCGGTGGTTTAAGTCATTCCTTCGATGTTGTAGTTTCTATCAAATATATCTATCAACAGATAGATAATACACAGACAAATCTTCTTAGTTTATCACATCCTCGCACACACACACACACACACACACACACACACACACACAGAGAGAGAGAGAGAGAGAGAGAGAGAGAGAGAGAGAGAGAGAGAGAGAGAGAGAGAGAGAGAGAGAGAGAGAGAGAGAATTTTTCCACGTCTATTTTTTAGTTATTGTTTCGTTCAGTGGTGTAACTTCCATTATACATGTAGACAAATTATTATTATTATTATTATTATTATTATTATTATTATTATTATTATTATTATTACGCAGAGAGAGGAGACACCAGCGCCCTTCTAGATAACAAACAAAGGGAATGGCCAGAAGGACTGAAGGAAGAAGTGAACGCAGCAGAGGAAATGGGTGAGAAAGACGATGACACCAACATTATCACCGGGAAAGATACAAACACCTACCACAAGTTACTGCACATCCTCAAGGGAATAGCACCGCAGAAAACGGAGGCCGGCAAAGGGGAAACTGCTGCACACGAGAAAAGGTTCGTGCGCGTAAAGAGGGAGCATGTAATGAAGGACAGGCAGAGGTACTCATTTGATCACGGTGGTATAATAAACATCAGGCATCCCAGGAAAAAACTTCACCACAGAAATTTTGATCTGCTTTTCTCAGAGCTGGCGAAGGAGGAGGAGGAGGAGGAGGAAAGGGAGGCGAGAGAAATTGAATCTCGACACGATGCAAAATACAGAGAAGTCAAAGACACGAAAAATCAAACAAAAATACAAGCAGTTAATAAATCTACTTCAGATTCCCACGAACCCAAGTATATTCTTTTCAGGGCTGCCATCTTAACTGGAAGGGATGTCACCATGGTTGCCACATCGCCAGTGAAAACCAAGATGAGAGGATGGGATTTGCAAATGCCTGTTGTAATTGCATTGGTGCTTCTCCTGGGGATAAGCTTAATATCCCTGGTAAATTTGTGCTGCTGTTGCTTCCATCGCACGAAAGCTGAAGGGAAGGAGGTGAAGGATGAAAAACCAGTTCTTCTTTTATAAGTGTATAGAAAAGTTTATATTAACCAGGAATGTGATTGATTGGTTTGTCCATTGAACTACAGGGTAGAGAGAGACATCATTTTTTGTAGTAATAATAATAGTAATAATAATTATAATAATTATAATAACGTACAATGTCGATTTCTCAACACTTAAAAACTGTAGAAGATAATTATAACATACACTCGCAGGCTTATTCTGCTGATTGAAACCTATTCACTGGGTCATTCAGCACGTGCTGAGTGCCTGATTTGGACCCCCACCCTCCACCCCTCCTGATTTGAAAAAAAGAAAAGAAAAAATAAAATAAAAATATTGGAGGCTGCCATAACAACACACAAAACAGTACGTGTTCCGGAAAGGACAACGCTACCTTAATCAACCCTGGAAATTACAAAATCGCTAGATGAAAATTCTAAAACATATACTGTTCATATTCAAAAAGTTTCATCTCTCTCTCTCTCTCTCTCTCTCTCTCTCTCTCTCTCTCTCTCTCTCTCTCTCTCTCTCTCTCTCTCTCTCTCTCTATACCGATGATAAATCTTGTGTTTAAATAATATTACTTCAATGTAAGCACACATGTATGGTTTTAAATGTTATCATGGATAATCGTTTACCTTAATTTGGTGTGTATCCTTAAATGCACACCTAAGACTTCATTCTTACACGTGTCAAGAGTGTGTGTTTGTTGCAGTGCAGTGAAACGCGTCACCTGTCTGCTTTACATCAATACAGCAAAGGTGTAGTTTTTGTTAGAAAACTACGTCGCTGTTCTTATTTTATTTATTTACTTATTTATTTTTACTTAAAATAAAACAGACCTATCGCCGAATCAGTACCGGACTGGGCAGTAGTGAAAGCAGCATCAGGCAGGTCGGCAGTTTTCGCCAGTTACGTCACCAGTGATTTGCAAATAACATGAATGAAATAAATAAGTTAAATAATAATAATAATAATAATAATAATAATAATAATAATAATAATAATAATACACACTGTCATTACTGTAATCACGAAGTTCTTAGACTAAAACCTAAATAAATGTAATGACAAAACAAGATGCATTTTCCTCTTTCCTTACCTTAATTTGCAACATTTCCCACAACCAGACCCTCTGCCTGGCCTTCATTCTGCAGCTGCCGCACGAATCAACACTCATCATTATAACAGACAACACGAAGGAGGTAAAAAAGAGCTATGTATCCACACAACGAACTTCTGCAGGTGAAGACGAAGCCGAAATTAAACAGTCTTTCGATTGCTGTTTCCCCGTGTAATCTTTTTCATTCGTAACGGTGCTATTTTTAATGTTTTTGCTTTCATGGTCTCTCTCTCTCTCTCTCTCTCTCTCTCTCTCTCTCTCTCTCTCTCTCTCTCTCTCTCTCTCTCTCTCTCTCTCTCTCTCCTTTACCTTTATTTTTTTCCCATAGACTTTACGTTGTTTACTTTGTTTCATATATTTTCTTCACAGATCTGTCCTTTCTTTTCTTGTGAATTGTTTTTAAAGCTTTTGCTTTTACCTTTTGTTCTATTCATTGATATCTAGATAGTTCGAGTTGGTCCACTCTTGTGGTCTGAGTTGGTATCATGTGATCCGAGTTGGTGGCGGTCCTTTCCGAGTAAGCAATGGTCCGAATTGGGGGTGAACCGCTCCTCCTGCCTGCCTACTTTCACCTGTGCAATTTTGATTTTCGAGAGGGGCAGGGGGTGCGGGTGATGGAGGAATCCTGAATAGCATACGTGTCTATATAATTTCACTGCCACCGGCAGCTCTATATAATTATCTTTCGCAGGCCTTTATAATTCTCTTTCGCAGGTCTATATAATTCTCTTTCGCAGGAGGTCTATATAATTCCCTTTCGCAGGTCTATAATAATTCTTTTCGCAGGAGGTCTTTAATAATAATTCTTTTTCGCAGGAGTAGGCTTACTGCTCTCGGCGATGGCTGGTGGTTGGCTGCTGCTGCGATTGAAAATTACATAGACCTGCCACTGCCAGTGAAATTATATTTGTATGCACATAAAAAAGCGCCGGTATTGGCAGAAGGAAAAATCCCAACAATGTACTAACGCCGTCTACCGACAGAAGTGTGAAACAGCTACGAAAAAAAAAAAAAAAAAAAAAAAAATTATATATATATATATATATATATATATATATATATATATATATATATATATATATATATATATATATATATATATATATATATATATATATATATATATAATATATATATATATATATATTCCAAGATGGTGAACTTAAGAGGCGTTAATGAATCGCATAAGGAAAAGTTCGCACCGACTTCTAATCATACTTTCCGTACGAATTTCTTAAGTTGAGACCGTATTGCATTTTATATTGCTCGTCTTCGAGAAATACAATCAGCTAGAGCTTAAGTGGGTGGCTCTTCTTCCTGCTACCTACCTCCAACGTAACAATATTATATAAGTTAATTTTAATATTTTTAATTTGTTTCGTTTTGTCTTCAGGCTATTTTCTAATTCATGTGTCTTTTCAACGGCACCACTATATCTTTCTTGTGGTCCCTATTTCCTTTCTTCCGTGTGCGTGTTTGTGTTTCAGGGATTTCTTACTAGTCGTTTTATCTCCTTCTCTAGAATCGTGTATTGTATCGAGTTTCTACAAATAACGATGCATCCAAAGTCTGCGCCGGACAACAACAACACCACACTGCGCATCTCAGTCAGCTGGGGAGGGCCTGAGAGTAGCAAGTCAATAGTGTTATCCCACTCAACTGCCATGACTGCCCCTTACGGCTACATGGGGGGCATGATGAGTGAGTAAAACGTTCATCCTTTGTAACACGGGACGGGGAGGTGATGGAGCAATGGCGGTGATGAGTAAAGTGACATGAGACGACTGTAAATACCTAGTGGTTGGCTCGTCTGTCTATTTTTAATATTTGTGATGACTTGTTTGTGGTGAGGTTGTAGGTGTGAATATTTGCCGTGAGTTTTCTTCTTCTTCTCTCTGTGTTCTGTTGGTAGGATTTTGTTTGCATGATCTCTGAATTACTGTAAGGGGAAAGGGGCGTGTGTACGGGGGGGACCTCTCCCTTCTCCCCCTGCTCTCTTCAGGAAACATTCAACAACAAGCCAGCAGGTGTAGGACATCGCATGAAGATAAGTCACCCTGACGTCCCAGGTGTTGTTGAGATTAGGATAGCTTATGTTAGGATTGGTTGGTTATATAATAAGTATTTTGGAAAGCTGCATTTCTCATACATTAAGGCAAAACAACTTTACTGGTATATTTCGTTGTGATTTGAATGAATTTTATGTCCATTTCGGTAAACTTTTACTGTTGCACTTGTCGGTAATTGTCTAGAGTCCTTACCGGGCCTTATTACTGGTCTATTCACTTCAATTCTTTTACACATACCTTCACATGCACCTAAAACATCATTTTAAAGTGGGGGACAAATGCCCCCTTCCCTCTAGTCGGTTAGGTTAGGTTAGGTTAGGTTAGGTTAGGTTAGGGTAATTGTCTAGAGTCCTTACCGGGCCTTATTACTGGTCTATTCACTTCAATTCTTTTACACATACCTTCACATGCACCTAAAACCTAACCTAACCTAACCTAACCTAACCTAACTTAACCTAACCTAACCTAACCTAACCTAACCTAACCGACTAGAGGGAAGGGGGCATTTGTCCCCCACTTTAAAATGATGTTTTAGGTGCATGTGAAGGTATGTGTAAAAGAATTGAAGTGAATAGACCAGTAATAAGGCCCGGTAAGGACTCTAGACAATTACCCACTTGTCTTTCTATTCCGGACAAACTTTTTTTTTTTCTTTTTATTCTGGTAGTTTTCAGCTTATGAAGGAGTCCACACATTGTTTCTTTCCTGCGAATCATTAGTTTTTATTTTTATCCCCCCTTCAGAAACCAATGTTTTGCAACAAAAATGAAAAGCAGATTAATACAAAACTGACCAGAATCTACCAGAAAAAAACAGTTTCGATTTCATAAATAAGTAACGCAATAATAACACTCACTCACAATGTTCCCCACAAGAGGACAGGCTGCTGCTTGCCTGTGGCTGCCACCCGGCTGTCACCACCACCACCACTGCCTAACCCAACCTGATGAAACTAACCTAACCTTACCTACCTAGCCTATCCAAACTAATCTAACCTAACTAAATTAACTTAACTAAATGAACTTAACCTAACCAAATTAACATAAGCTAACCAAACAAGCCTAACCTAACTGGCAAAGCTAAGAAATTAATATGAAGTCATTGCCTTATTTATCTTCATAAAATCTGGTGATGCACTGGAAATAATCAGGCAACAGCCACTGCCGATGGACATCTTCCTCGGATTAATTTGGATATTTCAAATTGAGCTGCTTCTCTCTCCACAGGATGAAAGAAAATGCTATAATTGGTTAAGTTAATTCTGTATTTTTTAATTGGCCACTGGCTGCATTCTCAAACAAAAGAACCAATCACCATGACTAACTTCGTGTTTGTGCAACAGATGTGACACATGCATGCTGGGACAAATGCATCTCTCTCTCTCTCTCTCTCTCTCTCTCTCTCTCTCTCTCTCTCTCTCTCTCTCTCTCTCTCTCTCTCTCTCTCTCTCTCTCTCTCTCTCTCTCTCTCTCTCTCTCTCTCTCTCTCTCTCTCTCTCTCTCTCTCTCTCTCTCTCTCTCTCTCTCTCTCTCTCTCTTTCTGTGTGTGTGGGTGTGTGTGTGTGTGTGTGTGTGTCAGTGTGTCAAGTGTGTGTGGTTTGTTTGACATTGACCTACTTCTTGGTGTCCATAACCCTGACACACTTCCACACTTCCACACTTCCTCCCTCCCCCCCACCACCTTTCAACTTCAGGTAGCTCCAGTCCTTCCTTCCATGCTGGTCCCTATCCCTGCCTCACCCATCCTGCCCCTATCCACACGTCACCCACCCTGCCCCTATCCCCCGCCTCAGCACTCATTACGTCACCACCCACTTGACATAAATTAACATTCGTGCATATAATGGAGTTCCTGGTATCTTCAGGATAGGAACCTGGCCATTTTTTTCAGAAGCTGCCTTGTGTAAGTCACCTGCTGGCTTTTTGCTGTCTCCTTATTTTGCCATGTCCTTGTTTTCTTTTGTTTGTTAACTTGTTATACTCGTAATATCCTTTGGAGGGAAATACTGCAACATTCAGGGAAATGCATTATTGAGAACTTCATATGCTTGTCTACCTGTGTCTTGATTTTTCATATTAGTAATGCTGAGTTTGGAGATGAAACTAATGGCATCCAGTGTGAATGGTCAACAACTCTTACTCATGCTGAAAAAAAATTAAATAAGTTAAGGGATTTATATCTGAAAAATTATTGGCAAAGGCCTCTTATTCAAAAGGCAGAGGCTGGTGTACCAGTGGGACTGTGTTTGCATTGTCTCTCAGGCTGTGCCTTTCTTTCTCCCAATGAACAGCACAGTTTGTTTTCTTTCAAGGCATTTTATGCAACATTTCTGTACACTTACTTCTGTGACTAGACACTTCACTTGTTTCCTTGTGTGTTCTTCCAGTTATGTAATATCAGTTCCAGGAAAGAGGAAGGGCTTCTCTTTATACAGCATCATGATATGTGAAGGAAATAGGAAAGTTTTCATGAGCGTAATACTAGATCCAGGAAAGAGGAAGTTATTTTCCACCAGCATAATATTAATTCCGGGTTAGAGGCATATTTCCTTTTGCATCAGCATTACATCTGGGCCTGTGGGTAAAACAAAATCACCTGCTTTCATCTGGGGGAGGGGTTAGAGGATTTAATCTTTTCTTTTCCCATAGAAGCATAACCCTTTCAAGGAAATGGGTTTTGAGCAGCATACTAGGCCTTCTCTTTTCAAGTGCACAATTTTTGTTCTTGGTAAGAGGAAGGCTTTCATTAATGTAATATTAGATCCAGGAAAAGGGGAAGGTTTCCACTATTTGAATAACAACCAGGAAGGCTGGTGATCAAGGCTGGACTGCAAGGGGATGAAGACAAGGCCATGCTGGGGGTGTGATAGGGGAATGAGGGGAAGGGGAGGAAAAGTAGCACCACCACTAGGGCATGGGGGGAAGGGTAAAATATGCATGGAGGAAGAGGGAGGGGCCAGTAGAGAGGAAAAGAGGGAGGGAAGGGGAGGGGCCACAAGAGAGGAAGTGATAGACAGACAGAGAGAGAGAGAGAGAGAGAGAGAGAGAGAGAGAGAGAGAGGGAGAGGGAGGGAGGGAGGGAGGGACTGAGTGAGGGATGAATGTCATTTCTCCCCCACACACACGGACACATTAACTCGCACTCCCTCAGTCAGTCCTACCTGTTCCCACAAGGCGCCAGGAAGATCAGCCAACCAAAACGCTAACACACTCACAAACGCGTCTTCCTTGCAACGTGCCACTCACGTCACAGGACAGAAGGAAGAGGGAAAGAGAAAGCCTGCAGAAGAGAGGAGATAGAAATACCAGCCTCCTTCATTTTTGTTTTTCTTCATCACTTGTTTCTGCCTTGTGTTGCATGTTGTCGTCATCTCTGTCATCAACTCGTGTCATCAGGTTGGAGAAAAGAAAAGAGAAGACCCAGAGAAGAGAGGAGATACAACACATATAAGTCTTTCTCTCTGGTCTTCTCCAATAACTATTTGTTCCAAGTGTTGTGTGGTGCCAGAGTGTCCCATCAGCAAGAGGACCTCCACATTCAGTGCTACAAGGAAGTCCACAAAGCGTTTCAGAAGAGGCAAGGCACAGCTGCTTCACTCAGATTCTTCATTCCAAGTGGTGTGTGTTGCTGGAGTGTGTTGTCAGTGAGGTAATCTCAACATTTAGTGTCACAATACAAAACTGCCTTCATAACGTGTGAAGCTGTGCACTCTGGTGATGGAAGAATGAAGGAGGGAGAAGTGAAGATGTAATGATTCAATGCCCTCCTTCATCAGTTAGGGATAGTGAGCAAGTTCAAGGAAACTGTGATAATTCAGTGCTCTTCTCCAAGACTGAATGAACGAAAAGAAAGCTGTCTGGATTGAGAAACAAATATTATCAGTTCGTGAATGAAAAGTGTAAAGTGATTGAATAAGAAAGTGATTTGTTTAGATTTCTGAGTTTAAGAAATTGAACAAGAAAACAGAAGATTTGTTGCAGAATACATGAAATCCTGCAAGAAACTTTGTATTTAAGTAAAGAAAAAAACTGAGTCGCCAGATAAAAGAGAAAGGACTGGAAAGGCTATATTTGGAAATAAAACTTTGACCTTGACCCATAAACCTAGTGTATGTGATTCCAACAAAGAACATCCTGTTCCATACTCACCATTCTGGCCACTCCCTTTGCACTCTGCTGGCCTCATTGCCTTTAATCATCCTGTGGCTTAACACAACTAGCCGTCACTTCTGTCCCAACTTGAAATTCCATCCTTCACCACCACAGCCACTGCTTGCTTCATCTTCCAGTGCACACACACACACACACACACACACACACACACACACACACACACACACACACACACACACACACACACACACACACACACACACACACACACACACACACACACACCACCACAAACTTTACACTTAATATAACCACACCACACCACACCACACTACACCTAATCTAACCAAACCAAACTAAACTAAACCAAACCAAACCCAAACCAAACCAATCCAAACCACACCAAAATAAACCTAACCACACCAAACTAAACCTAACCAAACAAACACCATGGCCTCCTTCTCCACTGCTTCCACCTCTAATCTCACCACTGACCTTGACAATGAGCTCGATCCACTGTTCCGCTCGTTGCCATTCCTCTCGGCCGGCACACAGACCATTGGCTATCGCGTCCGCCTACGCATGCGTCATATTTTGAGGGACGTGGCTGAGCTGGCGTACGAGAGGCCTCAGTTCTTCGCCGACGTTCCCCCACCCCCTCTGCTGGTTGGTGCCAAAGGTGACTGCTGATCTTGGGGTTAAATTATCACTTCAACTTTTCCCTCTGTTTTTTGACCAACAGAGAGCAGTACTCTGTATGTATTTCTGAATTAGTGCTACTGGTTTATTTTTATTTTCTGTTTATATATTTATTTATTTTTTTTTTTTTCATGTAAGAGGGGCACTGGCCAAGGGCAACCCATCCAGAATAATTTTCATAATAAATTCTCCAGCATAACTTCACAAAATCAAACCTTATTTATCTGGGAGAAATTTTGTGTGTGGAATGTTCGTGTGGGAAGTTTACCTTGGAAAGACTTAGGGTATGCAGCTGTGGACACCTCTCCTCCATTACTGATTGGCTTGGTGCTAGATGAGCGTTACTTCCTCCTCTTGCATATTGATTCGGATGATGCATAGGTTACTACTTCTTCCTTCTCTCTTGTGTTAAGATGATGCATAGGTTAAGACCACTTCCTTCTCTTGTATTGATTAGGACAATGTATTACTTAATATTTCTTCCTTCTCTCTTGTATTAAGGTGATGCATAGGTTAATGTTTGTTAATTTTCTCTCATATCAATTAGGATGATGCACTCCTCCCTTTTTGTGTATTAAAATGATGTATAGGTTAATGAATCTTCCTTCTCTCTCATACTGATTAAGGTGATGTGTAGATTAATGTTCCCTTCTCTTCTCTCACTAGATGGCCCTCCTCCCATGCCCCCAATGCCCCCTGGGCCTCCCCCATGCACCACCATGGCCAATCCTGCACCCACCACGAGCCAAGGACCTCCTAACATGGGCGGGATGATGGCTCCTCCTCCACCCCCAGGACCGGCAGGGCCTCCTGGACCCCCTCCACCACCCCCAGGAGGCCCAGTCATGCCGGCAGACTATCCCAGTGGAGGTGAGTGTCCAGGGAATTGTAACTTTTTTCTCCTTAAGTTGTTGAATTGATTTTTTTCTCTAAAATTTTGTTGACATTGTGATATTAACTCTCTCTCTCTCTCTCTCTCTCTCTCTCTCTCTCTCTCTCTCTCTCTCTCTCTCTCTCTCTCTCTCTCTCTCTCTCTCTCTCTCTCTCTCTCTCTCTCTCTCTCTCTCTCTCTCTCTGTTTGTAGCATCTTCCCATATTCATTTCCTTCCTCCTCATCACCTTCCCTCACTCATCCTCCCAATCCCCTTATGGACTGACTCACAGCTCTGCCCCTCACCACACAGGGATGATGGGGCCAGGACCGATGGGCATGGCTCCAGGGATGGGTCCCGGCCTTGCCCCAGCAATGATGGGGCCAATGCAGCTGGCAGTGAACCCGGCCACCAATGACGCTCCACTGGAGTTCAACACTAACAAGAACAAGCCCCCCATGCCAGTGTCTTCTAGTGAGTGTTGCTTGAGGGAGAGAGAGAGATTTGATGTTCCTCCCAGTCTGATCTCTTCTATCGTCATTCTTTCTTTTGTTGCTTTCATATATACTGTGGACTCTCCTTTGTTATTATTCCTTATTATATCAGTCAATGAAGTGTGGTTTTTTTACTTTCTAAATTTTGTTAAGAAGTGAAATGGTGATAAAATAAAAAATTACTATTTATGCACTGCTCCTATGAACTCAAAAGAATATTTCATATATGCAGAATGTCTCTCCTCAGTGAAAAAAGTAATCATAACAATGATTCATCCAAGATTGGAGCATGCAGCTGTGGTGTGGTCACCAAGTGTAAAGAAACACCAGGAAATTGGAAAGGATAGTTGACACATGGAACTGTCTTAACAAGGATGTGGTGCAGGCAAAAACTGTTCATAACTTTAAGGCCAAGTTGGATGATCAAGTGGTGCTGTTGCAAAGGCTGTGCTCAAAACATCATCCAATCTGATTTAATCTTCCCTCCATCACCCTCTGCTCACCCTTCACTTTAGATAATGGAGACATGGTGGAGTCCAGCGTGCCGGAGACCATCCTGGTGGAGGAGAGGAGAGATAGGGACCGGGACAGGGACCGAGACAGGGATCGGGACCATGGGAGGGAGCGAGACAGGGACAGAGAGAGATCCCGAGGCAGAGACCGGGATCGAGACAGAGATCGAGAGAGGGACAGAGACAGGTGAGTTGTGTTGTGTGTGGAAGCAAGGTGGTGGTGGTAGTGGTGGCAGCAAAGTGTTCTGTTTTGCTCTTTTGTTTCTTTAATGTTATATAAATTAGTATAAGTAAATTATAGGAGTTGTAGGTGATTTGTGAAAGTTCAGAGTTATACAGGGTGTCCCATGAGGAAAATCACATACTCATAACAAGAAAGAAAAGGACTGATTTGTTTATGTGGAAGCAAAACAACAAGATCATTTAATTTTTCTGTTGAGATTGTTACTGACCTCTTGTTCCTCCTCCCTCCTCCACCAGGGATTCAGACAGAGACAGGGACCGAGACAGGGACCGGCCAGACCGAGACCGTGACCGTGACCGCCGCCGTGACCGCCCCAGGAAGGACAGCAGTGGCGGCGGCAGCAGTGGACGGACCAGTGAGGACAGTCTGCCTGCAGGGAATGGTGAGCTGCCCTCACTGCTGTAGTGTTACTGCAGTTATGACAGTAACACTGGAATTGTATGCTCTGATTTAATATAATATGATGATTATGTGATAATAGAATACAATAATAGTAAAACAATGTAAAAATAGAGAGGGAGAGAATGCATTATTATGAATGTTATTGGTGAATAGTGGCTTGTGCTATTGTGTTGACACAATGCTCTTGTTTGTTTGGCAACAGGCAACACAGCAGTGCAGCCTCTGGAGGCCACCAGCCAGGCCGGGTCTGGTTTTGGACCAATGGGTCCTGGCCCAGGCCCTTGGGGGCCTATGTGGGGTCCAGCTGGAGGACCAATGGGACCCTTAGGACCTATGGGACCAATGGGGGGACCAATGGGACCCATGGGAGGACCTATGGGCCCTATGGGACCCATGGGACCAATGGGGCCTATGGGTCCCCCTACTGAGGGACCACCAATGGTGAGTTGTGCAGGACTGCCTGTGGCTGGAGTAAAACATAGATGGAAATTGTGACAGAGAAGTGACTTGTGGGAAGGGTGTCACTGACTTGTGTATGATGGTAATGTTTTCTCATCAGTTATGCTTTTTACATAGATGTGTATAATATAAATTTTAAGAAAGTATTTTAAACTATTAAAAACTCTTCTATATTTCATAAAATGCAATAGGATTCCTTGTGAATGTATGTCAGCACATATTCATCTATACACGTGTACGTAGGTATATGTGAACTGATGTGACATAACTACAGTGGTGCAGGACACATGGCTACATTGTCATCTTTATTAGGCAAGTCTGTGTCATGACACTTTTGCAAGATACTGTATCTCCAGGGATGGGATGATACTATAGATGGCAGTTGACTGGTGGGAGATAATGTATGGAATTTGATCAAATGAGACAAGAGTATTCAATCAGTGCAGCGGGAAAGACAAGTACAGGGACACTAATCATTGTGACCACCTGCCCTGCACTTCTTTCCTTCAGAGTGGGGACTTCCGCATCACCTGGGGCATGTTTGGGTGGATGATGTCTCCTGAGGGCCTGACGGTGCCCATGAAGAACCCCCTACATTGCAAGACCTGTGTGCTGGTGCCTCCCAACCGCCTGGCCCCACCCCCCACCACCCGGGAGCGACCCCTTGGCTGCCGCACCATATTTGTGGGGGGACTGCCAGAGAATGTGACTGGTGAGAGTGTGTGTGTGTGTGTGTGTGTGTGTGTTTAGTGCATTACTATTCATTATAATCATCGTCATTTCCCATGATTCCAGGGTCTGTGTCTCACAATGGGTTGTCTTTTTGGACCCTACTGTTTGATTCCCTTTGTGCATTTTGATAATTTAATGAAGTGCATGATTCAGTCCACCCATCACAGCACTCTGTTGTGCATCCAATAATTAAAGTGTGACTGATACACTGCTTCTGTGCTTTTTTTTGATTACTGTGTGGCAAAGACAGAAAAGATAAAAGCTATCACACCTATTGCCTCTTAAGTGACACACCTGCCCACCCCGCCCTTAACATGGTGTGCGCCATTAGTACTCTGGGGAGTTGAAGTGAAGGGAAGAGGATAAATGACAGGATGCATGACAGATGTGAATTTTTACTTTTGTATTTAATTTTTGACAATTGTGAGATCAGTGTTTCCCATATCACAGCATATTGGGATGTAGCCACCTATCAAAGCTTCCCTTCAGGAGGATACAATATCTAAAATAGGTTAAGTGCAGTAGAGAGGGACATGAAAGATGAATAAGCCACAGAGGGCAATATGCTTCCATGCCAGTGAGTTGAAACATGAAGGAAAGGTACATAAAGAAGAGAGGAGCATCAAGACACCTCCAGACAGAGTGTGGCATGGCACAACTGAGCACAGCACACAAGTAATGCACTCCATATTGTTGTACCATCTCAACTTCTCACAGTCTTTTAAGATATTAGCCATCACTTGCAAGGAGAGTGAAAAGTGAAAGAGTTCTAGTCATTCACTGTAGTACTTATTGAGTATGGAGAGAGAAATCAAGAAGAAAATAGTGTAGGGTGAGTTCAGCAGTACTCTGTGTTGCTAGAGCACTGGATCTGTGTTTCTTTCTCTAGTTTCCACAGCAATGAGGCCATTTGTGAATAAATTCAACACTGCATTGCAGAATGGTTGATAACCTTGACTTTTTCAGCAGAATTAAAAGAATTAAACTGTCAAAAGTTATTAACAAAAAAATAAATTTCATGAAGCATTGTGTGTCTGGCTGTGTGATGTGTTTTCATTCTGTGCCCACTACTATGCTTTTCTGTAAGAGGCAGTGTCTCATTTTGCAATGATGCACCTTATGCCTAATTCCTGCATACAGGTGCCAAGCCACTGTGAAAGGAAGGAGTGTGAATGTGTCAAGGAAATTAAGCACAAAAATTATACCCTGCATGCTACTTAACTTGGAACCATGAATATGGAATGCAATACAACAATGGGGGACTCAGGGTGAACTACATGAAATTTCCATGTGGGAGTCCAAGTTGAAGTTGACACAGCTGAAAATGTATAACACTGTGTCTGAGGAAGCAAGATGTTTGTGAGAGAAGTGGAGTACAGCAGTGTATGGGAAAGGGCACTGTGAGAAAGGTGGATGTGCATTATGGGAGAGGAATACCTAACTGTTTAGTATGAACTAGTTTGTAATGATGAAACTGTATGTGGTTTTCTCTTTCCTCCACCCGTGAGACTCCATTATAAACAAATGCACTTGTCATTAATTTTTTCCTTCTTTCACATGTGAGATGCCATAAAAAAAATAATAATAAATAATAATGAATTAATAAATATATAAACAATCACAGGAGAAGACAAAAAACTTTATAAAGCACTCAACTTTTCACTGCAAATCACACAGCTTTACCATTAGTATTCTTGACACCACCACCACCACCACCACCACCACCACTACTACAAAACTTTAGCAGAAGTAATACCCAGTTATTCATTAGTACCATGGGATATGAAACCAGAAGATATGGAGTATTAAAGCAAAGAAGTGAAAGTTGAAAGTTAGTTTAAAGAATTGATGCTAACAATCTGTGAACCTGTGAAATGTGTGTGTGTGTTTGTGTGTGTGTGTGTGTGTGTGTCTGTGTGTACTTTCTACAAATACAAGGGCAGTAACAATAATAATAATAGGGTTGGTAATAAGGTCCAGTGTTTTGAGGTCAGTTTGTTGCAACACCTCTTCCTTTCTCTTGTGTGCAGCATTCCACTCGTCCTGGTAACATCCTTCCCCCCCCCCCCCACATCCTACTAATCTGGCCCCACCCTTACTTCCTTTCCCCCGTTTAACCTCTCTTTTATCCCCATTCTGTCTACCTATTTTAAACTCTACCCACACCCACTCTTATCTCTGTTTATATCCTTTTCATCAATATGTCTTTGTTTGTTATATTTTTTTATTGGTGAAATTTATCTATCTTTGTTGCCAAGCTACATAACCCGTCGTACTCTGTTTACTGTTCTCCACACATCTGTTTACCTTCTCCCTTCCTGTCAAGGCCAAACAAACAGACTTTCCCTGTCATTCAATGTGTACAGCCCCTTTGCTGCCTCCCTCTCTACTCTGTCTCCCTCCCACACAGTCACCGTCAGAGCTGTGGCTGAAGTACTCCTCACACACTCGCTCATACTCAGCAAACACACACGTACACATGCATCCCTGTAACTGAAACTTGTGTAGATGTGTGACTGAAGTGCCTACCATTCACTTGCTCATTCACAAGTGGCTGAGAAAGTTTGCACAAGAGGACGACAATCACACACTCACAAACACATACAAAAACATACACAGTGAGGAACAGGCGTACAGTCGAGTTGCTTAGCTCAAGTTGTGACGTGTTTGAGCAGCAAAGCCAGGATGCGTGAACTCAAGCACTATGTTGCAGAGGAGATCGTGCGGGACGTGTTTGAGCGGTGCGGGGAGATCACCACCATCAGACTCAGCAAGAAAAACTTCTGCCACATACGCTACGAGCTGGAGGAGTTTGTCGACAATGCAATCTTCTTGTCCGGTGAGTTAGTGGTGCAATTTTATCTTTTGTTTTATTTTCAATACTTTTTTTTTTTTATCTTTTGCTTTCCCTTTTTTTTTATGAGTGAGTTGTATATTTTCTCTTTTTTTTATCTTCTCTCCATCTATTTTTTATTCATTTTTCTATTATTTTTTTTTTTCAGCTATTTCTTAATGTTTATGATGTTGTTTGGTGAGGTTTATTTCCTTACATATGATTGTGTGTGTGTATCTATGTATGTGTGTGTTCATATGCAAAATTGACTACAAATCTACATTCTTTTTTGTCTATAATTAGTACTTATGCACTCTCTCTCTCTCCAGGTTACCGCATGAGGATCAACAACAGCACAGAGGCAGCTAACACAGGAAGACTCCATGTAGATTACGCCCAGGCCCGGGATGACCAGTGAGTAGAGGCTGAGTGAGGGTGTCATGTAAGGCAAGGGAGTGAGATGTGATGGTGAAAGAAACGTGAGTTGAAATGAGAGTACTTTATCTTGTGTATAGTTCACCTGTTGCTTTCTCCACTTGAGGGTGAGAACAGAGGAAGGCAGAATTATAAGGTCACTATTGTAGGCCTTTCTCAGCACAGTCGGTATAAGTGGGAGTGGAAAAACAGTTACAGAGAGAACACAAACTACTAAGCTTATTATTGTTTACTAATACTCACCTCCTTCACCACAACACAGATATGAGTGGGAGTGCAGACAAAGACAGCTACAGAGAGAGCAGCGGCACCGTGAGCGCATTGAGGCGGAGCGGCTGCGGCCCCCCTCCCCCCCGCCGGTGGTGCACTACTCTGAGCACGAGGCGACCCTCATAGCAGACCAGCTCAAAGGTGAGACATAGGGCTGACCTTTGCTGTAGGGGATTGCTTACTGTGTGTCCCAGCTAGTATGGTAAATTTTTCAGCCTAACAAAACTCAGGTGTCATTTTATATACTGAGAATAAAATGTAAAGTCTTCCTTCACCGTTAGACTCATGACCAATTGAATCTTTAGCATTTCCTTCCATACATTATAGCATTTCACATTATAAACCACCTTATAAGCCTGAATGTATGGTAAATGGAATAAAAACACCCACACACACACAAACACATGCACATTAACAACTCCTTCACACACCCACAGCCGACGACAGCTTCTCCAAGGCTGCCCAGATCCTCATCACCTGGCTGGAGCGCGGGGACTGCAGCAAACGCAACGCCGGCACCTTCTACAGCATGATCCAGTCCACCAACTCCCACGTGCGGCGCCTCATGACAGAGAAGGGCCAATATGAGGAGGAGCTGGCCAAGTTTCGGGAACAGACGCGTGCCAGGATGCAGGGGGTCGTAATGCAGTGTAAGTGTCTCTCCCGTCATCTCTCTCCTCTCCTCGTCACAAGCTCACCCTTACCTCCCCGTTCCTATTTTGGTTTGTTCCTTGCTAGGTGGCTGGTCATGGTTGATTGGTTGGTTAGTTGACTGGCTGGTTGGTTGGTGATTGGTTATTGGTGGTGATGATGGTTGTTGTTGCTGTTGTTGTTGTTGTTGTTATGATGGCTGGTGGTTGTGGTTGGCATCATCTATTCGTAGTTTTTTATTTGTATTGTTTAGTTTTTTGTGTGCTTATTTAGTTCTGTTTTTTTTTTTTTTTTTTTTTTTTTTTTATGGCTCTGTTGCTTCTACTATCTGCATTTTTTGAGTTTAATTTTTTTTCCCATTTTACTTTGCTTTATTTATTTATTTATTATTATTATTATTATTATTATTATTATTATTTATTTATTGATTTATTTATTCATTTATTTATTTATTTATTTATTTATTTTTTGGCTTGTTTTACTCTCTGTTTCATCATCTCTCCCTCCCCTCTGTTTAGCCCCTGGCATGTTTATAGTGTTTTTAGTACATTGTTCATTATGTATTTACCTTACATTCTCATTAGTTTTCCTCTTGTTTTGTTGTATTTTTCTCCCATCCCACTGACTGCACACTGAAAACAATGGCTAAATTTTCCATGCCATTTCTCTCTGACAATATGCACCTACTTCATTCCTTATCCTTTCTTACACCTGTAGCTCTTGCTTTCATATTAAACCTTTTCGTAGTACTTTCTCCGCATGGCACTTTCGTAGATTATAACTTTAATTTTACTTATGGTACATTTGTTTTGTTTGTTTATTTTCTCGTATCTATCATCACCATTGCCAGACCCCTTCCATAGCTCATTGTATCACCCCCACCAAGGAAGGGAGGGTCATAGGAAAGAAGGAAGGAAGGAGCACCACCAAGAGAACCAACATTGGAAACAGGCTAAGGAATGTGGTTTTGGAGAGAGAGAGAGAGAGAGAGAGAGAGAGAGAGAGAGAGAGAGAGAGAGAGAGAGAGAGAGAGAGAGAGAGATATGATTTAGCTTGCAAGAAAATGCCCATCCCAGGAAGTGATTGATTGCGAAAGGTAATGTGAGAGAGAGAGAGAGAGAGAGAGAGAGAGAGAGAGAGAGAGAGAGATGGGGACATGGGAACAAAGCAGGACAATTGTGACTGAAGATGAACTGTTCTGAGCAGGTATAGATGGTGAGTTTGTATATTCACATCAATGTCATCACCACCATCACCACCACCACTACTGTTATCATCATCATCTTGGACGCTTGAGAGGGCCGGGCCTGACCAACCCTCTTTGTATAATCACTTGTTTGCTGTACAGTACTGCCTCTTGTCATTAATTTTAAGCAAGCTTTTTCCAGCTTTCGTGCAGGGAGCCTTCTGAGTCCGTAAGTATCCCCTTTCCCCACCACGACCATTACTATTACCATTTGCTTCCCTGTTATAAGTCCCTCGTCCCTTCCCTACATCCCTCCATCCCTTATGCTAATCACAAGCTGATGCTACTGTATGTTATGTTTATCTTGGGAGGGTTGTTCAGATATTCACTGCATAGGAAGAGAATTCAGGCATAGATCACTTCCCATTGATAATATTTATGATTCACAGAGGTTCACTTTTCTTTCTTTTGCTTGTGAAGGAGTCATGATTCAGAAAGGCTCTTAATGTGTAGATGATCTCATTGCTTGGGAAATTAGATCTCACTGACTTGAAAGGTGTATTTCTGACTACAGAGGCATTACTTTTCTGTTTTGGTTGTCGTTTGTATTGCCATCTGGGCAGGCTGTTTTAATTGGTTACTGGTAGTCAGTCAAGTACACTAGGTTCCTCTTGTGGGCCGTGAAGTGTTCAGGAATACACGCATGTCAGTGCTTGAGTCCCCTGCCAGATGGTGCAGCTGAACCTTATTGATGTGCAGTC
>NC_087179.1:16744379-16751879 GCF_035594125.1 Scylla paramamosain | reverse complement strand
TCACTCAGTCGGTCAGATCGAGAGAGTCTTCGTCGCAGCAGGTCACCAGAAGGTCTGGGACCACTTCACCAAGGCACAGAGGCGCAACATTGAGATGTGGAAGAAGCAGGCGGAGGTACGGCTCCCCCCCGGCACCGCCCGTCCACAGGATGCCATTCCACCCGCGCTCTTCACACCCACATGATCTAAACACACCTTGAAGAGGGATTATAGAGAGAGACTGGCTCACTTCTGATATGGATAGCCATTTTGGTGTTAATTGTAGGATGTAGCATTGTTCATTTGTGTTTTGTGTTCATGTAGCCAGTGTGTATTAGTTTACACCTGCCTTAGTTGAAGCTCTGGTGGCATCTTATGAGATCTGAGTGCTCTGTCAGTCAGCAAAGGTTAGGCCACAGCGGAATGTTGGAAGTGTGCCAGTCTCTCCAGCACAGCCAGTAGTAGGGTGCCATGTGGAGCCGCCTTGTGGTGTGGTCGCGGGCCGGGTCCTGTGGGCGGAGCAGTGACCAGTCCACGTTCATGGTGCACACTGTGTGAACGCCAGCTGGGCCACGTTCACGGTGCATACGTGTAAATGTTGGCTGGGCCGCGTTCACGGTGCACACTGTCTGAACGTGGACGACACATGGGGGATTTTTTATATTTCCTTAATGAATCACCTTGTAGCAAAGATTCTCTGGGTCCCCACCACAGCCCCTTCCCATGTGTGTCTGTGTCTCGCTTTGATTCCTCTTAATCTTTGCATCTTTTCCTCTGTTCCTCTTCCTTATCTGTCTGGTAATGTCCTGCTTTTCATTCAATTTTCTCTGCCTCAGTTTATTTCTCTACTAATATGTATTCTCTAGTGGTGTATATATTTCTCTGTCTCATTTCCCTTGCCTTATTTCCTTCAGTGTTTCAGCTGCCTCTCTCAGCAGACACTTGACCCATCATTGAAGTCATGAGTCCTTTTCATTACAGAGCTTGCCATTTCATTAAAAAAAAAAAAATGAGAATCACCTTAAGCTGTGGTGCTTTAGTCCTAGGGAATCTTTGTAGTGAGAGTGAGTGAGGGCTGAGCATCCTTTCTGGCCAGGTGTTGTATCTTACTTTGTCTCCCTTTTACACAC
Source organism: Scylla paramamosain (assembly GCF_035594125.1). Classification (NCBI taxonomy): domain Eukaryota; kingdom Metazoa; phylum Arthropoda; class Malacostraca; order Decapoda; family Portunidae; genus Scylla; species Scylla paramamosain. The sequence continues at coordinate 16,750,770 of NC_087179.1, read as the reverse complement.
AATACTTGGTGCCCATTCAGTACCTCCTTGCATCTTTCCTTCCCTTCATTGTGCCACCTCTCTCCTGGCCAGGCAGTGACCCCCAGCCCTCACAAGTGCAATCTAGTTGTCACTATCATGTACTATATGCCAACAGGTAAAAAGTTGCATGCAGTATTCCTGGTGAGAGCAAATGACTGAGTGAGTGGTAGCAAGTAAGACAATGATAGCGTGCAGAGGAATGAACGAAGAAAGGAAAGTCAGCAGTAAACAGTCAGTCTCCAGTTTAAATTCTTCATTTTCACACAATTTACACCACCTTCTTCTGCTGTTTGCTGCCGTGGGGGATGTCTCCTTGCAGTGCACTCCCCGAGCATAGGGCGAGAAAGTGACTCGGCAAGGAGACACTTCCGCAGCGGCACGAGACGGCAGGAAGAGGCGGTGTAAAGTGGCCAGAAAGTGAGGGAGTCAAGCCGAGGACTGATTCCTGTCCCAAGGTGGTTGTGGACTTGACGCTAAGTGCATGGGTCTGGGGCTGGCCGAGTAGTCCACATTGGCAGAGCTCGTCAGGCTAGGCATGACTCAGGCTCAGTGGAGGAGAAATCTGTGGCTGGTAAGGAATGAGGAGAAGTAGCAGTAGGAGGATCAGGAGCAGGAAGAGGAGGAGTGGCTGAGGAAGGAGGAGCATGGGTGTACAATGCCGCTCTCTTGACACAACAATTGAGCTCTTGCCACTTTTTTAGATATAAGCTCTCAGATTGTGTTCTCTTCTTTTCTTTCGCTCTCCAGTTTCATCCACACGACATAAGCTTTTTTATATTCCATTTAGTCCTCTCATCATTTATTTAATCCACTATCCTCTCATGGATGAACCCCCACCCATGGCCCAGTCCAGGTCTAAGCCAATTGGAACACTCTGAGCCCCTTGCCACTCCCACACCGGCCTTGGCACTGGAGAGCCGGCACAAGGTAGGTGGGGCTTGCTCAGGTAAGGCAGTCAGTGGGCGGCCATGGGTGGGGTTCAGGAGGCGGTGGCATCCAGGTCGCCGTGTGTGTGTGTGTGTGTGTGTGTGTGTGTGTGTGTGTGTGTGTGTGTGTGTGTGTGTACATGAAAGTTTTGTTATAGTTGATTCTTTTCCTTCCCCCAGCCTAAAATTGATCCTGTACTTTTTTTTTTTTTTCCTAATCTTCATGGTACTGTGGAAGTGCTTTAGAGTGCAAAAATGTGTGTGTTTGTGTGTGTGGAAATATGAGTACCTGTCCGAGAGAGAGAGAGAGAGAGAGAGAGAGAGAGAGAGAGAGAGAGAGAGAGAGAGAGAGAGAGAGAGAGAGAGAGAGAGAGAGAGAGAGAGACTCGCATACACACACACAGACACACGGATGCCACCAAATGCCACCGGGCACTCATCAGCCAAACTAACTAACTTTCCTTTCCTTGGTGTCGCAGGAGATCAAGGAAATTCAGCTGGATGAGTCAGACAAGGAGGATGCTGAGGAGATGGATGTGTCTGATGAGGAGGACATGGTACAGCCACCCAGGAAGAAGATGAGGCAGAATGAATACCTCAAGGTGAATCACTAGGCCCGCTGGAAACTATGGGTGAATGTATTTGTGTGAATGAGGAGAGCAAAACTAGGGCTTGGCATTTGTCACTTGTTGCAGTATTGATTCACTTAGTTGTATAGTTACAGGATTCATTGAAGCTAAAGATGTTTGGTCTTTCAATACTTTATCATCATATCTCTTTAAAATTTATGTTTCTATATCGTTGTGGTGAAAGAGCAAAGCATTTTGAGTATGGGCCAAAGCTATGTTTAACCCTTTCACTGCAATACACAGTGATTCATAGCACATGGAAACTTTAATAAGCATCTACAAAAAAGAAGAGGATAAAAAAAAAAAAAAGAGGATTTTACAACTTCTGACCAATACAACATTTGGAGGTGACTGCAGAACAAGAAAAGGGGTCTCATAGTGGTTAGTAATGACGGAAAGATGTACCAAATAGCAATGGAAGGGTTAATTAAAGTAAGAGACCATTGTCCTCGGAGCTGGCCATCCTGCATACACCACTACTGCCCTCAGGAGGAGAATGACAGCCTACGGTGCCAGATGGAGGCCTACAAGAACGAGGTAGACCTGATCAAGGCAGACCTCAAGTCGGAGGTGAGCATTCGGGACGACCAGATTGAGGCCTTTAAGAAGACACTCCAGGGCATGCAGCAGGTGAGTCTTGTTGTTGTTGTTGTTGTTGTTGTTTCATTTTGCAATTCCATATGACCAATGTTTTATTGCAGTGTCAGAATTTTCAATCAATTTATCTTAATTGTCATTATGTTCTTCTTTTCCTTCTTGTTCTTGTTCTTTTCTTGTTGTTCTTGTTCTTGTCCTCCTCCTCCTCCTCGTCCTCGTCCTCCTCCTCCTCCTCCTCCTCCTCCTCCTCCTCCTCCTCCTCCTCCTCCTCCTCCTCCTCCTCCTCCTTCATATTCATCATCTTCCTAATTATTGACAAACTTTTCTACATTCTCTAAAGCCTCTAACTGAACACATACATACAAAGACAACCTTCATACATCATTGACTTCATTTGTACATATGTAAGTTTACCAGAGCCACTCCAGTCACATATCCAAACTAGTGACTCCTCTTAGTCCACATAACCACTCACTCCACTCCACCCTTCCACCCCTCCAGACACTATCGGACAATGCCGTGCGGAAACGACAAGACGATGCGAAGATGGCAGAGCTGCAAGCCAAACTGAAGAAGCTGAGGGAGCAGATTGGAGGAGGAACTGAGGGAGGAGAAGAAGAAGGCAAGGAGGAGATTGATGATCTCTCCTCCCTTCCTACTGCTCCTCTTTCTGACAAGTCTGCAAGGCTCATTGGTGGGTAGTTGGTGTGGTGTGACTGGGAGAGGGAGAAATAATGGTTGGTTTTACTACAGGAGAGATGAGGAAATAGTGGGGTTTAGGAAATAGTGGTTAGAGGAAATAGTGGGTTTTACTGCTGGGCTGGGAAAAATGGAAAAGCCATACATTATGTTGACAAAAATATTGACTGATTTTACTATAGAATTGGGAAAAAAGTAAAATAATTTTTATGTAGGTAAAGTTATTAATTTTACTATAGAATTTAAAAAGAAAAGTTCCTTATTATAGAAAAAAGTGACTAATTTATATTTGTTCTACAGGCCTGACTTCCACCTTCCTCCACATACACCCAAAAGGCGCCAGTGTGGACTACATTTGGTCTTTCATCCAGCAGTTTGACAAGGAGATCCGCCCATCAGACATTGAAGCCATGCTCAACCAGTGAGTGCTGGACTTGTGCTTACAGCAACACCATGCTGTCTTCTAATGCAGAAATTGAGTGTCATTTCAACATTCTTATTCTCAGTACACTCTTAAATTTAAGTAAAGTGACATTATATAATTACAGAAGTTTACTGAAATTTTGTTGCCAATTTTATCTTGTATAGTTAAAAAACAAGCTCAAAATTTCTGAATAGATAGATATTCTTGTTGCTATATTCTGTCTATCTGTCTTTCTGTCTATCAGTCTGTCAGTCTACTTCTCTCTCTGACACATTAGTCCCTGTAGATGGATATGGCAGATGAGCTTTCACCTTTCTGTGTCCAAACAATCCCTCTGCGGTAGATCAAACCTTCTCCCTCTGTCAGTGCCTCTTTCATGCATCCTGTTCTTTCCTCTCCCAAGCAGCCTTCTTCTCTTACTAGGATCTTCAATTTCACTCACATACATTTCCTTTACAACTTATCACTTCATCCCTTGAGTGTTCTTCCATGTTCCTGCTTTTCTTCCCCAGATACCCAACAGTATACAAGCAGATCACCACGGGAGTCGGAGCATGTCTGGAACGCAAGTGGATATTCACTGGCTTTGAGACCACAGTGTAGGGTGCCTTGGAGTGTAGACTTTTGCCCGAGTGATGGCAGGAACCAGAATACATGTTTAACTGCCAGCGTCCATATAAGGGTGAGCTAAGGCTGGGGTAGGGGGGGAGGGAAGTGAGGACTCATCATGTATTCAGATCGGTTTAATTGAAGCTGCCATTAAGCTGTGGTGGCAGTTGGTGAGTCCATAGGTCATAGTTAAGTTATTGAATCTGCAAAGCCTCTTGTCATGGATAACAAAGGTTGCCATCAAGCAGGGAGGACAGTTGGTGTGCCCTAGAAAGTCCAGTTTAAATCATGGGATCTGCCAAGCCTCTTCTGCACAGTCAGTACATTCTCAGTCCTGGTAATGTCTTGAGTTAAACTTTCAAGACCATTGGGTGGATTGAAGACTCCTAACACCACCAGTGAGACCATATAACACTAGTGGCAATGCCAACAAGTATGTGATGGTGTCACAGGGAGATAAAATTACAGGACAGCCAAAATCAGCTAGGCATCTTTGTACCGTGGCAAGTGTGGCTCAGTTGGTAAGGAGCTGTCTACCATGTGTGACCTTTCACTGGTTCATTTCCTGGCCATTCATTTCTTACAAGCTTTAAATAAATTTCCTCTAAACATGACTTGATGGCATCACACGGGAAATGGAGCAGAAAGGATACTAAGATTGGGATACAAAGGAGAGTTACACTGAGGAAGGGCTGTGTGATAAACATGGGAGGGTTAGGCTGTAATCAGCATTGGGAGGGAATTACATGGGGGATTACAACAGGGATGGTTAGTCCAGGGAGTGATAAATAGGGATTAAGAGGGGATTGGGTGTAATCGTGGGAGGATGAGCGTTGTGAAACAATACTAGCTTAGTGTGGGGAATTGTAAAGGGAAGGGGAGTGAAAGGAGACAGGGTGTGTTCATGAGAGGATGAGCAAGTGAGAGTCTGTGGAGCTTAGAGCACAGGAAGGAAATAAGGGAAGGGTAGTGGTAAGTGAAGATTTAAAGGGATAGGGTGTAATTGTTGTGGAGAAATGTCAAAGAAGAGGATGCAGAAATACACTAGTGCTTGTATTTGAGAAGAAAATTGAAGAATAAAACTAGCAGTTATATCAGAATCTGAGTGTGAAGAGGAATAAAGTGGAGGATGAAGACTGAAACCAGCTACAAGATAAAGACTGATTTACAGTAGCAAAAACCACAGCAAAATTTTTTTCGGTTCTGTGTTCAAGGGCATTAAAGTTGCTTAGTGCCACAATACAGCTGCATTTCAGTCAACCACTGCAATGGTCTTGTGCTGGAACTGGAGTAAACTGACATTCAGTACCAATACCAAAGCTAGGTCCAACTAAATGGTGGTGGCAAACCAAATTGAGCATATCTGATATGCTTCTAATAGACTGTGACTGCTGAATTAATAGTATGTAAACCTTGCTGATTGTAAGAATACCTTGACCTTGATCTTGGCTACTGAAGAATTGGACTGATTATTGTACAAAGGAAGAGAAAATGAAGAATAGGAAGTGAAACAAGTGCTTGTATTCAGAACTTAGTGTGTGGAGGAAGAAAGGAAAGAATGAAGAACAAAACCACTAAAGAGATAAGGAAAAGGGAAGAAATTGCAGTGTGTTGGTGAGAAGAGAAGTGAGAACTCAGTAAATGTACAGTTTTGAACATATTGATTTACATGAGTTTAGGACCTGACATGTAAGCCTGACTCCACAAGATATAAAGAGTAGCTTATACTTCACCACTGAGGCACAAAGTGAAGGTGTTAGTCCACTAACCACCATAGCCTGAGAGGTTGTGTTCATCGTGCTGCATCATGCATTTTCTTGTCCATATTTAGTGTGTAATGAGTTGTTTTTTGTATTGACGTGTAAATATAGATGAAAGTATAATAAACACCAAAATGAGAAAACAAATTATCTTTAAGCACCATATTTTGTGTGTGTGTGTGTGTGTGTGTGTGTGTGTGACAACTGATTTTTTTTTGTTTAGACTTAGTGTCTTATAAGTTAAGTTTGTATTGATGTCTAAATATAGAGTTAAGTATATTAAACATCAAAAAGAGAGAACATATTATTTTTCACCATTGACGTTTAACAGTTAGGTCATTTTTCCCCTTTAGTAAGTACTAATATTATTTTATTAATATGAAAATACAGACGCTAGTAAATCAAATGCTGAAATTAGATTTTTCTTTTTATTGTTCGATGTTTGACAGTTACTTCAAATTAATACATGCAGTTGTTTTATTACACAAAATATCTGATATCCCTATAATTCACAGTACTTACAAGGTTATTATAGTCCCCCAGCATATCAGTCTTCTCAGGCTACAACACTATCATAGGAATGGCGAGGTTGTGATGGTGGTGCATACAGAAAGTCAGTATTTTAGTATGGAAGATTAAAAAGTTATTAAACTATACATGCTTAAGAAGGGGAGGATAGTGGTTGTTATCGGGGAGCAGAGATATCCGGTTCGCACACACCCACCC
>NC_087179.1:16676879-16741879 GCF_035594125.1 Scylla paramamosain | reverse complement strand
GTCAATTGAAAGAAATGCCTTGATTTATTTATTTTATTTGTACGTGGTCTCTCTCTCTCTCTCTCTCTCTCTCTCTCTCTCTCTCTCTCTCTCTCTCTCTCTCTCTCTCTCTCTCTCTCTCTCGATAAAACGAATATCGACCGTCATATTTAACATGTTCTCTTGAATCGACCTGTTCTTACTGTGTGTGTGTGTGTGTGTGTGTGTGTGTGTGTGTGTGTGTGTGTGTGTGTGTGTGTGTGTGTGTTGATCCATCTGCTTAAACCTGAGACACTTGAAGGACACTGTCACCAGCATCGATTTTCAGTGTGTCCTGCCAGGAGCATGTATTTTATCCACACCGACTGATTGACTCTCTCTCTCTCTCTCTCTCTCTCTCTCTCTCTCTCTCTCTCTCTCTCTCTCTCTCTCTCTCTCTCTCTCTCTCTCTCTCTTAGATTAATTTATGAAGTTGTTATTCGAGCTTCTTTTTATAATTGTATTCTTTTTGTTCTTTTACAGAATATAAAGAATTTAAAAGGCGGAAAAAAAAGCTGGGAATGTATTCATTTATTCATATTTCTTACAAATTTATAGTTTTCTCGTTTCATCACATACAGTAAAAAAAAAATAAATAAATAAATAAAATAAATAATAATAATAATAATAATAAACAAATTTAAGTCGGAATCTATAATGTAGGCGCATGCACACACACACACACACATACTCACGTCCAACCGTCACAAGCCAAGTAACAGCAGCGGCACAAACGGTAATGGGTCAGCTTTCGTCTCTCACACCGCGCTGGCATTTGAGCACTGAGAGGTTACACTTGATAGCCACGTGTCAGGCCACCATTATCAGCACTGACCCTGACTTCTGCTCTAAGCCACATCATACTTTATTAGTAACACACACACACACACACACATACACACGCGCGCGCACACACAAACACTGGCACTACGTCATATCTCATTTCCTACCACCAGCTTGCAGTTAGAGACATTAGGGAGAGTTTTAGTTATATAGACAGGGATGGTAGATAGAGGTAAGTAGTCAGACAGATTTCATACAGGGACAGCCATTTGTAGGCCTGCTGCTGGCTTTTCACTGCATTACGTGGCCAGTGTTCTGTTTTTATTCCAACGTCTTTCTTACTGTAAAATGCCCTGCCTTTTTAATTGTTCTCATTTTTCTTTTTTATTTTGTAATCAGACCACTTCTAATAAAAAAACTGTTATGTTACTAAACTTTTCGTATTTCATTGGCTGTGTATTAACGTTGTGGTGCACTCCTCCAGCACCGTCACGTCAAATAACCCGGGTTGATGCGCATCTCACCGAGCCACGAGTTGTGTGCTGCGTTATCGTCACATGCTGGACAGGAAGACTCCAAAATATCCGTCTGACCACATTATTCTTGCAGTTTCCTTTATTTGTTTATTATTTTATTTTATTTTATTTTATTTATTTATTTTTTTTTTTAGGGGAGAGTGGGGCACCTTCAGCATAGAGGCACACTAAACCATTTGATTGTCCAAGATTATATTTTTCTTCTGTATTTCAATGAGTTTGGTTCCCGCCACTTCGCCTGGCAGTTTCCAGCACAAAGGACAGTGGCTATCTCAAAGTGGCCTCACAGGATTTGCCACGTTGAGGACTGGTGGGGTTTTTGCGTCGTCTGTACTCAGTTTTATGTTCTTGTATATTTCAAGTTAAATCACCGTCACAAATGCAGTTACCAGCACAAAGGACACTGGCTGCATCAACATGGAGGTCACACAGGGACTGCCACGTGTAGGCCTGGTGGCTTTTTTAATCTTCCTTTGTGTTCTTGCGCATTTCAATGGACATAGATATATTTAATGAGTTTGGTCCGCGTTACAATACCAGTTTAAAGCACAAAGGACACTGCATGGCTGTCACAACATGAAGGTCGCACTGTCCTTGCCCCAGTATTAAAATTACCTTTAGATACATTCATACATACATACACCAGCCCGAACACGCCACTCATTAACACCGCTCTGATTAACGCACTCTAGTAAAAATGGAGAGAAGTCTGCACATGTTACACTGATTAAACATGTGCCTGCCTTCCTGTCTAGCTGCCTGTCTGTCTACTTTAATTATGGATTGTACGTGAGTTTACGTTTTGAGGGTTAATTATCACACCATCATGAGGAGCTTCTTGTTTAGTGAAGTGTGCAATGAAAGTGTGCGTGGTGATGGAAGAATGGTTGGATTTAACGTCTCTATAGGTACAAGCATGTAAACTCTCTCTCTCTCTCTCTCTCTCTCTCTCTCTCTCTCTCTCTCTCTCTCTCTCTCTCTCTCTCTCTCTCTCTCTCTCTCTCTCTCTCTCTCTTGATAGATTAGTTGGTTTGTTGACGTAGACAAAGTACTTTTTTTCCTAGTATAAATTTAGATACTTTCAGGAAATAGTCGAGAAGTGTGAGAGAGGCATTAACTAAAGGAAAAACAAGACTGGACAAATAAATGCAGTGACCGGACTACACAAGTTTAGCTGAAGCCCTCTATACTACGCACACACACACACACACACACACACACACACACACACACACACACACACACACACCTTATCTAGCATAATCCTGTTAAGCAAATAGAAGATTACTGAGGAACAAGAAGAAAAGGAGTCAGCAAACAGTAACATTTGCATAACGATAGAGGAAAGTACAACCACTCGAGAGAGAGAGAGAGAGAGAGAGAGAGAGAGAGAGAGAGAGAGAGAGAGAGAGAGAGAGAGAGAGAGAGAGAGAGAGAGAGAGAATACTACCATGCTTTCTAATACTGAAGCACATAATACTTTCCAAAGGTTACTGATAGAAGATTCGTAAGTTGGGGTGACTTTAAAGGGAGGGGAAGAAGGAAATGAGGACATGATAAAGGAACCTGTGGCACTGTCAATATTGATCACAGACAAGGCGTGCAGTTCTCTTTGTTGACCAGCAGGGACATGTGACTCATTAGGCTGGAGGGGAAGAAAGCATTAATTGAGAGTGAAGGCCATAAGCAACATTCATATCCCTACAACACTCAGCAATACTCATAAGCAACATTATATTCTTACAACACTCAGCTATACTCATAAGCAACACTGGAGGGCGGGAGGGGAGGGTAGAAAATGAGGTGACGTGATCATGGTGTACTTGTGTGTAGAGGGAAGAAGGAAAGATTGATGTGGGTTTCGTAGTGCAGCAACAGTCAACACTAAGAGAGCACACTAAGAAATTGTACGAAAAAGAGCGAAGAAAGATGTAAGGAAACCGTTTTTCTGCCAGAGGAATCAACCAGTGGAATGTATTGACTGAGCAAGCTGTGTGTGTGTGTGTGTGCGTGTGCAAGGAACATTCATAACTTTAAGGATAAACATGACAAATTAGCTTTAAAAGATGGGGCATTACAAGCTTGACTCATTCCTCTAACAATCCAATTAGGTTAGAACAATTAGCAAAGAACTACAAAAGCACAATACTTTACCAGCAACCATTTATTCATTCCTCCACAAATTACTTATTATTCCTTATGGGACTGGACAGCTTATGAGCCTTCCCCACTGCAGTTACAGACAATACCCCCCAAGATTTTCAACCTTCTGCTGTCTTCATCCACACATCACTTCCAGGTCTTCAGTCATCCAGCTGGTCTCCTTCCAACTGTACCTCTAAATCTGATCATTCTTGTATACTGTAGTTATTCTCTAATGCTGCGTTCATCGAGGCCAAAGAGTTTATCAAGGGTGTAAAGACGTGTTACAGTTTGAAATTCCATGTATTTTCCTTGCGATCCAGTGTTGGAGACAGATGAACAGTAGGAACAGTAAGCCACCAATGAATATTATTGTGTTCATCTGTAATGTGAAGAGTTTGTGTGCGATGTAGTGTGTGTGTGTGTGTGTGTGTGTGTGTGTGTGTGTGTGTGTGTGTGTGTGTGTGATACTTCATGATTCTGTATTCCACATTGTTAGGTATTCATGGAAATCACACTACGTACAAATGTGTGCAAGTTGTTGATCTGATCTAGAGTGGGATTGAGAAACACACCGTCAGTTTTTTTGGAATAGTGTATCAACAGTGTTCCTTCCATTTATGGTGCAATTACTGAGGTGTTTAGTCTGAGAGAACAAAGAAAGCAAGCACGAGGGAGCGGATGCATAGCCACACACACACACACACACACACACACACACACACACACACACACATACACACACACACACACACACACAAGGAGATGGAACCACATGAATAATAACTCAGGCCCTGTATAATACTACCACTAAGTAAATACACATTAGATTAAATATACACACAACTACACACACATTAAGAGCTTGATTCAGTCCTATAACAAATACAATTAGGTACAAACAATTAGGTAACGTAAGAACACACACAACAACAACAACAACAACAACAACAACAACAACAACAACAACAACAAACTAAAACATCACCCACCATTTATCCTCCCAGGGCGGGAAGTGTGTGGTGGTGGACCCATCAGCAGCAGCAGCCATGGATGAGGAGGCCTGGCTGTCATCTGCTGCCCGTTGCCGCGTCTCCACCGCCACCAGCGTGTGTGTCAGCATCACCATACTGCTGATTATAAGTATTGGCATCTTTGGGGGAGTCTACCTCTACCGCCAGTTCAAGGCTCATGAGGTGAGTACTGAGGGACAGAGAGGAGGAGGAGGAGGAGATGAGGCTGTTGGTGTGAGTGTAACATGACTGGTGGGTGATAGAGAGGAGTGAAACAGGAGTGAAACAGGAGTGAGTGAACATGACAGGCGGGCAACGGGGGTGAGGTGAGGGTGGAGAGAACTTGACAGGGAAAAGTGAGATGAGTGAGAGGAGAGAGGGTAGACTGACTGACGGAGAGCAAAATAAAAGTATAGCTTGTGTTTCGTGTTTATGAATTTCTTCCCTCTCGCTGTATTTCATTGAGTGCTTGAGATGCGTTGGTGTGTTAAGAGTGTGAGGATGACAGAGGCACCTCACTCCTGGATGTGTAGTGGGTGATGTCTGTGCACTCAGTATGGTAGAGAGAAATGGATGGTTCTAAATTTGTTATTGCTTATCTCTATATCAACATTCTTTTTTAATTATTCTAGTTTTGTTGTTTGTCAGTTATTTATTTATTTTTTTCATTGCTTTTAGTTGTGTTGTTTATTCACCTTTTACTCAACACTAATTCATTCACCCTGGTTTTGTTGTTGTCGTAGGTCACAGTTCCTCACCTACTGTATGCCATAATTCTTTCATTCAACACTTCAATTCATTCACCTTGGTTTCGTTGTTGTGCATTCATCCCTATTCGCTCTATAACTTTTTCATTCATTTTCATTTCGTTGTGTCTGGTTATTCACCTCTCTTTCGTATCAATTTTTTTTTTTTTTTTACATTGATTGCTTTTGTTTTGGAGTTTTATTGTATCTCGCTTGTTCAACTCACTCATCTCTCCCTCCATTTTGACACATTTTCATTGATTGGTCGTGTTTTTCATGTGGTGCTGTTAATCACTCGCTCGTCCAGTCATTTTTCATTCATCGGCTCTGCTTTTGTTGTATCTAGCAAATTAATTTCTCATTTGTTATTTTTTCATCCTGTTAAAAAAAAATAAAATAACTGGTATGAAGTGTGTGTGTGTGTGTGTGTGTGTGTGTGTGAATAGCTCGTGCATTACACACACACACACACACACACACACACACACACACACACACACACACATTTAGCATTTGTAATATATGTACAGTCAGATTTTTATTATTTCTTTTTATTTCATGAGCTTTTTTTTTTTTTTTTTTTATCATTTAAGATCCATTTCACGATTACTTGATGATGTGCGTGGGATGTAACAATGTGTGTGTGTGTGTGTGTGTGTGTGTGTGTGTGTGTGTGTGTGTGTGTGTGCTGAATCATATGGATTAACTCAAATTTTCCCTTTGATGTCTTTATTTATATTGTAACATTCACTTGTCTAGATTATCATGTCATTTCCCGTATGATATTTAATGAATGTAGAGTCAGAGCGCTGAGTTGTGCATATGTGTAGGTGACATTTTGCCTCACTGATCTGTGTTATAATGTCATGGTTTTCCTGCACATATATGTATTAAAATATGTATGGGATTAGCACATTATTATTTTTTTTTACTTAACATCAACAGCATTTCACGTGATTCATCCATGTTATGAATTACTTGACACACAATATATGTTTCAATGTGAGTATTTGCGCTTCTGTCATTGCTGGGTGAGGTATTGCATCCCTGTTTGCCTCCATTCAATTAGGTTCAATGAGTTGCCAGCTAGCAGTGGTGTTTTCCAATTATATTTCCCCTGCTGCTCTGATGATTTGCTGAGCCTTGTCCTTGGCTGGCTATTTCTTCCTGGTGTGTGTGTGGGGGGGGGGGCTATTTCTGGCCATTGGGGAGTGGAGTGGTATGGGATGGATAGGCTGTAATGCACACACACACACACACACACACACACAGAGAGGAAACGTTTAATCATGGCATATAAAACAGCAAAGGGACTTGAAATGCAGGTGAAGGGGATCTACAGGTGATATTTGGTTCAAGAACATGGAAGATGAATACAAAATAGGAAAGACCAGCCATGTAAATGATGTGAAGAAAATGAGTTGCCCAGATAGGAACGCTGACACACAGCCCAGGTGGAAACAGAGATGTCACGTGACTAGACGACAGTTAGGCTATCAGGGCACTGTACACAAAGGTTGATATAGGAGACAGGATAACACAACTTTAGATCTCTGTGTACTGGAACTGTAAACACACACACACACACACACACACACACACCGTGTAGCGTAGTGGTTAGCACGTTCGGCTCACAACTAAGGAGGCCCGCGTTCGAATCCCGGGCGCAGCGAGGCAAATGGTTGAGCTCTTAATGTGTAGCCCCTATTCACCTAGCAGCAAGTAGGTACGGGATGTAACCCAGGTTGTTGTGACCTCACTGTCCTGGTGTGTGGTGTGTCAGTGGTCTCAGTCCTACCCAAAGATCGTTCACTATGAGCTCTGAGCTCTTTCCGTAGGTGAATCACACGCACGTGGGAAACCTGATGGCATTTCAAAGTTAACATTTTTCTTATTTGTATACTGAAACTGTAAACACACACACACACACACACACAGAGACACTAATAAGCTAGATTCCTTCACTCAGCTGCTCACCCAACTAGTGCAGATGCAGACAAGCAAGTAAGCAAGTAGGAAACATCAAGGTTATTTATTATGTGCATCCCTTCACTCTCTTCCTTTCTTCCTCATCCTACTCCTTCCTCCCACTTTCCATTGTCTCCTCAGCCTCACTTCTCTATGCAGCGCTCCCATTTCCGCGGCTGGTGTGGCATCCCTTATGACCGCGAAGAGCTGCTGCATCCAAAACTGCCTCTTGGTGGGAGTCCTGCTATGTTCGGAGGAAGGATCAACATTTTTAAGGTAAAGGGAGAGGATCAAATGAAAGGGTTGTTGATATGATTAAGTTAAATATTAAATGAGTAAATGATGTTAGGTTTGTTCTCTTGTGTTCCAATGTGTGTGTGTGTGTGTGTGTGTGTGTGTGTGTGTGTGTTGTCAGTTACGGAGTTCTGAAGAGATGCATTGTAATTGTTGGTTGATTCAGAAATGTAATTTTTTTTTTTGTACAGTGTGTGTGTGTGTGTGTGTGTGTGTGTGTGTGTGTGTGTGTGTGTGTGTGTGTGTGTGTGTGTGTGTTACTTGATATCTGTTTATAGTGCGCACACACACACACACACACACACACACACACACACACACACACACACTCTTATTTCTTCCCACTATAATTGAGAAGGATTGGTGATGCATGTTTTAACAGAACATTGCCTGAAAGAGAGAGAGAGAGAGAGAGAGAGAGAGAGAGAGAGAGAGAGAGAGAGAGAGAGAGAGAGAGAGAGAGAGAGGCAGGCATACACACATTCACTCAAGTACTACATCCTTCCTCTTAAACTCTCCCTTTAACTCTTGCACTCACTCCCTTCCCCCAGCCCACCCCCTTATCAAATTAACTCCCCCTTCCCCCACACCATCCCTGAGTCTTGCCACTTTACTCCTTACCATTAATCAACCACCACCACCACCACCACCATCACCACTACCACAACTCCACAATCCTTACCACCACACACCACAACTCCACACTCCTTATCACCACCACTACCACCACCACCACAAGATCCCCAAAATATCCCACAGCTGTAATAACAAACACAAGTTTTCAGAAGGCTTCAAAACACATAGTTACTTTTCATAATGTTTGAAGTGAATATAGTGTGTGTGTGTGTGTGTGTGTGTGTGTGTGTGTGTGTGTGTGTGTGTGTGTTTCACTGTCTTCAGTTTGTAGCATGTTAAGCAGAGAGAGAGAGAGAGAGAGAGAGAGAGAGAGAGAGAGTTCATTATCTTTATCTTTTCTGTGTCTAATGTTTCACTTCCTTCGTTTAATTCTCTCTCTCTCTCTCTCTCTCTCTCTCTCTCTCTCTCTCTCTCTCTCTCTCTCTCTCTCTCTCTCTCTCTCTCTCTCTCTCTCTCTCTCTCTCATGCTCATTATTGTAACTGTGAGTTGCACTTGATGTTTCTGGTTTTCTATTTAAAGCACAAAAAATTGAACATGTATTATGTTTTATCTGTTATCTTCTTTATTTTGTATTCAGTTGCTTTTTCATGTTTTGTTCCTAATTTTTTTTTCCTGTTTCTGTCCAGGATTCCACTTCACAGGAACAGGAAAAGGCAAGTTGGATATATGGTTGTTTTTCCTGTTAATCATCTGGCTACCCATCAGTCTCCCTTCATGCCAGAGTGACGTCCCCTTAAGATAAATAAATAGATCTGTGACAAAGCTTCTCTCTGTCAAGTTACATTGAATCGGACTACAAAAGCTCTTCTTCCCCCCACTGTAGAAGTATAATCACAGAGGAAGGAATCAATAACTCCTATCCTGCATTATTTTAAGTTGCAAATACAATGGCAGTCTTCTCTGTACCAGGGAGAACACTAGCATTGCATTCCCTTCACTATCTAACTTACTCAACTCATTCTCATAATCAAGAACTGAATATCAAACAACTCACCAAACATCACCATCGTTCAGCTATTTGTTCTTACCTGTGTTCAAAGAAATTCCCCCTCACTTTTCCCCCTCCTCATCTACGTCCTGGTCGTCTCCCACACACAGGTTGATGACAATGTTGAGTGGTTCTCCAAGCGCATGTTCAAGGAGGAATTTGAACTGGACCTTGAGGGGAACGACCACGAGGAAATTCACGTTCCCGACTTTGGCCTGCGTCGCCACAGCCGTTTCATCCACGACTTCAAAGTGGTGAGTGCTGGGAAGGTGCATGGTGTGTGAGGGATTGAGAGGAGAGAGCCACTGTGTTTTAGAGGAAAGAAGGGTTCATGAGAGGATAGAGAGCTTGGTGAGTGAGGAGCGGAAGGAGGGAGGCATGGTGTGTTGAAGAGAAGGGGGAGGTGGCTTAGTGAGTGGTGTCATAAAGGGAGGTAAGGATGAGGTGTGTGATTAGTGCTATGGATTGTTTTGGTTCTGTTCATGGAAAGTAAGGAAGAAAGAAGTAAGGAAGGGAGAGATGTGTAATGTTTTCTAATATATATGTACTATTTCAAGACTGATTAATTACAACATCAAATCTCTCTGTCCTCCTCTCTCAGAACAAGACTGGCATCATCGACTTCACCTCCCGCCGTTGCTATGTCATGCCTCTCGACCGCAGCCACGTCCTGCCACCTCGCTCCGTGCGTGACCTCATTGATAAAATGTGGATGGGTGAGTAGGGTGCTGTGCTGTGCTCCTTCTAAACCCCTGACCCGTACATCACCGCTGGGTGGAGAATACTGTTCTTTAACTCTTGTATTGCTATTTGACGCACCTTCCTTAATTACCAACCACTCTGAGGAATCTTTTCTTGTTCTACAGCCACGTCCAAACTTTGTACTGGCTAGAAATTGCAAAATCTATTCTTTTTATCATCTTTCCAGTAGATGCTTATAAAGATTCCATACATTGATTTTAGTTTGTGAATTTTTGTATATGGTAATGAAAGGGTCAAACCTCTACATCCATAGCCACATTTCTCCCTTAACCTTTGCAAGTTACCCTCTGACACTTCCTGCCTTCCACAACTGTTTCTCTTGCTGCTTTTCTCCACTCATAGTACTTCTTGCCTCCATGCCAAGTCACATATCAGAAGCATCTAATTTACTACTAGGTCACCTTCATACTTAAACATACCTCCACCTTCTTGAAAACACTTTATAAATCTTGCATATATATATACTTACCGCATCCTCTTTTCTGCTTATCATTCTAACCTCCTCCGTGTGTCTCTCGTCTCCAGGTTACTACACCGTGGACACTCAGGTGGTGCGGGAGACCATGCATGTGGTGGGGCCCCGCGTCAAGGACTACCAGCCCCTTGGAGTGTACATCACCAAGTCCTGTGCCTCCTACCCCACCTACAACTTGGAGCGCCTCTACATTCACGGTGTGTGTGTGCGTGTGTGTGTGCGTGTGTGCTTGCGTTTACCTATCTACTTGTGTTTACAGATTAGCCGATATCACAGAATTGAGTTTCTTTGTACGGTCTCTATAGTTTCAATTTATGTGTGTGTGTGTGTGTGTGTGTGTGTGTGTGCAAGGAAGGAGGCAGTGAGTGTTGTTTTTATGTGTACATATGTTTGTGTTAATTTTTATTGTTTTTTTAATACTTGGATACACATACTTTTTTACAGTCCACCCATTGATCTCCCTCTGTGTCTCATATGCTCTCATCTGTTCTTTATCATCTCCAGGAAGGTGAAGAAGATTCGTTCATTCCTCATCACTATCACTATTCTCTTTTACTTCCTTAGTGCCCAGTGCCTCATGCAGTCATCATCCCACTTCACATCACTTCTGTTCCTGTCACATGTTCTCCTCTCATGTACTCACAACTCATCACTCATGAACCTCTTCCCAAACAGACGTGAAGAAGCGCAGCGTGGACCTGATAGGGGAGGAGAGAGAGGAGCCTGTTCAATTTGCTGAGTTTGCTGGCAAGAACATCATCCATTACATCATTCTTGGTGCTGAGGAGGCCAGCCAGCAGTGAAGGGCCAGTGGGTGAGGAGTTCCATGGAAGGAGAGCAGAGGGAATCAAGTGAAGGAGTGAAGTGTTGCTTTTTCACTCTCTTTCTCACCTCCCATGGGCTTGTGATTCCACCTGATACCTCCCCCGCATAGCTTCACACACTGCTGACTGCATGTGTGTGAGTTTGTGTGTGTGTGTGCAGAAGTGTGTGATTTGGGGAGGCCTGGCCTGTGTGGGGGCAAGCTGGCCTCTCTTGCATATATCATCGTCAACTTTCAGGGTCATGATTTATAAACTGAAGGAAACATGAGATACAAATTTGCTTTTTGTCTTGTTTGTGTAGAAAACCTGGCTTTGGCTTCTTAGCTGAGTGAGAAAATATTGCATTTTGTTGACAGCAGAGAGGAATTTGTCACTGGTTAATGACACACTGCTCATAGAGGGGAGAGCTTCAGCATCAGGGAAGAGGAAGATGACCTTGCTTTTTGTATGTAGCAGAAGCTCAGAGAGAGAGAGAGAGAGAGAGAGAGAGAGAGAGAGATAGAGAGAGAGAGAGAGAGAATGATTTTCAGTTTTCTCACTTGCTTTGCTTTTTTCTATAGTAATATCTTCATAGAACACAATACAGGGAGACAAGTTGAAGTGTTTAATCTCATATTATATTATGAAGCAACATGGACACACACACACTTTAAACACTAAAATGAAGCCATTAGAAATTGCTTAACCTCTCTCTCTCTCTCTCTCTCTCTCTCTCTCTCTCTCTCTCTCTCTCTCTCTCTCTCTCTCTCTCTCTCTCTCTCTGCTCAATGTTGTGGAGAAGAGAGCACGGGTGAGTCAGGGATGTGAGACACACTGAAAGTATTACAGGGATGTGTGGAAGTGTAAATGAAAGGTTTTGTGTTTACATTGTGTGTGTGTGTGTGTGTGTGTGTGTGTGTGTGTGTGCACATAGAGGACACCAGACTGCTCACCTGCATTGCTGTATCCTGTCAGTTGTCCCTGTGGAGATGTGGACAATGTTCATTCTTCACTGCCAGCTGTCATCCACCCACAACCTAATGCCACATCTGTCACTTCACGTGCAGCTTATTGCATGGGAAGTGTGGATGGTGTTAAGTTGTGGTTGAAGGCTTGGAGCTGAGGGGGTGCTTGGTTGATCTCTGGTGTGGCATGCACTGCTCTTCCCTGTTGATGGGCTGAAGGTGTTCTGTAGCTGTTCTGTTCTTTTCATTGTGGTTGGGGTGAGGGAGACATTTGTTCACCTAGGTTATTTGGAGTGGAAATGTTAGGCACAGTCACCGGAAACCATGTGTGAGAGAGAGAGAGAGAGAGAGAGAGAGAGAGAGAGAGAGAGAGAAAATACCCAACAGTTATTAGCATGAAAGAATGTTGAGTTGGACAGGTTTCATTGTGTCTCCTTCACCTCCCAGCCTTCTGAACTGTGTTGCTGTGGTTCCTTTGTGATAGCTTAAGGCCAGATAACAATAGCTTACTTGTTGTGTTCAGTTTACATGGTTGTCTGTGGAGTTGTTTTATTTTTATTTTTATCAATATTATTATTATTATCAGAATTAGCAGTTCATGGGTGAGAGGACTCGGGTTCAAATTCCAGTCTGGACAGAACCATTTTGGGTTTGTCTCCTTTGATGCAGCAACTGCATATTTAGGTGAGGTAGATATGATCTGTTGGTGTCTAGGTGAGGATAGATGTGGGATGTTGGTGAGGAGTTGTGAATGTGCAGTGCAGCGAGAGCAGAAGGCTAACAATCCTGCCTTCCTGAATGTGTGTAGTTGTACAGGGATGGAAGGTCAACTACTGTGTCCTCCTGCTTGTGTGTGTCTTTATGTACCTAGTTCTATTTACATAGTTGTGACATAAAGGAAGAGAGCTGTGCTCATGCTATCCTGTCTACTGACTTATTATTCACTCTAGCTTAAAAATTTTTTATAGTCCTTTAATGAACTTTGTCTGCACCTAAGTTATTTCAGATTTCTATGCTTTGTGTGTGTGTGTGTGTGTGTGTGTGTGTGAGAGAGAGAGAGAGAGAGAGAGAGAGAGAGAGAGAGAGAGAGAGAGAGAGAGAGAGAGAGAGAGAGAGAGAGAGAGAGACTTGTCATTGACATCATCAGTAGTGGATATCCACATTTATATTAATATTAGTAGAAGACTACCCTATAGATTTGGGTGTAAGTCTGAAATTTGTGTATTTGGAAGTGTAAGTGTATGTGTGTGTATGTGTTAGGTATTGTGTAGGAATTCTGTGTGCACTGGACTGTGTTTTTGGTACTTGAAGTAAAACCTGCTGTCCTGGCTCATTGATGCACACAAGGTTGCTCTGCATCTCACATGTTAAGACCCTTACATTATCCCCCTTACATCCCTTGCATCATCCTACTGTCCTCCCACCAACACACACACACACACACACACACACACACACACACACACACACACACACACACACACACACACACACACACACACACACACACACACACACACACACACACACACACACACACACACACACACACTGAAAAAGACCATAAGTGAAAAAGAGTACAAGGAATAAAAGACACTGCATTATTCCTAGTGTCCTTGTGAAGAGAGGACTCCTACATTACATCAGTATTAATGTGAGAAGTATTTCCTGTAAATGTACGTTATAGTTTGTGCTGCAGTTTGCAGCACTTAGATATGCTACAAGTATTGTATTTCTCACGAATGACAGCAAAAGACATCGTTTAGCGTATCAGACGTGAGCATTGGCATCCTTGCTTCAGCAGTCAGCGAAGGTTAAAAGTATACTCTCCTGTGCACCAGTGATCCCTGAGTGAGCCGTGAAAGAAGGCAAGGGTGACAAGTCTTGGTGATAGTATACACAATTATTTCCTTGCTGTGTAGGTGTGCATGTTGTGGGCCAAGATACTCAGCTGCCTCTTCAAGTGTGCACTGTACTGTTCACTTACTACAGCATTGGTTTGTATATTCAGCAATCTTTTGTGCAACATTCCATAACAACACAGTTTTGTGAAATGCCTGACCAGTACATATTTGTCTCATTTTTATCTGTGTTGCTTATGATATCTTGTACTTATGATTGTAGCTGAAATGTTTCCTTCAGGGTGTCTTTTGCTTCTCTGTTTTTGTAGTGCAGTCTGAAGTCTGATATGAATTATGATAAGGGGAAAGGAAAGCATAAAAGACAGAAGATGAACCAGATTGGCTAAGTTGAAAGGAAAGGTGAAAATGTGTGAATATATTAGGTCTACATCATAATATCTCTATAATTTGTCCAATTTTATGTTGTAAGCTGCACAGCAAATGTGTGCTTGTATCTGCTTTTTTGACCTTTGTTGTTGCAACGTCTTTAAGTTGTGATCCATTGCATGTAATCCACAGACACCATATGAATTATTACCACATTAACTTCAATTTGTTTCAAACTATTATATAGATAATGTAAAAAAGAGAATGTTATACATATAGACATAAATCTAAATATATATATAGTATGAAACTCCACATTTTATGAATACATATACTGTGTTTATATAGAGGTGTTATTATGATTATTGTGCTAGAATAGACCAACATTGTAAAGTGGAATGCACTTCCTTTCATTGCTGATATGGAGAGAGAGAGAGAGAGAGAGAGAGAGAGAGAGAGAGAGAGATTGGGTACTTGGCAACAAGAGTCTTTGTGTCTTGACATGTGTGCATCATAACAAGCCACACCACCACCAGCACCACCATTCAGCATTGTTGCAGTGCTCAAGTTTTGTGGCGTGAGACAATAGTGGAGCAGTCAGTCAGTTTGTAACGTCAGCATCGTACTCTGGTTTGAGTTGTGACACACTTTACTATTCCCCATTTTTTATACACAAGCTCTTTGTGTGAAGCCCCACCAATGTTCAGGCCACTTCAGCAGCACAAACATTACCACCTGTGCTGCTTTATGTGTGGGTGTGTGGGGCTTACAAGTTCAAGGCCAGTAATGCAGTATAACTTTAAATGATGGAAGGATGCTTGCATTGAGGATGAGGTGTGTGAAATGACTTGTCTGTGTGTTGCTAGACCCACCTTGGCTCATAGGATCTACCCACACATACATGTAAACTAAATCTACCAGTTGGCTAAGGATTCTTTCCTGTAGGTAACTGAATGTGGAAGTAAGAGGTGTCATGTCAGGTTTTTTTTTCTAAAATTTTTTTTTCTAGCAAGGATAGAGATCTGCATCATATCATTTTTGTTAGGCTTAAGATGCTGTTGACACACACAGCATTTTGCATTGTCTGTCAGTACTTTCAAGAGCCCGGTGAGTCGTCAGGCGTCGTGAACTGTATCTAGGTCATTGTATTCAAGCTCACAGGATATCATGGGCAATAGATCTTAGGGCATGTTGCCATTATCACTCCCATCAGGACCGTGTATCCCCTGACCATCGCTATTGAGTATATTGTCAGGCAGACCTACGTATCACCGTGCTTGATGGCAGTTTTTGTACCAGTTTGCAAGACACCACTATTCTTACCACTTCTACATGTTGCATATGTACCAGATCACAGCCCTGGAGCCTGTGGTATAGCCCGTTTTATATAGCCTAGAGTTGACATCCACAGTGTGTGACTTCTTGGTGTGCAGGTCTATAGAAGCAGGGTCTTGTACTGCTGTCACTAAGCAGCTGTACGTATTACATTGTTCAACCACCACTTGTGATTAATATTGCTACTACTACAAATATATTATCATTATTATGTATGGGAATTTGTAACACCATTGTGGACAAGAAATATATCCATAACTTCTCTTTTCTTCCTCCCTTATCAAACCTTCATATGTAGCTTTACTTCTCTGCCTCCATTGCCTTCATTATATTGTTGTAGTCTGTTTTAGAACATATTATTACCTCTTTTGCAACAAATTAATGTCCTTCTTTCGACAGGGTTTCTGTCTAACCAAGTCTTCTCTTAAATGCTGCCTTCCCATTTGTCACAATGTCAGTCCTTATGCCTTGCTTCCTGCCTGTTCTCACGCTTCTACCACTCGTTAACTTGTAAAGGAATTGTGCTTGAAGGTAATCAGTGTGGCATAAATTAGCGAGTGTAATATGAAACAATGATTTCACTCGATGTCATCCAGTACAATATGAGCCAGGCAAGGGGAGGTTGACTTGAGTTTCTTCTGCCCAGACATCTCACCCACCCGTTGAATTTGCGCGCGGTTGGTGAGGCAGCCGCATCTTCGAGAAGGAAAAACAATTAATTTTAACTTCCTTGGTTCATTACACTATGGGAGGTAATAAATATATACTGCTGGAGTGACGGAAATTGAACTATTGGTGTAACACTTAAGATAAAAAAAAAAAAAAAAAGAGAGAAAGGTAAAAACACTGCCATGTCGATGGAAAAAATCAGATCGTCCTGCTTCACTATTCATATGTTCGAACTTCTAATATTTATTGATCATATATATATATATATATATATATATATATATATATATATATATATATATATATATATATATATATATATATATATATATATATATATATATATATACACACACACACACACACACACACACATACACATACAGTACAAGTTAAAATACGTTAATCAGTCTTGGAGCTTCGGAAGTGAAGAATGAAGCAAGGTGGTCTGATTTTGACGCCATCGTCGTGGCAGTGTTGAGTGAGGCAAGGAGGAGGAGTATGCGTAGCGCCTGCTGCCAGACACGTGCACCGTTCTAGATTAAGGAGCACAAAATCCTAGAAAATACCGAAGGTAAGTAGATAAGTCAAGGTGATGGAAAGACATATATGGAATCTTTCAAGGGACAATAGAGGCGTGAGTGATACATCATTAGACCTTAGCACTGGCTGGGAGATGCTCGGGGTGTGACTGTGGTGTGGTGTGGGACTCTGCAGCCATTGTGGTCAAGGAAGGTTTAATAGGGAATAGTATGTCGAACCTGCGGTCACTCGCTTCGGGATATTCCACTGGTCTCACGCCACGGGATTGTAGTGTTAAACGAAATCTAATCAAACCGAACTGGACTAAACCTACCGTGAAGCGTGGTTATTGCGCACCTTATGGGGTAATCACGCACTCAAATAACTATTATTATTATTATTATTATTATTATATTTTTCATAAGCTAATTTTTACCCAATTTCATAGTTTAGATGTGGAGCAAAGACCTAGATTCAACATTTACAAGTGCTACTATTCCATTTTAACAATGAAAGTAACCACCAGTTTGGACAGAGCAATGAAGAGAATTTTGAAAACCTGTCAACTTAAAAACTCTGATAAGCTACCTAACACTAAACTTTTAATGTTAGGGTACTCTATTTTGACTTAAAAGTATGGATATCCTCAGGTGTAATGTGCTATAATTACAACTTTCTGGATCTAAGCATTCATGGGTACAGAGCCACTACTAAAGAGTGGGGTAACTGCAGCTTTTCATTTGTAATAAGTACGTACTAGACTTGAGTAAATAGCAAAATGGCTTTCCCTGCCACTTCATCCTACCAGTGATCGCTGCTGCCTCACAAGTTAATCAGTCAGTGTGTCGCGTCAACGGGTGGTGTTAGTACGCGTCTGTTTCAACTCCCAGCCTGACAGACTTTGTGTTTTTTTTTTTTTTTTGTGTAACCACGCCTACACAGTGGCTACCAAGGCTTACCCATGAGTTAAACCTTCTTTAGTTGGTAATGAGGAAGGCGTGGGCTCTAGCAGTGGACACCGGAAGGGACCACCATAGGGAAGGTAAGGTCAGGAAGTGTTAGAATAAATTTAGGTAACTTAACGTAACTTTTTAATGAATAACTGAACAATCCACGGTTTTAACTCATTTTAACGCATCTCACCTAACCTCCAGCACAATATATCCCTGTGTCAGCCTTGTCTCGTTGCTAAAAACCGTAAAATTTAACTTAATGAAAGTGTAAACAATCTGGGTCATCTCTATTTATCAGCCATTATTTATCTTATCTGTAAGTGTTTCAAACCAATACTGTCGCAAAGCGGAGCCACACCACCAAGCTTTAATATCCGCTCGTTAGATATACCTGCCATTACTTAGTTTAAGTTTGGCGAGGGTTTAAATGAGTGAGAAGGGTTGGTCGTCCCCTCCACTGGCCTCCCCCGCCGCCATCTTGGATAAGGCTCCCCAGCCCCCTCCGGCTCCAATATTATTTTTTTCATTTCCTAAGTATTTTATTTCGGCTTGTAGCTAAGATTTTATGGTTTGTAAAAATATTTCGTTGTTTTTTAAGTTATTTGAGCGCGTGTATTGCGTGAAAAGTGGTGATTTTGGCGTTGTTTTTGTGTAAATAAGAGGGCCGTTTTCGGCGTATTTTTTTTACGGTCCCAAAGCTAAATTTTTTATTTCAGCCTGTATTAGGTTCTTATTGGTTTTAAAAAATAGTTAGTGTTTTTTTAAGTGTGTTGCCGTCCCACTCAGTGAAATGCGTGCACCGTACACTTGTTTTTATTCGTGTTCAATTTCCAATAATATCATTTTTTTTTTCGGTAGATTTTTTATTTGT
Organism: Scylla paramamosain; assembly: GCF_035594125.1. Taxonomy (NCBI): domain Eukaryota; kingdom Metazoa; phylum Arthropoda; class Malacostraca; order Decapoda; family Portunidae; genus Scylla; species Scylla paramamosain. The sequence continues at coordinate 16,723,171 of NC_087179.1, read as the reverse complement.
GCTTGTAGCTCACTTTAAATGGTTTTAGAAAATAGTTCAGATTTTTTAAAGTGTTTTCCGTTATGTTTAAGCCAGAATGGGTGGAAATTTGAACGATTTTAAATGGAGTGAATGTTCAAACAGTTTCCAGATACTTCTTTTTAAATATCTTTAATACTACTGCGTTTTGAAATGTGTTGTTATTTTTGGCATTAGTTAAAATGTGTGGCAAGTCTGAATTTATAAAGCATTCCTGTCTAGCTGCGTTTTTTAGAGGGGTCATTTTCAAAATGAAATACGTATGTACGTAAGTAACGGTCGCTGTGACGTCATCAACCCCCCAGCTGTAATGTCACAAGCCCCCCCAGCCGTGACGTTATCAGAGTGGTACCTTCCCTAACTCACTCCCAGTCCCTCCCAGTAAATATTCAGTGTTTTTTTTTTTTTTCAAGGTATTTCAAGGTGTGTGTGTGTGTGTGGCCTTATTTTTCGTTGTACAGATGGTGATGCAGTGTGTGTGTGTGTGTTGCCTTATCTTTCGTTGTACAGATGGTGATGCAGTGTGTGTGTATGTGTGTGTGTGTTGCCTTGTCTTTCGTTGTACATATGCTTATGCAGTGTGTGTGTGTGTGTGTGTGTGTGTGTGTGTGTGTGTGTGTGTTGCCTTGCCTTTCGTTGTACATATGCTTATGCAGTGTGTGTGTGTGTGTGTGTGTTGCCTTGTCTTTCGTTGTACATATGCTTATGCAGTGTGTGTGTGTGTGTGTGTGTGTGTTGCCTTGTCTTTCGTTGTACATATGCTTATGCAGTGTGTGTGTGTGTGTGTGTGTGTGTGTTGCCTTGTCTTTCGTTGTACATATGCTTATGCAGTGTGTGTGTGTGTGTGTGTGTGTTGCCTTGTCTTTCGTTGTACATATGCTTATGCAGTGTGTGTGTGTGTGTGTGTGTGTGTGTTGCCTTGTCTTTCGTTGTACATATGCTTATACAGTGTGTGTGTGTGTGTGTGTGTGTGTGTGTGTGTGTGTTTTGCCTTGTCTTTCGTTGTACATATTATGCTCTCTCTCTCTCTCTCTCTCTCTCTCTCTCTCTCTCTCTCTCTCTCTCTCTCTCTGTCTCTCTCTCTCTCTCAGGCAATGTGAGGTGTACTATTTTTTATTTATTTTTTTTTTCAGAAGAAAGGTGGTCTTCTGCAAACACTAGCCTATGGGTACTGACAAAATTGTAAGTATATATATATATATATATATATATATATATATATATATATATATATATATATATATATATATATATATATATATATATATTTTTGTATTTTTGATGTAGCAATCTCCAAAGGGATTAGTAATGACGCAGGTTAGGATGGAAGGTCTATACTAGTGTGTAGTGAGAGTGTTCAGTTTGCTCCTCTCCCTGTGATGTGTAGGATGAAATGAAACGAATTTAAAATTCATTCTCATCATCAAAGGATCTTTTATTTCAAAGGAGTAAGTATGAAAACAATAAAAACTAATTCTGCAGAGTATTTGTTACCAGTACAATTTTTAATAGATGTTTGGGAAGAATTGTTTAATGGAAAGTGATGGTTTGCATTGTGGTTCCCCCTCATTTATGAGGGCGCTGGATAGCCCTTTTGATTAATTGCTTTGTATGGTCTTTTTTTCTGATAAAACACAAGGCAGATGTAAGTTTTCTTGCCTAAACTATAAAGTTACATGCTACAACATATTCAAGCCCAAGGACACACACACACACACACAAACACACACACACTGCAGCGGCAAAGTGAATGACTTTTTAAAAATTTGCCATTATACTGATGCCAGCCCAGAGGTTCTAGCTTGTCGTGATATTCAAGCATCAAAGGACAGATCATGTGTCCCTAGGTAGAAAATTATGAAAGTGGCCAGGACAGTGATGGCAGTAACTCACTCGCGCGCAACATGCCACAGTAAGCCCTCACTGTTCAATATATTTTGCATGAATACTAACTGTATTGAAATTCAGTTTTAAATATAAAAAATTTTGAGTGTAAATATCACCCGTGAGCACTACACGGACTATAATAGTCTACTGCTAATAACTTCTTGTCCTGTCGAGTGGCAATACATTGTGGATGGATGCATAGCAAAACCTGTCACGGCAGCACCAGGGAGCAGAGGCTCGTGCCATCTCCTCTCAAGGCACTGGAAATTGTTCTTATTTTTGTGCATGGTAACTTAGTAAACAACAGGTAACATGATCATCTGATGCCAGAAAAAAAAAATTAGGTTGTTGATAAAAGAGGCAGGATTAAGAACAAGGTGGGAATGGGTGAGTGAATAAAACCTGAGTGGCAGCAGGAATCCACGTGTGGCACTGTTACGGAGTGACATGTTGTGGTGCAGAAGTACATCAGGACAAGGAGGGTGAAGAAACAATATGCAAGGAATATGGAAGGGAATTCATGAAAGCATGTTAAGGAAAATAGCTTTAGAGTTTTAGTACATTAGATGAAATGGAGCAGATAAATCTGCTGGAGGAATCACACTACTGTACTGGTTATATTGAGAAGAAAGGGTAGTTTCCTGGTAGATCTTAAGATGGAAGCTGCAGTGTAGGTGAAGGTCACTGGGTGACTGATCTTGAAGGTGGGAACAGTGACAAAGGTAAAGAAGGGTGGGAGACAAGTAGCTTTTTAGAATGAGGACAGCAGATTAAATGAAAAAGGGTGAGTGATTAACCCTTTCAATAGGAACAGCGGTATGCTTCACAAAGGCGTGAGACAAATCCAGAAAGTCTGTCCGAGCCACTGTTTACAGTTCATTTGACAAATATGAATCAACCCAGCACACAGCTGTCTGGAGGATTAAGAAAAGATATCAAGTGACACCTACTGAAAGGCTACAGCTTCTGGTTGACAAGTTTTTTCAGTTTTCAGCAGTGAATTACATTAGTTGGTTATTATTTTTTTACATTTGCCATTTATTGTGTATCTGTATGGAAATGATTTCTTGTACATTTCTACATTTTTAAAAATTGTTGGTGACTGTTCTGTAACAACAGTGTGCTGGCGGAAGTAGTGCAGCAATAACTGTCATGCATGTACAGTAAAATCCCTCTCATCCGGCACATTTTTCCCCGAGCCTTAAAATCAATAAAAAATCAATGTTTACTCATAAAATCAATTAAAATTCCTGCACGAGGCATACTTTGTCCCCTCGCCACCAGAGCGCACTGCTTCGCGCCACCCGCGGCCCACTGCACTGTGTTTACTCAGTGACTCAGTCCTGTGTGTGCACTGTTTATCGCCTGACACCTTCATCATGCCTAAAGTTGTAGAAAAGAGGAAGCGTGTTGTGCTTACACTTAAGCAGAAGGTAGACATTTGTCTACGATTAGAGAGAGGTGAAAGCAGACAGCAACTAATGGCAGAATATGGTGTGGGCTCATCAACTATTTATGACATTAAATCCCAGACGAAAAAGTTGCGGGATTACATGAAAGCCACCGACATCCCAAAGGCGGAAAATCGTCACACACTGCAGTATCATCGTGGTGAAATGATGGACAAAGTGTTATACGAGTGGTTCAGCTTGAAAAGATCAGAAGGAGTCACAATTACAGGCCCAATGCTACAACTGTGTGTTGGTGAGTGTGAGGTGGCAGTGCGGGTGGTGACGCGCGGCACGGTGATCAGCTGATCTTTGTTATGGTAAGATGCGCGAGTGTAGGGTGGTGATTGTGGACATAATTTCACTTCTATTCAAGTATCTGGCATGTCGGCGGTCCCGTTGATGCCGGATAAGAGGGATTTTACTGTACTTCACAGGAATTAAAAATGAATATATATTCTTTTCCTACTTTACAAGTTATAAACATGTATACTTCATGAAAACAGGAGATTGTTATGGTGGCAGACTGATGTCCACAATGCAGTGGTGTAGCTCAAATAACTACTTCAGCCTGCTACCGCCCTAGATTGTCACTTGGCTATGGAAATGATGAGATTGGAATGATATTTTTTCAAAAAGTTTTATTAAGTGGAAAGAAGCTACAGCATAACACGAGCCACATGTCTAAACGTTTTAAATATGACAGTGGCAGGTGTTCATGATGTCCTGCACCCTGTAAGGCCTCCCTTGTCACCAAGATGACTGGTGGCTGTTATGTTTTGTTTACATACAGTCTGCTACAGTAATAATTGTAGTATTATGTGTCAGTTACCAGATTTTAGTGGTGTGCAAGCATTCCTCTGTAGTGTTATGTGGGGAGTGGTCCCCTCTTAAGCTTGAAGAGGCAGTGGTGTGAGAGGATGCTTGTGCCTGTAGCCACCTTGTCTCAGTCATCCCCTTGAAGGGCAGCATCAGGAATGGTAATATACAGTACAAGTTTTACAAATGCTTTTCTGTTGCTTTCCGAAACTTATTTTAACCCAAATATGCATAAGTAATTGTTATTTGTAATGTGAAGTCTTAATAGATGCCACAACTGTCATCTGATAAAGAACAGCAGCCATGTGTTAGTTGGCACACTGTGACACCCACTGCAGTCAAGCTCAGGGCAAGGAGGAGGACATCACTGGGATACATTGTAGTGTAAAAGTTGCATCACTCAATAACTTTAAAGATGCTTCATGCTAATAATGTCTGTGATCCAATTCTTCCTAGCTTCTCTTCTATACTGAATACAAGTTGTTGAACCCTAAAAAATATTGTAGGAAAGCTACTGTATAAAAGAGCTGGCATTTCTGATAGCACTAAAACATTAGGCACACTTGAAATCTACATCTAGGTAGGTAAAGTACTCATACAGCATGCCTTGATTAATACTGAGGCTGTGGCACAGAAGTGCCCACCCTTTGCTACACAGATGCATTTGCTAGAGTCAAGTGTGGACCCAAAGTCACATTGCACCAAGCTGTGTTTATGTAGGCGACACTACTGCCACGAGACAAGCTGAATATATTACTCTACCCTCTTCTTACGGGCCTCACCCTAGTATTTTCATAAATAAATATTGCTAATTCTATATAACCTAGTAAGTCACTTATGTAGCCATCTGTCCTTTCTTCTATACCTAATCAAAACCTTTTTAAAGTGAGCTTTACTTATTTATTTATAAAAGCTTTATTCACTGAGCTTAGCTATTTTCTTCTTTCCCAATTCACCTGACAATCTGCATGGCTTCCTTGTCTCCTTCACTTAGAATAACTTTTCCAACCAAATGTGAAACACCATGTCATAAGTACTAATTTCAATTCTCTGCCACAAGTACAGCATCACCACAGCTGAAGCTCTCCGGTAGAGTAACTCAGCTCCCACCGGCTGTAGTCAATCAACAAACCTCCAAAGAAACACTATTATCTCTCTATTACTTCCACAACATCAAGTAATGCAACAATGAGCTGACTAAAGAGTTGTGCGCTTGTGGGCTGTGCTGACTCCACTCCCAAGGGAATGCCTGGTGAAAGGACTAGGAAGGGAGCAGCCAGCCCAAGGGAATGCAGGTTATTAAAGTTGAGGAACAAATTACTCCAGCTGTGGATCCCCTTCCTCTCCCTCAGGTGTCTCCTCCTCTGGAGGGCGTGTCCACTTGATGAGAGTTTCGGGTGAACGGAAGAGGAAGACCAGCTTGGCAAATAGATCCTCCTCCAGCTCTAATTCGTTGCTCTCCCTCACCAGGTAGATGTCCAGGCACAGCTGTGGGAGGGACAGTCATCAGCACCACAGCACAACCAGGTGATGGTGTTGCTACAGGTCATGTGTTGGTGGGTGAGTACACTACCAATATCAAATACTAACTCTTCAGCAATACCATTTAACTTCACACACTTTTGATTATCACTCCTATGCAACACCACATACAGATTACAGCACTACCAGTCTTTGCTCAACACACATCATGAACACTCACACCAATCATAACATCTTCACTTTCAGCAAGATTTCCTCACCTGCAATATTCTGTCAACATTTGGCAAGTCATCAAACATGATCTTGAGGGCCGACCCGGCAAAGTAGCCTCGCAGCATCTTCCCTGCCACCAGGACCAGTGTGGTGTACATCCCCACAATGCTGGGAAGATAAAAGGCTGGTCACTGGTTTCTCCCTCACCAGAGAAACAGATATTATTGAAGAATTTGCCAGATGGTTCCAAAATCCTGCTAAAGTATTTGCAATCTGTTTGTAAAATTTTTGACTCATGAATTTTCCTTTGGACTGAAAGCAAATCTTTTGTGATGCAAACTCTCTTGTGGAAAATCTTAATTTGCTCATACACTCACCCTCCACCAGAGATGAAGCTTAGGCCTTTGGGGAAAGTCTTGTCATTAAAGGTGTAGATGGTGAGGAAGCGGCACTGACTGTAGTGCGGCAGCCAGCCAAAATATCCGTTTTCACAGTTCTCTTGTACCTCCCACCACTTCTGCCTTGAGACCAAGTTACCAAGACCTGCACTCTGCAAGGTCAGCTTCAAGTCCACATAGCCTTCAGATTCATCTGGGGAAACAAAAGCAAGACAGTAACACAGGAGAGAAATGTACCAGTTCAGGAAATTTTCTGTACAATAACATCCTGAATAATCTGAATTTGGAGGATCACAACCATAAGCAGCTTAAAGTTCATGCTTCAGTTATTTTTCAACATTTCATTGTATCATATAGTACCACTGAAAATGCTTGGAGTTGTATTTTTTATCAGGCTGGAGCAAGTTTGTCTTGGTTGACTTTCTTGGCAAAATGCTCTGATTTCTCTGGCCAGCAGACTTGGTTACAAAAGACTTAAGTCTTGATAAAGAATCAACAGCACTGGACCCTGAATTGCTAATGACTGGTGATGGTGTGAAGGCAGCTGAGCACAGCAACACTCACCTTCAAGCTGAGGAATGTATATTGCCTGACCCTTGTTGGTTATCTTGAGGAACTTTGGGAACAGGTTAGGGATCATGACTGGGTTTTGGTCCAGCTCCCCCTCCAGGATACGCACCAACTTCTCCCTCACAGGGTTCCTCACTTGGCCTGAAGGAACATGAAAAGAGGATGAGAAATCATAATTTGGGTGTTGTGAGAAAAATACTGAATATTCTTAAAACTTTTTTTCTCTCTGTCAAACTGAAGCATTATTGTCTTGCCCACATGAAAAGACTGGGACTTTTGTGGCTGTTTCTGTGTCATACCTTTGTAAGCCTCAAGATTCACCTCCCTTTTGGCCTTGCACTCGGAAGCAATGTCAGGACTGTTTGATGGTCGTTTTACTGTCCAGTCAAGCTTAAGTTTGATGGTGTGGTTGCTCTGAAGTTCAGTGATCAGTCGTTTCTGGGGATCAAGCATTAATGAGACTATGAAGTTCAAACATTGTGATGTTTCTGGAGTTTCTGAAATGAAGGCTAAATTGAGTGTGATTGATGTCCAATGAACTTGTAATTTCTGTGCTTACTTGTGCTGGGGGAGAGATGCCCCAGATGGCATTGGAGTTGCCATTCAGCTCTCCAACCACCACGTCTGGGTAGTCATAGTTGCTCAGGAAGGTCTGAGCCTCACGGTCCTTGAGGTAGTGGTTGTTGAAGGAGTACCAGTCATTCTGGGTGAACCTGTGAATCAGTGTTGCCATATGAGAGGGATAAGTGCCATGTAGCTTCCTCTTTCTTTGGTCAAAGCATAGTAGGTTGGCTGAGAGGTGAGAAATAAGATTTTAGGATGGCCTTTGAACATTAGTTTCAAGGAGAGGAAAAAGACTTATTTCCATTTAACATGCTATTCTAGAAACCTAATTAGTTAAGTTTTTATTCAACATGCTATTCTAGAAACCTAGTTAGCTGAACAATACCTGGAAAAAAAACTACACTGAGTGGGTGATCTTACTGTGAGAGGCTCTGCTGCTGGGCTGTCATGCGGAATATTGGTTGGTAGGCACCGACGGTGATCTGGACAGTGACATCATAAGGCGGATTGGTCTGGCCCACTGTGTTGCTGAGGGCAAACAGCACGAGGGGGAACCAGATGAAGGCTATCACCCAAAACAGTGCACAGCCACCCATGCCATACTTGATGATTTTGCGCTTGCCCTCTCCACGTGCTTGGGGATACTCAATTTCTGCTCGCCGCTCACACTGTCCAGTTAAGATAAAAATGTCTGATGTAGTTTGATGTCCTCTATACAAGTTTGCCAAGAGGGAATGCAAAATCTAAATCTGCCAAAGAAAAATGCAAGAGATCTAATTTGACATCTTAAAGCTTACCATACAAGAAGAGAATCAAACTTCAAGCTTACTAAAAGAGAATGAAACATATTTGATTACATTTAGACCTTACCTTAGTAGAAGAAAATGCAAAAGATATAAGTTCTTATAAGAAGCAGACCCAAAGGATGCACTTCTCATCCATCTAGACAAGTGTCTAAACTAATTACTGTTCTGACCATTGTTAATCTCCTAGTCACGAGGAAAGCCTACGCAGCAAGATGCCTCTGTGGTTCACCTTGAGCCTGAAGATGTGGGAGAAGATGTCTTCCATCTTCACCCAGTCACCGATGCTCATGCTTGTGTCTGTCCAGATCCAGTCCATCAGTGTTCGCAGCTCAAACAAGAATGGCACACTCATGAATCTGTGAGCAAAGTACAGTAATGTGTAATTCAATGCCAATTGTCTGATATGTGTAATTCAACATCAATAATGGTCAAATAATACACAATAACCATTAATCTCTGTAACCATTCAAAACTATTACTCCCTTACAGTCTGAATGAGAAAAGGTTGAGGTAGTTGTACTGTTTGCAGAGGAAGTTGCCAAGGATCCTGGTTGGGTACCCACAGCGGATCTGGTAGGCCGAGAGGAGCAGGTTGAGGCACTTCACCATGTACCAGATCTGTGGTGCCCGATTGGCATTGAACCTCCTGCAATGAACCACCTGTGAGTCACCGTGTGTTGCTGTATTTATCTACTTGTCACATTAAGGAAAGGAACAGTGCTCATACTGTCCAGTCTCCATGATATCTGCTATAGTATGTTCAAATCATTAAGGTAAACTTGTGGCTGTGATGTCCCTCCATTAATGTAATTAAGTCTTCTCCCTTCCCTCTCATTTCTAAAGCTAGGAGCTGCAGCATAGAAAATATTTTTTTCCATGATGGATCTTTCAAATTGGGTATCATTTTGGTTGCTGCTCTCCGTATTCTTTTAAGTTTCCTTGTATATTTTTGTTGCAGCCATCTTGTAAATAGACAGACAAGAAAAGACCTTACCCACCTCTCTGTTACAGCTGGCAGAATGAAGAACATCCAGATATGTATCCCAAATGTGAGTACAACCTGGAAAGGAGATTAGGATGAGGGTTAAGGTTCATGTCATTGTGACCATATGCCATCACTACTTGCTAAATATAATGCTGCATAATCTTTTTTAATGTTACATATATGATTATGAAGAGTGTAATAGTGAATTCAAGAGGTTATCAGTTAGCTTTAGTTGATCTATGTTCTCATCACAGCTCTTCCCTCACCTGAAATATTAGTTTGCCTAAGATGAACTTCCTGAGGAACAGAGCTCGGTCCACAATGATGAGGCCAAACTGCAGGATCAGCATCACCAGGAAGGGAATGGGCACTCGGTTGTCCTCCAGGTAAGCTTTCACGCCTCCATCCCCCTGCTGGGTCTGTAATGAATGGCAGCCTCAGCTCAGTACTCCTGCACTTGTAGTTCTAAGGATGAGTTATTTGTTTCGTGTATGTGCCTTGCCTTGACTACCTCTGCAGGAAGGTCATACACAGAATGTAGATAGATAGCATGCGTTCTAGTTATGAGCATCATGTTTCATGCTTTTTGCAATGGAACCTCCAGAGTTACTACTGAAGAATCATGATACTGTGGTTAATGTTGTGACTAGCTTATGGTCTTCACATTATTTTAGCTCATCATAAATTTCATTAATTTCTATAAAATAATATTTCTTGTATTCACAGTACAGTTCAGTTCAATACTGTACCTGTATAGTAGCAATTTTAATGAACTCATTGAATGAAATACAAGTTAGGATAACTTTGGTATATTACAGCTTTTATGTGAATTGTTAAGATTTTCTTCCAGACTCAGGCTCGAGCCACTCACCCCAAATGCTGCAAAGCCAAAGATGAGGACAAAAAAGTTAAAGAAGTCACAGAAGAACATGTACGCGTAGACATCCACTGAAACCTGAGACTCTTGATGAAGCAGCCTGTCCAGGAAGCCTCGCACCTTGTTGACCTGACGCTCAGCACTGAAAGGGAGAGGTTGATTAATAATTGGTAGAGTGAGTTACTATTTGAAATATGGAATGATTTATCAAACTCAAAGATAATTAGAGTAGATCAATATTCACACTTACCCTCCCTTTGCAATCTTGGGCAGCTGTTGCAAGTTCTCTTTCACTTCTTCCATGTCAGGTTTCTGGAGGTCCCTCAGTGCCTGGAGGTTGCAGGCAGTACAGGTCACATGTACAGAGTCTGAGGCGCCGGACTGGGATGGCTGGGAGATGTGTGTGCAGTGAGAGGTGAGGGACGGGGCACGCTGGCTGAAGGAGACGCGGGAGCCTTCTGAGAGGTGGCGGCGGTGTTCAGGCCGTACCACCAGGGAGGAGGTGCGAGGCTTTGTGGTTTCTGCTCCACCCGGCACCTGAGACACCAGGGACGAGTGCCTGGCGTGTTGACCTGGCATCCAAGTCTCTGCATAGTCTGCTGTTTCACTTCCTAATTGCTGCTGGTATGTTGTGTCAGACTCAGCCTGGGGTGTCTGACTGCCCTCAGACAGTGGCAGGTAGTGTGAGGGAGAGGACCCCGGGAGAGGCTCTGAGGCACGGGTCAGCAAGGACTCGTCATTGACATTCAGCAGCAGTGAACTCTCCTGCTCCTGCCATGTCAGGGAAGCATCCTGCAGTGTGGTAGGCAGGGAGCTGTCCCGTGTGTGGCCAGTGGATGTCAGGGAAATGTCCTTGAAGTCCTTGGATGTGAGGGAGCTGCTGCCCTTTGTGTCCTTGGAGAACAGCGACTCCTCTTCTCGTGTATCTTTGGACAACAGAGAGGTGTCCTTTGTGTAGGACAGAGTGGACTCATCTTCATCCTCCTTGGAGGTTGGAGCAGACAGGGTGGATTCCTCCCCTTTCCTTGTTCCCTGGGGTGTGGAGGAGGGAGAGGAGGATGTGGGGCTGGGAGCTGGGGAGGTATGGGCAGTAACTGTTGGGGTCATGTCTGAAGATTCCTTCCATAATCCAAGGCTCTTCAGCATAAATCTGTAATGATTTTGACTGTCAAAGTTAATTTGTACATTACACATTTTACACTGGTTAATGTTATTACATACATGGAAATTGAAGAGGTCATACATTACAGAATTTAGCATTTTGTCCTTTTACTTAAAATACTTTAACTTTACAGCCAAGAACATCTGACACATCTCAGTTTTACATAAAATACAGTAAAATCCCTCTTATCCAGCATCAACGGGACTGCCGACACGCCGGATACTTGAATAGAAGTGAAATTATGTCCACAATCACCACCCTACACTCGAGCGTCTTACCATAACAAAGATCAGCTGATCTTAATCAGCTGCTTAAGTGTAAGCACAACACACTTCCTCTTTTCTACAACTTTAGGCATGATGAAGGTGTCAGGCGATAAACAGTGCACACGCAGGACTGAGTCACTGAGTAAACACAGTGCAGTGGGCCGTGGGTGGTGCGAAGCAGTGCGCTCTGGTGGCGAGGGGACAAAGTATGCCTCGCATGGGAATTTTAATCGATTTTATGAGTACACATTGATTTTTTATTGATTTTAAGGCTCGGGGAAAAATGTGCCGGATACTTGAAGCTGCCGGATACTCGAATGCCAGATGAGAGGGATTTTACTGTATATGAATGAAGTGTGAGGAAATTGATAAATTTAAGAAAAAATTAAATGAAGGAGAGTGGGCTGTAGATGATAGTGGTGCATCAACCTAATCTTCTGAGACAAGCCTTTACCTGTGGAAAAACACTACCAGCAGCAGTGCCAAGTCGTACACGGCGTATCTGTTCTTTTTCTCAATGCCAATGATGCGTGGAGGCCAGAAGGCGGCGTCAAGTGCCACTTGATTCCAGGGGAAGAAATCAAACTGGAATAAGTACTTCACCACCACAATAATCTGAGGTGGAAGAAGAGGAAAATTTAAACAGTGAAACAATTACAGAGGATATAAACAATGCAAATCAGATGCTGGATCTATTATCAAACCAGGACCAGTAATAATGACAAATATGATAATATAGGGAGCAGACAAAACCACAACCTCAGTGTAGGCGATGACAGTGATCCAGAAGGACTTAGTGGGGCGCGGTACACTGAGGGAGCCCCACAGGAACACCAAGAACGGCAGTGGCAGTGACAGGACACTTGCTGATTTGATTTGGTTCACGAATATCATAATGTAGCAAACCAATTCAGACCGTGAGAGGATGGCATACCTGTCGGGGAGGGAGGTGGTGATGATACAAGGGACTAAGCAAGAAAATAGATGATGTTATACCAAGGGAGAGAATAAACTATAGTTTAAAGAAAATACCAATAAAATAGTGTATTATCCTTGGATAAGGAAGAAATACCCACCACATGGCAATAATAAGTTTGACGAGAGGTGGCTGTTCCTTCTTGAAGTCTTTCTCTTGGGTTTCTCCGATGTCCACCAAATCCACACTAATGACAGAAGTGTCAAAAATCACAATAAAACACAATGTCAAGCTGTTTATCTTTGTGTAAAATTACCAAAAGTTCATAATTTGTTTTTACCTGACAACTTTTTTTGCTACTTGATCTGCTTATGTATAATGTGATATTCTGTCAGCAATATAATGAAGATAGTGAATGAACAAAAATAATGATGTGAGATTCGAATCAAGCACAGTCATTTCAGTAAAATTGTATACAGTACTGATAAATTATTGCATCTTGCATGAGAAGGAAGGTTTTATGTTCCTCTCAACTCACCTGTCATCTGTCTTGTCCTCACTTGCCTTCTCCACTCGTATCTCCAGAGGCTCCTGTCCACCATACCTGTGGAGGCATCACATCAATACCTGCACAGCTACACCCACATTATCTTTGAAAAATCACTTACTGGTGATTCAACTATATTTTTTAACAGATTCAACTATATTTTCTAACAGAAAAAAAATAAGTAAAATAATTAAAATAAATAAATAAAAAGACCCACCTTTAAGCCTTGGAAATGTTACCACATATCACTGAAGCAAAATCTGTTAAAATAATGAATATTCATCAAGGGTTCAAGAAGAGCACAGAACTTTAGTCTCAGAGTAACTGAAGGATTAAATAAATTTTCCAAGAACAATAAACTAAAGTTTTCTCTTACCCATTTTGGTTGAGAGGAACTTCTGACCAGCCAGTCTCAGGCTGTGGAGGTTGTGGTGGCGCCCCGGGCATCACCCTAAACCCTTCCGTCTCCTGAGTGGCAAGAAGGTATGTTAAGTTTACCTCAGTTTAGGACAGCAATGTTTTGCAAATAAATAATTCCAAGGAGTCCATCTCGCTTCCAACCATGGATGTACGAGACTTACCTTGAGCCTCTTCTTCTCTTCTGAGAGACAGCATGCCACATAGCGGTAATCCTTAGAGAGGCGGTTGAGCAGCTGTGTTGCTGAGATCATCAGAGATTCCAGGAACTCCCAGGCAAACTTGGCCCAGTGAACAATCTTCCGTAGGATGGGAGCAAGACCTGTGGGAAGGGGTAGGAAATATTTGGTTTGTGTAAATGCAAGAAGGCCAAGGATCATGGATAATGCTACTTTAAACCAAAAACAACCCCACTCCCTAAAAAACCTTGACAGAAAATATTAGCAAATTTGTAGCCATGATTGCTCTTTGGAAATTGTGAACAGAAAAGAAGAGGTTCAGTTGATAAAATAATCCAGTATGTTTTACAATCAATTTCTAAGTTTATTTGAACAACTAACAAAATTTCTAAATTTACTTGACATGACTTAGCAATTTTTTCCAGTTGATTAGAACTTGACAAGTGCACAGTTACATGACCATTATGCACAGACAGCACAGGAAACCTCATGAGACACTCACCTTGGGGCTCAGCAGGTTCAATTTCAGAGTAGTCATGCGCAGTGGAATCATCGGCCAGGTATCCACCGTCCAGCTGGGGTATGGGAGGCAGGGGCGGCAGGGTGGAGGGTGGGGGTGGCCGACCAGATGCTAAGGGAGACCTGTGGAAAATTTAACTTGGTATTTGCCTGAAATACAAACTTTTATTGATGGTGAGAAGAGACACAAATGTGCTCTTCAGATTTTGTAGTAAAACTGTATGAGAGACAAGGTTGGCCTGAGGGAGCCTAGTGTGAAATAAGAAGGAGAAAATTGTGGATCAGAGAGAAAAGGAATCAATAAAGCATCTAGGGTGGAGAAAAGCTAAGATTACAGAAGGAAACAGAAGGAAAAAAATGAGAGATTTATCATAAGAAAACAAGAACAAAATTAAATAAAGAGGAAACAAGGAATGTACGAGTATATATGTTCTATGGTGGCAAAAACAAAATTAAAGGAAATGAGAGATAAACATAATAAGATGATCATGTTCATCTAAATGATAGAGAAAACAGGAAATAGGAGAGACAAAGGACTTTGCATGAAGGAAGAAGATTAAGAAAAGACTGACCGTCGTGGAGGTGAAGAGAGAGGCAGGGGTGGGGGTGAGTGAGGAACAGCTGGGGGTGAGCGAGGACGGGGATGAATGCGCACACTCCTGGACGTTGTTCGTGAAGTCCGGGATGCCTGAAACACCAGCAACATCAGTGTGCTCATCATTAATGCCGTGGAGTGTGATGTCTAGTTTTACAGCAGAAGAAAGAAAGCTTTGAACCAGAAGTGGATGAGTTTTGTAGGAGCAGATAAGAGTAAAGGGAAAAAGAAGTGGGAAACTTCCAAGTGGCAGGAAGTGATGGAGAAATATATCCTGCTCCCCTTGTTGAGGAGTCAGAGACAAACAGATTCTGCTTCCCTATTAAGGAGTCAAGGTAACCTTATGATTGAATGACTATGAATTCTGAAACAATGAGTCTGACTTTATCTATCTGATATGTGGAATGAATGTTACTGTACTGTGGGATAGATGAAAAAAAAAAAAAAGATAATGGATTGGAATAAGAGATATAGCAATGCCATTATGCACTGAGTAATTGACCAGTTTCCTTCTGAAAAACAAGTGGTGATGAGTTAGCAAAGATATAAAGCTGATCAGTAAAGGCTGCAAAACTTAAAAAGGCAATGATAAAGAAACTGCACAGCCATGCAGCTCTGTGGGTGACCACTAAGTGATCGTGGCTTGGCAATGAATGAAACTGCCAACCAAAAGGAAGCAGAACAAGCAGTGACAGAGGTTGCTGGACTGTGTCAGGCACTAATCTCCTCATCTGCTCTCTGCTCTGCTTCCATTTTTTGGGAGTGAAAAGAGATGATTAAAATTTGGAAACTGGACCTGAGAGATGGACAGGAAGAATTACAGGCAGTGGCAGTGGCAGTGGCAAGATGAGGGTGAGGCACAGAGGGGGACGCACCATGGACACCTGTGAGCGGCCAGACAGGGTGCGTCGAACCGGCCGCCTCACATAAGATGAGCGGCGTGAAGTGGCGTCAGACTCTGAGAGGCGGGCGGTCCGAGCCTCCTCAGCCGCTTCCACGATGTCTGTCTTCAGCGCAGAACTCAGCAGCTGTCACCCGTCCCAACCCAGGCATGCATACAAGTATAGACGTTGCACAAGTCATGCAAAAATATTCCATGTTTGCACAGAAAATGTTTGTGTAAAAAATGGATCATATGCAGACACATGCACACCCAAGGAAGTCAGACAAGTCAGACAGAAGTCCATGTGCAGTAAGTATGTGTATAAAAAAAATCAATAAGTACAATAAATAAATAATAAAGAAGAAGAGATAAATATAAAATTCAATAAAAGTCAAAACAAAGATTGAACAAGGAAAATATATACACACACGCATTGACACATTCACAAACACACACACACACACACATACACACAATGGGAAACAAGGAGAGAGAGAGAGAGAGAGAGAGAGAGAGAGAGAGAGAGAGAGAGAGAGAGAGAGAGAGAGAGAGAATGACAAAAAAATAGTATTAGTAGAGTTAGTAGATAACAAAGTATACAAATACCTTAGAGTAGTGTTATTGGTTAAGACCACAAATAATATATACATATACTTAGCCACCCACCACTATCAACCACTAGTGACAATAACTAACAATAACAACTAGATAACATCCACTACAAGTATTTCACACAATACATTTTTCTGTGCTTCATGAGTGAGGAGGACCTGACAGACTGTAAGGGGTGGAGGGTGTCGTTCTGCTCACCGCTCACCTCTGAAACCGTCATTCCCTGTGTGGTGTCCCCTTGTGGCGGCTCCTCAGGTATCTCCAGGGGTGCAAGTCCCTCATAGTCTCCATAATCTTCAAACATGTAGTAGTCGCCAGACCGTATTGCTGCAGGAGGTAAGCCGGTGTTAGTGTATTGCAGTGGCATCTGTTCAGTGTGCAGTGACTTGCGCTGACTGCAGTATAAAGGGTTTATCAGGGAATGAGTGATGATTTTGGCAATGCAACAAGTTTATGACTTTATATTCTTGTCAGGGATTTAAGTATTATGGTCTAAAGGGTTTATGGTTTACAAAATTGATAATACAAGGGATATTTCATGATCTGAGGGACTAGGGGAGAGGAAGGAGAGAAGTAGAGACATAGTAAAGAAAATGCAAGGATGAGCCTCTGTAGTGTTGTGCTGCCTCGTGCTACAGCAACACAATCACTCTCATTTCTATCATCCTCTGTCAATGAACCTACAGACATACATACAGACATACATAAATGACTTGAAATATTGAATGAGTTAATCCTATAAGGATGTGTTGCTGCTGCTGCTGAAAGCACTGCAGCAACACATGGAACACTGACAAGACATGAGTATGTAGCATCACTTCATTCAACACCGTGTAACACAAACTGAACAAGTGACAAGTGCACACAGAGCTGAAAGGGAAATGAGTAAGAAGACACATGAACACTATATACATACTATACACTGAAGACTGAAATATAGACTTTATATTCTGTGGAAGGTAAAAAAAGGTAAAGTATATACACAATGTGGAAACACACATGTATGTACAATCTGTAATGAAAGTAGTCTGTTTATGTACAGTTTAATGTGTGGAGGTGAAAGTGTACTGCAGACTACACATAACTGTGCTGGGCTGGGAAGGAGCCTTCACTGAATCTTGCAGTAAGGACGCAAAGAATTGAAATTTACATGTTCTCCCTAACACTGATGACCCGCAGTGACACAAAGAGCATGAGCCGCTCACAGCCACACCAGCACTGTCACCCCCACACCACACACTGCAAGGCTTAGGCCCAGGAAGAGATGATGGACATCACACAAGATGT
Organism: Scylla paramamosain; assembly: GCF_035594125.1. Lineage (NCBI taxonomy): Eukaryota > Metazoa > Arthropoda > Malacostraca > Decapoda > Portunidae > Scylla > Scylla paramamosain. The sequence goes on along the minus strand of NC_087179.1, from coordinate 16,705,721 downwards.
TGCTGTAGCAATGGTTGTGTCAACCTATCATACAGCTCACTTCATGCTCTGCTTTTCAGTGTTAGTTTTCTGCTCTCTTTATGAGCACACAGCAGGATATCATGTCAAGCAGTTGTTAATGGACTGTTTCCTGTTAGGCACTGGTTAATATGTCTAGGTCTACAAATGCATGTCAGCCTGGCAGGTATGTATGACACTCCTGATGGAGGGACTGCTCTCGGGGCACACAGCTACGGGTTACCAGTGGCTGCACCAGGGAGGGGTCTACGGGTGAAATGCAGCCAGTGTCTCGCCTTACGTGGCTGCCTTGCACAGTCTGTGTGTCCGAGGGGGAGGGGCAGAGCACCTGTGTACAGGAATGACATAACGGCTCATGACAGCTGAGGTGCAAGGAGTGGAGGGACAACAACCACATTCATGTAGTATTGAATTTGTATACATCAACCATGTGGCAAACAACAGGCTGAGTATGAGTAAAAGTTTTCAAGGTGTGAAAGCTGAAGTTTGTTGAGGAAAATGTGACAAAATGGCACTTGTGTGTTTGTGTTGCATGGCATCCACTAGTATGGAAATTTCAACCTTGTGGTGACAGACAGAGAGCTGTTGATATCTGAATAGTATCTATATGTGGCATAATTGTAAATATTGTGAAACAAGATGTAAGAAAATGAAACAAGACATTGAAAACCACATGACAACTTCCAGTGGAGTAAGATTCAGCAGCTGTGCCGGGAGGTGGCTGTAAGAAACATGAAGAAATACAGAAGTTGAGTCTTCACATATGTGTGGACTGGTCAACTTGGACACAGCCAAAAACTGAAAAGGAAAGAGAAAAGGAGGTAGAAGAAGGAGGAGGTCAGAGTGGTGGCTGGAGTGTGCAATGAACGAGACAGGCTACAAACAGGACAACTGGGTGTGGAGAGGTTGGGGCAGCTGAGGGGTGGTGCTGGAGGAGGTACAGAGTGACACAGGGCAGGAGGGGCATGCGCTGTGGGGCACAGGGTATTACAGGTGTGGTGGGACATGGCAGGCGACGTGGTGGAGACGGAGGGGCGGTGGTAGGCCAGGTGTTCCCTCAGCCAGGGTGGCCCAATGTCGTGGGTGACGGGGGCGGAGGCACGCGTGGGAGCATGGCGGTCCCTCAGGGCAGGGTATGGTGGAGGGGAGAAGAAGGGGAAAGAATCTTCTGAAGGGGAGGTGATGGGCTGGTGTGAGAAGTGAGGGGTGGTGAGGGACAGACGCGTCGGCTCCAAGTAACCATCCAGGGAGAAGGTGAGGTTAGCGGAGGAGGGGGTGGGGGCCCCAGGCGTGGCACTGGGGGCCCGGGGGCGGGGGGACGACAGGCCGTGCACGTCATCCACACCTGCGGAGGGGGGCAGGGGAGGGGACGAGGTCATCTCCAAGGGAAGGGGACTACTGACATTGGAAAACTGTTCCGAGGTGTTGGCTGCAACAAGGATAAATGGCCATTAGGAACTCACCCTGCTGAAATCTTGTCGGCGGAACTAAAGAATACAACAGGAGAAAGCAGGAAGGCATCTCTTTAGTACACACACACATGCACACCCTCACACAAACACGTCATTAGACAGTGATGTTGATTTCAGCTAAACAGGAAAAATCTGCAGCTACAATCTGCAATCTACTGGTGGTGAGTGGGAAGGAAAAGTTATGTGGTGATGGTGGCCACTATCACCACCATCTTCTGCTGGCAGCGACTCTGCATGCTTCCATCTGCTGAGCATCTCTCAATACAAGTGACAATTCATTTATGTAGGAGGTTCACATAAGCTGTTCCCATGTTGTAGGAGTTTTCAATATTTAAGTCTAAAATCCCAAAATAGCCACCACAGGTGACCAGCCAAAGTGCTGAGCTGTTCTTTGTGGTCAAAGTTGGAACAATTCACAAAATAATTATTTTTAGAAGATAATTTTAGGAAATAAGGTTTTATAGGCTTTACAAAAATCTAATAATGACAGTGAGTGACGAAAGGACAACAGTTCCTGGAATTCCCAAGCTAAGTGCCAGTGTTCACCAGGTGCCAGCACAAACTGGACTGCTCTGGTGGCTAAAGGGAATTTATGTTTCCCAACAGGCAAAGCAAAGCACTCACACCACATTCAGGGAAAAAAACACTAAAAATCAATATGCAGTGGATATCTAAGAGTAGAGTAAAATTTACTGATAGGGTCGTCTTATTTTGTTGGGTAATGAAGTGCAACATTCTGGCGTTGCGTGACATGACTCATCATGACAGTTGACTATAATTATGTAATGGCTACACACAATCTCCTACTTGCAAGTAGCAGATGCATCTGAAGACCTGCCACCAAGCACGGCAACATTTCAAGCAGCAGAGGCACCATACTAATGACACATGGCTCAAGCAACTAACACCAAAGCTCTACACGATCTCAATGATGCATTGAACTCACAACACACCACACTCTAATGGTCTACTACACAAGTACAAGGATTTTCTTACCCACAGGAAGTTTGCACAACTAAATTCCACCAATATCAGGTCCATCTACAGCCAATAAACTAATGTGGTTTTTATTAGTGAGAATGTATTTCATTAAATTTTGCTCATTACTAAAGAAATCCAGTGAAGAGGCAGCTTCCTATGTATTCCCACATGGCAGTGTACAGAACATTCCTCTATTCAACAACCAATGCTGCTCAAGGGTTCCTGTGTGCCTCAGAAAAAAATGTTTAAGTAGTTTTCTCATGCTCTGCCTTAGGGAATTATTTACCACACAAAAACAACCACTAGTGGTATTTTCTGTGTAAGGATCTCAGAAACAAGAATATAAATGGATATTATCACTTGAGCCTGAATTTTCAATAAGTTATATAATTTTACTTAGGCAACCCACACTGAACTATTCAGATCATTAAGATATTCCTTGCCATAGATGACACAATCCTTATACCAAATAGAATGCTTGCCAAACTTTGCCATAATTAAATACATAAGGAAGACAAAAAATACCACAGACCAGTTGTGACCCAAAAGATACACACTCTGGCAGGGAGGCAGAAGTGCCTCAGGTCTCACCTTCGTAGTGGCTGGCTGGCTCCTGGATCTGCTGGTTCTGTATGAGCTGCTGCGATGCCTTGATGCGTTCCATCTTCTCCTTGATCTTGTTGAGCATCTCCCGCTCTGCTGCCTGCTGCTCTGCTATCTCCTCCTGCATCAGCTCAGCGATCAGCTCAGCACCTCTGCAAGTTGCAAATTGTGCAAGATAAGTAAATAGTAAACATGAAGACCCCTCCACATCCATGTTCTCTCCATATCTTACTGATCATACCTGGAAGCAAGCTTGGTCTGTGCCTTCATCTCTGTCACCAGGTGTTGGAAATAAAATGAACAGAAGAGTCGCCGCTGCATGAGGAGGAAGCCAAAGCAGATGCCATCCCATAAAAGACCTGCCTCAGACTTGGGGACGGCACAGTCCTTCTTCAAGTCTGCAGGACGGGAGAAGGGAAGGTCAAGGAAAGACATGGAACATCAGTGAGTGAACCAGTGCTTTGAAGGAAGGACAGAGGGAGGATGCTGGTATAGACAGTTTAGGGATGAAATCTATCTCAGCATACATATACAGCATTTCCTCTCTTGCCTAAATCTCAAACTGATTCAGTTCGCACACTCTACTAGATACAATCCTATTACCTTCCCACCTTTCCTTCCTGTTCTTCCTGTCATGCCTACTGGATTTCCCTCCTCACTTACAAGTAAAAACCCATGCTTGGACTCTTTCTTATCATCTCATTTCTTGGTTTCTCTTTAAATAATAAAGTTACTTTAGGGTCACTAACCTTCAACAATCTCCTCGTCAGAAGTGTCACCAAATTTCTTGACACAGGCAATGCCTAGAAGCTGGACAAGCCAGCAAGTGTTGAGGGCGAGGGGCCGCAGGAACACACAACCCAGCAGCTGCAGGAACGTCTTCACCACGATGACCCCAACATTGTACCCCAACAGGAAGTTCCATCTACACCAAGCAAGGCAGTGAAAGAGGTGCCCAGTAGTGCATCACAGCTACTGTTCACTCTTACATTAACATTTCTCTTGCACTTATAACAGTAAGTTCTTGGTGTGTTGCATTAACTTCTGACAACACAACACACCTATACTACAGATCACTTTCCTTCACCATTTGGTTCCCTCAAGCATCTCATCCTGCACACTTGTAATTAGGTATGAACACTTTTATGAAACTTAGGAATCTGAAAGCAAGGCTGAGAATTAGATGGCAAAATGGACTTGAAAGAAAGCTGTAATGAATGAAAGCAACAGAGGGAGCAGTGATTGACAGGAATAACAGGAGATGAGGTTTACGTGGTGCCAGTCCCTCACCTGACACTCGACAAACCCCAAAAGAAGCAAAAATTACAAGCCATGATACACTTTTGTCACTTACAGGCGCAGGATGACATTGAGTGGCCTGAGGTAGAACTCATTGCCCTGCCACAGGAAGATGAAGGCACCCATGACGTAGCCCATGGCAAAAAGAGTCACCCGGTTGGTGCCACCGAGGAACATGACAGCAAGGGTCACCCAGTAGGAGGTGAAGAAGATAACCACCTTCACCATGTCCAAATAGTTCCTGTGAGGGTGATGGTGCAGTGGTGAGTTGTGGTATTGCAACACCTTGCTCATCTTACACCATCGATCTGAAAATAAAGTTGCTAAAGAGGGGAAAGTGAAATCTTGGGAATGAGGTTTTAATGTGAGAAATTCAATGTTACATGGCAGCAAACTGTGGTAAGTTCAAGGTTTGTTTTCTCCATTTTCATTAGATTAGCATGTAATATACAGGTGATATTTATAACATTTAATTAATACACTAGCCTTAAAGATCTGTCTGCAGTGTTGTGAATGGGAAAGTTCTCTATCAGATTCAGTAATGAGGACATGTGCTCTTCTGAAGAATGAAATATTTAAAGTCAGCACACTGATATGTACATTCATGATCAAATGTCTATTGACTTCCTCTCTTTGGAGCAATTCCCTTCAATCTTTGGTCTTCTTACCTGTGGATCCTGCAGATAAACCAACTAACAAATGATCAGGAAACCAGATGCTTTAAGACTGATGGCAAATGTTGAGCACAATGGAAGTGAGAGTGAGACATTAGTTGATTCATGGTAATGACTTTCCCCCACCAGTGTGCATAGCAGTTGTGACAATCCTAAGAGTGGTGCACCTTGTGATGACACAACTCTGACAATGTACATGAAACAAGGATGTAAAGGTTCAAATTACATGTGCATTCTGTGCATATAATGAGTTTGGATATAAAAAGTATAAATGTACAACATGCCAACATGAAGTCTTACAAAATGCAGTTAATAGGTTGCCATTCATTTACTCAAAATACTCTAATAGATACATCATTCACAGCCTCTCTACTTCAGCAGTCAGAGGCCTTGAGGAATTGATAACAAGACAAAATAATGATAAATAAAGATTGAAATAAAATCATAATAAAATAATAATAATAATAATAATAATAATAATAATAATAATAATAATAATAATAATAATAATAATAATAATATGGCTTTCAGTAGAGAGGCACAGAAATTTGGCACAACTTAGGTACAGGAGTGGTTCATGCAAGGAATATTTGAAGAATTTAAAACCAAGCTGGATCACAGTAGTGAGGAGATGAGCATAACTTCTCTTGGATGTCAAAACATGGTACACACACACACACACACACACACACACACACACACACACACACACACACAAACAAAAAAAAAAAAAAAAAAAAAAAAAAAAAAAAAAGAAGAAGAAGAACCAAGTAAAGATAAGGCAATGTGTCCCAGTGCATGGTAACTACACTGGTATGAGGGAATCAGATGTCTCATTATGAATCAAACATGGTGGAAGAATCAAGCAGGAAGGTACTGTCATGTCACATCCCCTTGGCACAGACCAGTAAAGTTAAAATGGGATATTCTGTCGTTAGTGAAGTAAAATATAAAGGAGGTTAAGGTCTCAAGCTCTAGCAAGGGTAAATGTAAGATGCATCATGTTGCTCTGATAGTTTGATGGTTCAGTAACAGCAGGAGGAACAGCAAGCAGAGGTGTCCTATGTTCCCTTTTGTCCTCCCAGCCACTCATTATATGCATCAAGTAGTCACCACTGGGAAGGTTCAATAATGACTCACATTTCCATACAGATCTCTCTCTCTCTCTAGCTAATAATTTCAAAGTTGTTTCAATAAAGATTTTAAATAATTTCCCAGTGCTTTCCCAGCAGGTTCCTGTACTCTTCATCTGTAGGCATGAACTGTGGCCAAGATATTGTGTTGGGAGTGGGACTGGAGGCTCAGTGGTCATAGCAGGTCCTGCGAGTCCCAAGGCACAAGGCACGGCATGTCTGGTTACACTCATTCACTCAAGTGTTAGTTCTTCTGCATCAAGTACTCTACACTATAGGGAGCAGCTTGGTGATGCAAAGGTGGGGGTCTTTGCAGTTACGGAGGATATTATACTTACTTTTTACCTCCAGAATTCCTAAGGGAGAAGAAGCCATAAAGCCATAGACAGATGGTGTTAGTAGGGAACAGTGTTTGGGAGAGGCCTGAAATCCTTGCTAAGCTTCGTCACCAGCCCTACCCACCCTCTGGCAACATTCACCCACATGTACAGACTGATATCTCATAACAGGATGATGTGGGGCCTTGCTGCAATTCATGGTAGCAGCAAAACCTGACAGCTCTATCCTAGTCCTTACTTTCAAGGGATTTCTTGCAAAACAGATCAAAGACTAAATAAACATCTATTTTTCATAACACTTGAATAATGAAATTTGAAGCAACATTCAGTACTTCATCTTAAATGTGGCAGTCCAATCTAGCAGTAATTCCAAAACCAACTATGCATGTACTATCTACCCACTTATCACACATTTCTCTGAATGCCAAAAATGAAGAGAGCCTACTAATATTTTTTCATTCATATGACTTTGGGATTCAAGTGAGATGCCCTGTACTAAAAGATGCACTCAAACCAACCTGCTGAAAGAGTCCTCACTGATGAAAGAATTTTGGCTTTATTTTAGCTCCTGTTGTTAGAATTGGGAGGAAGGAGGATGGAGTTAGGGGAGAGCTTGGAGTTCAGAGGAAGTAGCTTGGAGTTAGGAAGGAGCAGCTTGGAGTTAGGAAGGACCTTTGAGCTAAGAGAAAGTAGCTTGGAACTGAATTAGGAAGAAGGAGCTTGAAGTTGAGAGGAAGGAGCTTAGAGCAATGAAAAAAGAGCTTGGAATTGAGAGGAAAGCTCGGAACAAGGAAGGAGAAGGACAACATTTGAGAGGAGGGAGCTTTGAGTTATGAGGAAGGAGTTCAAGATTAGAAGAGGGCTTGCAGTTTGTCCAAAGTGTGATCAACCCAGCATGGATGAAGTTCTACAGTACCGACACAGATTAGAGTTGAGGTTTGAGTGCACCTTCTAACATGGACATCTCAAATCATCAGCTGTGCATTAGGAAGCTTGTATGCAGTCCTGTGAATCCCACCTGGCATAGGTAACGAAGTCTGGCAGTGGATTAACAAGGGAAGCCTGGTCCTCGTGCACAATCTCCTTGTTGCTGCCACCCTCGTATGAGTCGGCCCCGTCAGCAAACTCTATCTCAAAGACTCGCTGTTGACTCACAGCAAAGATCAAGAGACAGAAGTCCGCTGTCAGGTGAGGAAGGCACAGCAGATTGTCAGTTCATGTGGCAGAAAAAAATAATGACACAGATTAAGGAATGGTTAAGTGTAAGAATTTATTAGAAGACTCTGATCAAGTAGGTCATCAAAATCCATCAGAAATATTCCAAACAGTAAAATGCATGTACACACACACACACACACACACACACACACACACACACACACACACACACAACTCCCCAGAATACTCACTGACAATCTTGTAAGACTCGGGTGGCTTCACAAAGTCTGGGAAGAAGAGCCACTCCCTCAACTCTGGGTCCATCTCTCCAGCCCATGGGTAGTCTGTTCAGGAGAGAGGAACAGCTTGAGTATGAAAAGGAGCCAGGAAAACCTTGATGTTCCACTTCTTTCAAGTTTTGTGTTCCCTTCTGATGCTGCACTGACGTTCATTACTGAAAGCTTTATTTTTCCTATTTGTTGTTGAATGATTAAGCTTTATCCAATTTTGTTTTTTCTTTCCTTAATCTTAAATGCATTTTTTATATTACTCATCCAATATTTTGCAAACATGTCCAGAAACACACCACAACTCACTGATGAGCATGACTCCCTGCATATAGACCCAAAAGTCAGAAGCTTTTTTAGGAAGTGATCCCTTATGAGGAAAGCATTGGCAAGAATCAGACATGCACACCTGTACAGATGCCTGGTGGGATGCCCACACACATGAGGTACTGGATGGGCAGCAGCACTGTGATGAACACCACAAATCCCTTCCACACCCGAGCAATTCCCTTCCGCTCCCGGTTGTAGAAGTAACACAACCAGGCGGCATAGAAGAGCGAGTACACGTCCAGGCGCGTCCCAATCACTGCCACCAGACTCATCAGGCAGATCTGACACAGAGCACCACTGTTATGTGATGCAGGTATTGTTGCAACACAACACCTTCCAACACATTTCAGCACCAAAATGGTTGTTTGATATTTTAAAGATCAATTTGCAATACTGATGTTAAATGAAAATAAACTATCATTTCAAGTTTTCTTTTTAAATCTATGAATGCTACAGCTTCCCCTCAAACTCAATAATAGTCTAGTGCAGATTTACAATATGATAAAAACATTACTGATAACAACAGGAGTGATGGAGTAATTAGAATCTTTTACTGTCTATAGTTTCTTTTCTTCAGTAAAATGAGCTAGGCTTCCTTAAATGAAGTAAAGAATGGCATATTGTTATTAGCAGTCAAAGGGTTGAGTTTCAGAAAAGATAAATACCACCTCACACACTGATCACAGCTGCAGACACATCAGTCACAGCCAACACACCCACTGCAGCAGGCTTGGAACACCTCACCTCTACCCCAAACTTGTAGAAGCCATAGTTGAGAAGGAACTTCAAACACTCCACCACACCATCGTCAGCCACAGCACGAGTCACATTGGGGAACAGGACGCCGGGGGGTGGAGGGGGCAGGCCAGTGACCTTGCGGTGGTACTGCTGCCGGATGCCCACCACGGCTTGCACAGTGATCACCACGATGATGCCTGCACAGTGGGGGGCAGGGGAGGGCCAGGTAAGTGTGATGCTTTACTTGTCAACTAAACAATTCCTTGTCCCATTTTTTTCACTCACTGCACTCATCTGTCAGCCTACTAGTCTTGAATCAGAGGACAGATCTCTCTCTCTCCTTCCAGTATATTTGTATTTTCTATAAATAAACCAAAGTGTGCAATTCTTACATGATTTTCTTGACTCACAAACTGGTCTCATCTTTAGAATAAATGCCTTTGTGTTCACTGTACTTATGAATTAACAATGTATAATTAATACTGAATAGCATCTTTTTATAAGAATATGACAGCAAAGATCAAGATGCAACCCATGTGAAAATACAGCAAGTAAACCCTCTTGCTATACCAGACATCTATATATCAAATTACTGGCCATGACAGACTTTCACGTATCCTGTCAAACTTTTCATGAACCAGGTAAGATGCAATTTTAAGAGAGGAATCCAGTATTGAGCCTTCACCTATGTATCCCTTGAGGTACTTGGGCAGGTTGTCTGTCTTGGCGAGGCCAACCCACAGTGCGTTGTCTGCTGTGGTGTTTAGAGGATATGGTTTTGTGGTCTCATTGTTGAACATCTGCAGGATCAACATAAGCAGTGTAAGTAATCTCAAACTGATACTCTTATATTGCCATCATTACTCTGTTAGTTACTCAGTTATCAATCAAAGCTTTACTCTACATTATTCTCATTACCAGAATGTGCATCACTAATACTAATGAACTGCTTTCTTCACCTACTGTAACAACTACTGGCATTACAACCACAACCTGAATCATACCGAGCAGTCTGCCACCCACTCCTCTGGGTCAATGTAATCAATCTGGTAGATCATGCGTACAATGAGCAGAAGGGACGCAAGAAAAATACAAGTCCTGCATATAGCAATCTGGATCCTCTCGGGACACGGCACGGCCACTGAGGCGAGCACCACGAAGGCCCAGTGGAGAGGGCACACCTGAGGAGTGAGGGACACCAGTCAGGGCAGGAGGGAAAGGAAGCTTTGGTTATGTGTATCACCAGTGTGAGTATATAACAGAAGCAAAGTGAATAAGCCTTACATCATGTGGGTAAAGGAAAAATAACTAAGTGGATACAATAAAAGTTAAGTGAATGGGACTTACATCGTGAAGAAAGAAAAAGGAGTGAAGTAAATGAGGCTTATATGTGGATATAGAATAAAAGTAAATTAAATTAATCTTATGTCAGGTGGATAAAGGAAGAACGACTAAGAACACCAAGCTTACATCATAGCAGGCAAGAGTGATAACTGAGCCAAGGACAATTTTCATGAGGTGAATCTCAAGAAACCGCCATCCAAGCTCCAGCGCTGAGGCAAAGCCCTCCTGCAGCCACCCCAGCAGACGTGTGCCATAGTGTTCCAGAGCCCCTGATGAGGAAGGGTGACATAGAAGGTTACAAGGGAGGGTCTGATTGACTGGTGATCTAAGGCACAATGATGACAGGACCACATGGTACTGACAAAGAAGATGGTGAAGAGTAGGGAAGAGAACATAGGAAAGATTTGTGGGATGGAATATAATGCAGTGTGAAGAGAGGGAAAGCTGGGAGTGCTGGAAGAAAGAGTGACAAACAGAGAAGAGGATAATTTGATGAACCACTATGAAAGATAAATATGAGTTCAACTGTTATTCAATTAAAACCTAAGTAACAATGAAGCAGCAAATTGCAATAGTCTTTCCCCTGCCACACTCACCTCTGATGTCCTCCAGTGTGCAGGACTCAAGCAGGTTTGGGTGGCTTTGTACTGCAGGCTTGGGTTTGGTGGCAGCTTTCTTGGAGGTTTCTTTCACTGTGGGCAGCTGGTCAGGTCTGGGGTGTGTGGAAGGGAAGAGAGGAAGGGATGATGGTGGTAGTGCATGCTTCAAGGTATTCTGTGGGACTGCCATGTTGATGTCTGAGTTGCATAGTGATCTTACATTTCTTTTAAGAGAAGTGAAGTGAAGTGATTAAAAAATTTCTTTCATGGCACTGCTACAACAAAGGTCATTAGGCACTGGGTTATGAAATTGCTTAAAAATACTAGTAGTGTTAAAATCAGGGAGTGATGCAGTGGTGTCCTTACATCTTCTCTATATCTGAGAGTTCCAGGAAGTCCTTATGGAAGTAATGCACTTGGATGATGGTGACAATGACAAAGAAGGTGGGCGTCATGAGCTTGATGAAGAGGCGGCCTGTGTCGTACACCTTCAGGGAGACAAAGAGGTATTACTGAATGGCAGAGACAGAGACAGTACAGTATATTATATCTTTCCTTGGTCCTTCCACTCATACAGTCCATCACACCTCACTTCCTTGGGCCTTCCACTCATACAGTCCACTACACCTCACTTCCTTGTTCCTGTCCCACTCATACCTCCAAACCCATATCCTTCTGCAGCTGAATAGGGATGTAGGTGTAGTTTTCCCAGTACTGCGGGAAGTTATCGAACTGGTAGGTGTAGGTGAGAACCAGCACGACCATCTGGTACACGATCACCGTCAGCCAGAAGCCATACAGGAAGTTACGCCAAGCTGAGTACGACAACTGGGGGAAGTAAAGTGTGGTTTATGATGAGTCACCTTCAAGTAACAGACTGTCTGATCAACTTGACTAGTGATTGAAAAGTGTAGTGTCAAATAATTCAATGGACATATATATCATGCTGAAATAATACTAATTCATCAGAACATCAAACAGAGATAAATACTACAAACAGATAGATACATACATACAGAAAAAAAGAAGGATAAATAGAGGAAGACAGGAGGTTAGTTAAAAGAAAGAAAGAACAGATAGGTAAAGGAAGAAAGGAGTTTAAGTGAAAGAATGAAAAACCAATCATACAGTTTCCTGACCATATGACACTTTTGAGCTTTCTTTTGAGACTGGCACCTCAGTGGGCCTTTTTTCACTCCCTTTTGTTGGCCTTGGCTGGTGTCCCTCTTGCAAAGAAAAAAGTATAATCCACCACAAAGACTCACTTGGAAGGTGATGGTGAAGACAAGGAAAAGCACCATGTACATGATCCGGAAGATGACCACCTCGGAGCCCTGGATGCCAAAGATGAAGAGCATGATGGCCACCAGCCAGATCCAGAACTTGACAAGGAGTCCACGCACCCACTGGCCGATGCGCTCCATCACCGGGGACGACGTCTGGTCCTCTGGGGGCAGGAACATCATTCTCTCATGACTCCCACCCTTCAGAGCAACATAGAGGTCTGTCACGTGAGATGAAGTAAAAGGCTAACACTGTACCACTGGAGGAGATGAGGGTGGTGACAGGCTGGCCAGAGGTGGTGGTGCTGACGGCCACAGTGAAGGGCTGGAGGGCGGCTGCGGAGGACATCTCCCGCTTGGTGACCTCGACCACCTCCTGCACGTACTGCCGCAACGTGAGCCAGAACATGGTGGTGTACAGGACCTGCCAGGGTGATGAGGAGGGTGGAGGGAGGCATGGAAAGCATCAATACTAAAATTCTAAACACGGTGAAAAGTGTATCAATCCACAACATTCTTTTCCTAGGTATTCTCTTTGATATCAAAATTAGGTATCTCTATAATTTTTAATCAATAAAGCTTTCTTGTAGTAGTAGAAAAGGAAAATTTTTTTTTAAAAGAATATCTACATTTCATTTGGTTTCATACAGGCCTGCACTTACTGAAATGTAAATATCTTTATACGTGTGATTAAAGTGAGTGCAGGTGACAATAATTATAATGAAGCAATACAGCACCATAAAAATGTCTGAGATGTGAGCCAAGTGTTCCTACCTTGACCATGAGGGGCTTACATGGCAGCTTGGGATACTTGACCAGACCAATCTGGCTGAGGTTGACAGCCTCCACCTGACTGGGCAGCTCCTCCTCAGTCAGGTCCATGCAGTAGATGTACTGAATCAGCAACAGCAGCTAGCAGAGGGAAAAGATGAACACATGAGCAATAAAACAACAGGCAGAAAGACAGGTACACAAAGGAACACAAAAGATGTACAAAGAGCTGGATGTGATCTAAGGTGATTCAGGTCAGGTGTGTATAAAGAAAAAAACATTAATGGGAAGGTTGGAGAGAGAGAGAGAGAGAGAGAGAGAGAGAGAGAGAGAGAGAGAGAGAGAGAGGAGAGAGAGAGAGAGAGAGAGAGAGAGGAGAGAGAGAGAGAGGAGAGAGAGAGGAGAGAGAGAGAGAGAGAGGAGAGAGAAGAGAGAGAGAGGAGAGGAGGAGAGAGAGGAGAGAGAGAGAGAGAGAGAGGAGAGAGAGAGAGAGAGAGAGAGGCAAGAATCACTGACCTCAGCATAGATGACAAGGAAGGGGGAGCAGCGCAGCATTTGCGGCACGCTGGTTAGGAATCATCCACAGCACACAGGCCCACAGCAGCAGCACAAAGGTGAGCCAGCTGTGGTAGGTGATGCTCCATGCCTGCAACACACACCACAGCAGATTTAGCGGCACAGACGGCCAAACCAAAGCATCCTTTTCTTTGAGTTTGAAGAGAGTGCAAGAGTACAGCCCTCAATGAAATGGAAGAACAGAGAGGTGAAGTTGTGAAGAGGATGGGAGGAGAATGACTGGATTAGAGGATGTGAAGATGCAATAAAAGGACTGGAATAATTTGAGGCTCTTCTGCCACAGCCATTCCCTGGGAGGGCTCTTAGAAACATCAGCCATTAGATGATAACAGACATACAGATGGACAGATACATAGTTGCCTTTCCAAATCATGACATATTTGAATAATAACTTCTTATAAAGTGAATAATCTTAGATTTACCCTCCCCTTACTTTCAACAATACCAGTAATTTCTGTTAAAGTTTTCTCTCTGTAACTTTTGGAGAAATAACTGAAAGGCAGAGTGACTGACACACACCCTGCTACACTCACCATCATGACAATGTTGGTGGCGATGTATGATGAGCGAATCACCAGCTGGAACACACTGATCAGGGGGTAGATGAGTCTCTGAAGAGGGGTGCTCCTCCTCAGGCTCTCCCTTGTCCCCTCCAGCACCGCTCTCCACACCACCACCACCCTGTGCTGCCCTCCAGGTCCCCCTCCACCCTGGTGCCCTCACTCCCCTCAGGCTGGGTGGTGGTGGAGGGGGGGAGGGGACAACAGACATCCACTTCTCTCTGTTCTGTCTTCAATCTGTGTACAAAATGGAGGTCACTTTCCTTCAATCATGAATGAAATGACAATATTTTATGTGACTGCAAGTTAAAATGAATCAATGAAGATCCACAGTTTCTGATTCAGAATCCTGAAATCTACAAGATTCTAAGACCTGAAAAGTGTCTGGCTCCAAGAACTCTGGGCAAGGAATGGAGATCCCATTATCCTTGTTAAACCATGAATGAGATATATTTTTAGGCATCTCATGTCTGAGGACTGATTGACTGATAAAAAGAGAGAGAGAGAGAGAGAGAGAGAGAGAGAGAGAGAGAGAGAGAGAGAGAGAGAGAGAGAGAGAGAGAGAGAGAGAGAGAGAGAGTGAGAGAGAGAGAGAGAGAGAGAGAGAGAGAGAGAGAGAGAGAGAGAGAGAGAGAGAGAGAGATGCTGCTGCACCATGTTTGAGGACTCTTGAATATAAGAATTTGTAATGACTGAATGCACTCTGTAATGCAAGACACCTCATTCATGCAACTGTAAAATTAGCAAGAAAAGCTACTGTAATATTAAGAATCCTATCAAAACAGTAGGGTAGGAGTGAATCAGGAACTTAAAATATGTATATATATATTACAATGAAGACATAAAAAGGCATAAGAATAGTTTCTAATGATGGAAGAATGCTAAGGAAGACAAAGGAATAATGGAAACAAAAAATATTATTAACAAGAAAACTTAAACACACTATGTGGTTAAAAAATAGTATGTCAAGATAGAAATTTATGTAAAAGTTAATAATAGAAAGAAAAAATATATATTCTCCATGCTTATACATTCCCATTGAGATCTACAACAAATACTCAAGCTGAAGCAAGTAAAATATATCAAACAACAATGCTGAAGAGGCAATTTTTCAAAGCAATGCAAAGAACATGAAATAATTCTTCAGCGCAGACAAAATATCAAATCAATCACTGCTGCGTAAACAATATAAACAAATGTACAGTAACAGCTATATACAAAGTAAACACTATGCAATACAAAACTGAAGACAGCATGCATAACAGGTGGCAGCAAGACTGATAAAAAGCATAAAACTTGCATCTATTGAGAGTCTGTCACTGCAAGCCGATGGAGATTAATAGTCACACATTCGGAAAAAAAGTTTCATATCATGTTGACATGTGCATCTTGTTTCACTAATAAATATCACACAGGAAGGATATAAATGTCATAAAAATTGTAAAAAAAAAAAAATAACAGAAACTTCAGTAATAATGTTAAACCACAAAATTACACACACACACACACACACACACACACACACACACACACACACACACACACACACAACACACACACACACACACACACAGCATACACATCTTACAGGACACACAGAAACACAATGAACACACCAGACACACAACACTCCAGCAACACAGGGACGACTTGAAGCACACAGGTCACACTGTATACAGGTAGCTTGTTAACCGTACGTTTCGTCAAGGATACAGGAAAGGCAGGTCAAAGTGTAGCTGCCTCAGTGAAGGTCAGCTGAGGTCAAGGTTTATGGAAGGCCAGAATGGAAGAAAATTCAATTGGGTCTTTTGCTCCAATCAGTGTTTTTAATTGAGTCAAAATGAAAGATGGTTGTGTTGGATTGTTAGTTCCAATTATGTGTTTTTTTTAGTGAAGCGGTGAAAAACTTGACCTACGCATGCTCTCATTCGTTGGGTGAATCATAACACAAGTGGCAGAGAGAAAGAGAGAGAGGCGCTGGTGAGAGGAAGCACAGACACACACACCATGAAGCAGATGTACCTAAGTGGTGTGTGTGTGTGTGTGTGTGTGTGTGTGTGTGTGTGTGTGTGTGTGTGTGTGTGTGTGTGTGTGTGTGTGTGTGTGTGTGTGTGTGTGTGTGTGTGTGTGTGTGTGTGTGTGTGTGTGTGTGTGTGTGTGTGTGTGTGTGTCACTCTAAGCCAGGTAACAGTTGACATGTTGAGGGTTATAAAGTACTTCTGCTTCATCCTGTGTTTTGTCTCACCACCACATTCCTCTCAGTACATGAACGAATACATGTCAGCAGTCAATATGTATCTAAGTACATATCATGATGAACCATGCATGTCTAGCCTCAAGTAGTGGTGAATGGAGCCACTGCTGCTTGCTATTGCATTGTTGTGACCGTTATGGTTCTGTTTGCTTATCCAAATAATAACAAATGAAATAGAAAGAGATGTAGTATAGCAAAGCTGTTACATTCAACAGTAGTAACACAGTTCCATCCATCTGTCAGTAGTGAACATCAGATATAGAGACACAACAAATTATACAAACATATTAACCAGAATATGAAGAATATTACAGATAACTTATGTGTGCAGCTCACTCGAATGTAATTATTGAACAGTAACACAACTTTATTTATGGAGATGGAAAATGAACACCAAGACACTGTAACACCACACACAGGGAAGTCTGATGCACCTACAGAACACAAAACACTGCTGAGACACAGGAGGAAGACAGGAGGGATGTGTGGGCAGGACAGACATGGGAGGGACATGTGAGCAGGACAAACATGGGATGAATGAATGAGCAGGACAAACATGGGAAGGACAGACACACAGGTTGTATAGAGGTGGTAGGAGAGTCCAGCCACACCCGCCTAGCTGCAGCCAGTGAGTTATGAGGTGTGGCAGTGAGGCTGTCATAAGAGGCACTCCCAGCAAGGCAGCACCAAAGATGAGTGATGGTGGGAGAGACACAATAGTCTAGCAAACCCAGTGTGGCTATTTACATTTAAGAACGAAAACAACAAAAGGTAAATCCAAAATAAAATTCAGAGGATAAAATCACTATTGCATATCAGAGAAATGAACACAAAACTGACAAAAAATAGAAAAAAACAACCTATGTGTGCCTAAGACGACCTTGGACAGAGCTTGAAGGATGGGGTGATGACACTAATGGAGGGCAAGCCAGCAAAAGATGAAAAAAAGGATCTACACACAAGACGCAAGGAGCAGTGAAGGGTGAAGGAGCTACTAGGAAGGGTGAGGAAGAGGGAGAGGGAGAGGGAGGAGGCCACACTACCTGGAAAGCTCTGGGACACAGTTTGGAGGGCAGGGAACCATTGGGGCCATAGGAGGACCTGATGCTGCGGACTGAGGTGTTATTGCTGCAGGCAGAGTCTCGCACTGATGGGTTGCGGCTGCGGCACAGGGCCACTGGGGCATCCCAGCTGGGGTCTGAGTCCTGGCCAAAGCCAAGACCTGAGCCCAGGCTGCTGCCCACTGCCACAACCCCCCCCTCCTGCAGCTGGGGAGAGTGCATGCTGCTGTCAGGACTTGTGGTTGGAATATGCAGGCATCCTTCAGTGTCTGTATTTGTATACTCTGTCACCAATGGTATAAGATATTCACTGTGTATATATAGTAGGTAGTATATTCTGAGGAATCTTAGTCAGGAACGTCCCTGAGTTTGATTAAGTGGATTCCGACAGAGATAAGCTGTAATGTTGCTTGTTCTGGAGGGTCATTAATACAGATATTGATTGACCTGAGGGTGGGATGAGTGAGTGGTGAGGGCGTGTCATCAGTGGCTGCACCCTTGACAGAGGCCACACAGCACACCACCTCACTTGTTGCCAATGACAATCATAATGTCTCATGTTGATTCTTTGGGCTTCTGTACTTCCAATGACTATGATGTGTTGAGATTTTACAGTGTGTCATGCTCATAAAACCCGAAGAAGTGCCTGTGATGTATTCCAACCAAGAGTCTGACAACGTGTGGCCTGGATGTGTGCATTGAGGTGCTGGACATTGTTGTCAGGATACTACTTGTGTTCAAAACCTCTGCTGGGGCTGATGATCTCACTACTTCCTGCATCACCCACACCACTGCACCACTTACTCTTCAACATGTCAGTGCTTTTTGACTACTCTCAACAGACTCTGATGATCATTATTTCTGAGCGAGTTTTCAAGATTCTAGCAAGTTTAACAAGGAATATACATCATCAATGGGAAGCAACACCCTTGCGAACCTGACTCATCACCTCTGTGGCCATTAAAATAACAGGGTTTCAAAATACAAGCCAGCATGTAGTGATGATGGTGATGGTGGTGGTGGTGGTGATGGTGGTCTATTGGTGCTACTTGTTACAGTGTTAGTTGCAGGAGCAGCCACGGATGCTGTGTGTGAGGGGTTAGAGGGATGCAGGTACAGCTCATGAAGGCGTCAAGTGAGCCTCAATGAACCCACTCAGATTGAAGGAAGGATAAGAATAGTTTGTCATTAAGTGTTGATGGAAGCACGCTGAAAATATGTTGAATATATCATTATACAATTTGCAAAAAAAAAAAAAAAACTGTGCACAATGTAGAAAGTGTTAAGATTCAACATGTAATGGAACTGCCCTATTAGTAACATCGTAAAGCATGAGTTATACGTAAACAGATTAAAAGGTAAAGCATCCTCTGATGAGACTGAATCATTATGGCTCTCAAGATGACGTGAATAGTACAAGGAAGTTCAAGGACGTTAAGAGATCGGTCAGTAAAGGGAGTTAAGATGATAAGGTAGGCTGGATGTCAACAAAGGTCTGAAGTAACTGCGAGGTGGCATAATGGTTAGGTACGCGTGATGGTATGGCTAACTGGGTAATAAAAGTCGAGAAAGTGGTAGTGTACAGTGGAAGTATGAGAAGTATGAGGTGCGATAATTTGATCTACGTGAAGGTATAACACAATATAATACTTGAGTCTCGGCCAGCAGGCGGCGGCGGGACTGGTGGGTGAATGAAGTTCGGCGTGAGCGCGAGGCATCAGAGGCAGATGAGTGACGAGACTTGATGGAGCGGCTTCGAATGGTGCTACGGCGAATCAGGTACTTCACACTGGAGCCCACGGGTGACAGCAGCGCCGCCTGGAGCAGGGAGGGCCCGGGAAGGCGTGGAGTGGGAGACACGGAGAGAGAGGGAGAACTGTAGTAGAATCTGTGGCCTTAACTTTACTCTGCACCGATTCTCGAGTTGGCAGTCCTGGTGCGAAACTTAAGCCTCCCCTAACATCTTTCCTTCTTCGTGTACGTTCTTTTATGATTAGCAAAGGAGAAAAGATAGGTAACCAGGGCTTGCGTACATCTTTCATATATTTAAGGTTTAGGGAAAAGGTGAAGACATGAGTGAGGGAAACGATCACACGATGCGAAACCGTAAACGAACGTCTTCAAATATTAAGGTTAGGAGAGAGAGAGAGAGAGAGAGAGAGAGAGAGAGAGAGAGAGAGAGAGAGAGAGAGAGAGAGAGAGAGAGAGAGAGACTAACACACAGCGGCATCAGTATCACTATATGACTAGTCTGGCAAACATGTGATGGGGGTGTCCACTGTAAGCAAAGGCGTCATTCCATCATTTCCACATCACACACGCGGCGTCATCATCGTTAGGGCGAAGATAACTCACCGCTGCTTTCTCAAACATCTTCCACACCCTCTCTATCGAGTATAGTTATCTGCCTTCACTCTTCACAACCGATGACTACAAAAACATAGGTAGTGAGGACTGAGGAGGAAAAAACCTGACAAGATAAAAGGAAAAACAAAATGAGTTTTCTTTGGAATCAAGCCAGGCGAAGAAGAAAACGCGAGGCAGGACGGGGAATGGGGGACTGAAACGGTGGCACTGACCTTATTGGAGAGAAGAAATTGCGACTCGAATGACAAGACGTAGTAGAGGAGGAGAAGCAGCACCGGGTTGAGGAATCTGGACCACTCATCTGTGGCAAGCGGCGCCGAGCGTGGATCCTGGCAGTCAGTCCCCACCACGGCCGTCATCCCCAGCAGCCTGCACGCCACATACCCGACACGCCATTCCAGTCATGTGTCCACGAGATTACAACATATTCCAAACCCCTACAGACTTTAAGATTCTTGCTGTTTGATTTCATTACGTTACAGGAAAACCTACATAAGTACTGTGTAAGTAAAGATCTTGTCACCCTTACACAAAACACTCACCTGGCTGCAAGGGAGGCGGGCGGCAGGTAATGTTGCGCCCACTGCGTCTGGTACACGTAGAGACAAAGCAGATGCACGCCCGCCACCACCATCACAGCCCGACACACGTACCTGAAAAATACACACATGTACGTATGCACGCTTTCATAATGGAATGCACGTAATAACAATCTCACAAAATAAAGGGGGATAAAAAAATGACATGCACGTGAGATTAAAATAAACATTGCAACCATCATTATTTTTCCTGCTTTTCTTATCCTCTTCCTCCTCCTCCTCCTCCTCCTTCTACTACTACTACTACTACTACTACTACTAACCCGAAACGGCGTCCCAGTGGATTGTTAAGACTACAGTAGGTGGCGGTGGCGACAAAGACGAGGAAGTAGATGGCGGAGAGGAGCGAAGGAACCATGACGCCGGCCGCCCCTATCACCGCCACAGCCAGATAGATGCCTGGTGGGGGGAAGACACGGAGATAGGTAGATAAGTACGTACGTAGGTAGGTAGAAAAATAGATAGGTAGATAAATAGATGAGACAGAGATACACAGAGGTAGATAGAACATAAGAACTTAAGAAATAAGGGAAGATGCAAGAAGCTAGCATGCTGGGTACATACATAGATAGATAGATAAACAGAAACATAGACAGACTAGTATATTATTGCTTGATTAGGTGAAAACGAAGCAAAGTCATAAACGTAATGCCGAAAAAGGGAAGGATAAGGAATATTGCATTCTTGACTTTAATAGATACGAATAAGCTTTTTTTTTTTTTCTCCGTCTCCCTCTCTCTCTTTAAGGTAGAAAACTAATAGATCTGAAAAAAAACCCTTCTACGGACGCTTGCAACTTATCCAAAAACCACGTGACAGGACCTGATATGGCCACGGATGTAATACAAGAAACACTAAGAAACAGGTAAATGAGAGAGAAAAACCGTACATAGAACCAAAGACCACGTGACAGGACCTGACTTGCCACGGATGTAATACAAGAAAGAAACACTAAGAAACAGGCGAATATGAGAGAGAAAAACCGTACATAGTGACATAATGGTGAGACGTGAGTCAGAGAAGGGGAGAGGGGAGGCGTTCATGGTGGAAGGAAGGAAAGGCGGGCCGAGGGGAGGAAGCAAGGGAGGGAAAAGATAATAACAAAAGCCAGGATATTACTATAGTGATATTATCTTAAGTTAATTAAAATGGGAAATAATAAAATAAAAAAATAATGAAAGTTTTTTTTGCAGCCGACTGACTGACTGTTCTCCTTCCGTTACAGTCACGGTGCAATTAACGGACCGTAGAAAAGGAAGCTCTGGAAACAAAAGACAATCGACAACACGCACGCACGCACACGCACACACACACACACACTACCTAAATTACACGGCACACATTCACAATAGAAAAATAAAGAAAAAATGACAACAAAAATAAACAAATAAATAAAATGAATAAGACTATACAATGAAATAAACGATTAAATAAAATAAACAGAAAAAGAAAGAAACAAAAAAAAAAAGCAAGGAATCTTTTAATTCATTCCTCCGCATCCACTAAAACAAGAGAGGAGAGAGAGAGGAGAGAGAGAGAGAGAGAGAGAGAGAGAGGAGAGAGAGAAGAGAGAGAGAGGAGAGAGAGAGGAGAGAGAGAGGAGAGAGAGGAGAGGAAAAAAAACAAAAGAAAACGAAAACAAAATGAAAATCTTCACCTCTGCCTTGTCTCCGCTCACTTACCAACAGCATTTAGAATTCTGAGACCAATATTCTTGTGCGTGTCGCCTTCCGGGTCGTGTGCGGGCAGGTGGAGGTGTGGGGGAGGCGTGCGTGGTGAGCTTCAGACACGCCACGAAACACCCCGGGAGAGAAGACCACCAGAATGCACTCAGGAAGCAGCCAGCGTGTCCCGTCCACCTCGCTCACTTGGTCCAGCCTCACAAGACCCAAGTGGCGCAGCAGCTTCTCCAGAAACTCACCTGACAGAGGAACCCACGCACGGTGTTTGGGTTTCTTTGGGTTGGTTCTGAGTTTAGGTTATGCTGGGCTGGTTACAGTACGAGTATTTGAGAGGTTTTCAGTACTGGGGTTGTAAAAATGTTGGGGATGTACGGAATATATTGATGAGGAAGAAGGTGAAGGAGGGGTCTGAGTAAGAGACGAAGAAAACTAGAAGAAAAAGATGACGAAGAAAGTTGCACTAAAAGAAGAAGAAGATTAAAAAAGAAAAAAAAAAAACAAGGAGAAAATTACAAAACAAGCAGAAAAAACGCGAAAAAAACAAGAACGAGAGAGAGAGAGAGAGAGAGAGAGAGAGAGAGAGAGAGAGAGAGAGAGAGAGAGAGAGAGAGAGAGAGAGAGAGCCACCAGATACTCACATGGGGGCAAGAAGGACGCGTAGGGGCGGTAAGGAGAGAAGAACTATCTGAAAAATAAACTGCACGAGGAAGTTGACTATGCTGAGCCCCACGAGGACCCTCAGGAAACCGCCCCCGTGTGTCCTGCAGGAAGGGGAGGTGGATTAGGGCGAGCAGGAGGAGTAGAGAAGGGAGAAAGACGAGGAAAGCGAGAAAAAAGGGGACGATAAGTAATAAATTTGTGGATTTGTGAAAAGTATTGCGAGAGAGAAGAGAGAAAAAGAGAGAGAAAGAGAGAAAAAAAGGAGATAAGGAGAAAATTCGTGGATTTAATTGCAAAATATGGAAGGAAAGATGGACAGAGTTGATGAAAAGATCGATAGAAGGAAGAAATTAGAGGAGAGGAGAGGAGAGGAGAGGAGAGGAAGTAGGGGTAAGGGGAGAGGAGAAGAATAAACTCGTGTAAGAGGAAGAAGAGAGAAGGGATGTAAGGAAGGATGGAAACAGAGAGAGAGAGAGAGGGAAAGAATGACAAAAGGAAGGATGGATAAAAAGGAAGAGGAAAGATGGAACGAAAGAAGGACGAAAGGGAAAAAGAGAGAAAGAAAAAAAAAGGTATGACAGACAAGGGAGGACGAGGGAAAGTAGGTAATGAGAGAGCGAGGGGAAAGAGAGAAAAAACGAAAGAAGGCAGAGGAAGGAAGGAAGGAAGAGGAGGGGGAGGGGAGGGGGAAAAAAAAGAAGAGTCTGACGGAGATTAAAATTCGCCTTAAAAATCTGGAAAAAAAAAAATGACACAAGTAATGATAATAATGATAAAATTACCTGCCATTTTTCTTTACGTGTGCGTGTATGTGTGTGTGTGTGTGTGTGTGTGTGTGTGTGTGTGTGTGTGTGTGTGTGGTGTGTGTGTGTGTGTGTGTGTGTGTGTGTGTGTGTAGTATATGCAGGCGTGTAATATTTAATAATAGTGCAGTTTGTAAACAACCAAGACATGCCCCCCCAAAAAATGTATAAACTACACGAAGATGAAAGGCAATGGACGTGCGTGGGAGGAGCAGCAGCAAAGGAGGAGGAGGAGGAGGAGGAGGAGGAGGAGGAGGAAGGAGGAGGAAGGAAGGAAAGAAAATGGGAGTGATTCTGTGAGTCAACGGGGAGGAAAACAAAATATCCACGATTTGAAAGCTTCTTGTGACAGATTAACAAGATTTCTACATCACTGACAGGGGAAACACTCGTGAGAACCTGGCTAATCATCTCTGTGGCCTTTGAAAAATAGTCGTGGTGAGAGAGCAAAGCGTTTCTGAAGACAAACCCACGAAGCGCCTCACCTCTCATAGTGTGGAAGGTCGGGGCAGGCAGCAGGGGGCACGATCATCACCATGCCCAGGTAGGTGAGGGACATGAGACTGAAACGCAGCACCGCACCTGCAAGCACACGACGGAGGCGGCGAAGGAGGGAGGTTAATGATGATAGCAGCAGTAATAACAGTTAGAAGAATGTAAATAATGTATGCATGACTGACTGACTGAATGAATGAATAGATAAACAAATAGGTGAGTAAATGATGGGAATAAAAAAAAGGAGGAGGAGGAGGAGGAAGAGGAATATGAAAACGAAAAAGAGGAAGAAAGAGTAAAAAAAAATAAATCACAATACATTAAGAACAACAACAACGAAACACTACTACTACTACTACTACTACTACTACTACTACTACTACTACTATCCCAAGCACCTTTTCTACTATACCCTTTCCTTCCTTCCTTCTCCCTCATTATTACCCTTCCCTCCCCTTTCACCGCCCCCTCAACCCTCTTCCCCGCATCAGGGCAGCCATTACCCCCTTAACGAGGTGGCAGGGGGGCGGCACCTAACAGCCCTTGACCTAATGGGGAAGGGTAGAGGGAGGGAAGAGGAAAGAGGGGAGAGGGGGAGAAGGGAGGGACCTAGTTAGCTTTGGGGACGAAAGGGGAGGAGAGAAAAAATATGATAATAAATTTGGACATAAAATATATACGCTGTAAACAGAAAGACGGGAAATAAGTAAAGAAAGAAAGAATTACTGATAAAAAAAATTGGCAGAGAGAGAGAGAGAGAGAGAGAGAGAGAGAGAGAGAGAGAGAGAGAGAGAGAGAGAGAGAGAGAGAGAGAAGGAAAGTTACACATCATCAACTGCGACCCAGGAAGGTGTGTGGAGGGAAGTGGAGGAAAGAGAGATGGATGGAGGGAAAGAGGGAGGGAAAGAGGAAAAAATTAGCATATATTTATCATTTGAAACACTTGCCCTTCCAAGAGAGAGAGAGAGAGAGAGAGAGAGAGAGAGGAGAGAGAGAGGAGAGAGAGAGAGAGAGAGAGAGAGAGAGTGTGTGTGTGTGTGTCCAATAATGATATCTGATACTAATTTCCCAAGAGAGAGAGAGAGAGAGAGAGAGAGAGAGAGAGAGAGAGAGAGAGAGAGAGAGAGAGAGAGAGGAGAGAAGAGAGAGAGAGAGAGAGAGAGAGAGAGAGAGAGAGAGAGAGAGAGAGGAAATTTGAACGATAAAAAAAAGGATGAAGAGAAAATTTATCGAACGAAAAGTTAATAAAAAAAAAACAACTAAACGTAACTATATTTTATGCTAAAGAGAGGAAAAATACACAACAATTGCAATAAAAGACAATTAGAAGGTAGAGGAGCAAAAGGTCACGAGAGGAGGAAGAGGAGGAGGAGCAGGAGGAGGAGGAGGAGGAGGAGGAGGAGGAGGAGGAGGAGGAGGAGGAGGAGGAGGAGTTATCTCTATTTCCGATAAGAGGAGAACTTCAATTCCCAGATGAGAGAGAGAGAGAGAGAGGAGAGAGAGAGAGAGAGAGAGGAGAGAGAGAGAGAGAGAGAGAGAGAGAGAGAGAGAGAGAGAGAGAGAGAGAGAGAGAGAGAGAGAGAGAGAGAGAGAGACACACACACAAACACACACCCTGCAATGCACCAGCTAGCTATGCCTTCCAGAATGTGTGTGTGTGTGTGTGTGTGTGTGTGTGTGTGTGTGTGTGTGTGTGTGTGTGTGTGTGTGTGTGTGTGTGTGTGTGTGTGTGTGTGTGTGTGTGTGTGTGTGTGTGTGTGTGTGTGTGTGTGTGTGTTCATTCCCAAATTTCCAATCTAAATGTGGGCGTGATGATGAGAGAGAGAGAGAGAAGAGAGAGAGAGAGAGAGAGAGAGAGAGAGAGAGAGAGAGAGAGAGAGAGAGAGAGAGAGAGAGAGAGAGAGAATGGGTGTGGTTCTTTTGTAAGACAGTGACTGACCCCCCCTCCTCCCCCCTTCTTCTTTCCCCTTCTTCTTCCCCTCTTCCCTCTCTCACCTGTTTAAAAACCCCTCCTCCCCCTCTCCTCCCTTCCTTCCCCCTTCCTTCTTCCTCTTCCTGTCCTAGATGACTCTTCCTCCTCCTTTTCTTTCTCTTCCTTTCTTTCCTTAATTTTCTAACCTCACTTTTCCTTATTCCTCTTCTCTTTCTCCTCCTCCTCACCTTTCCTCTTCTTTTTCTTCTCCTCTTCCTCCTTCTCCTCACCATTCCTCATTTCTTTTCTCCTCTTCCTCCTCTTTACCTTTCCTCACTCCTTTTCTCGTTCTCCTCCTCCGCACCTTCACTCTCCTTATCCTATTCTTCCTTTCCCCTCCTCCTTCCTACTCTCTTTCCTCTAATCTCTTTCCTTTTCCTCCTTCCGCTTCTTCTCTTTCGTCCTTCCAATCTTCATAATTTCCCTTCCTTGTCCTCCTCATTCGAATACTAATGAATACAGTGAGACAAACAGACAGACGGACAGATAAACAGACAGACAGACAGACAGACAAACAGACTTCAAGAATAAATATTACTGAGCTGAATATTTAAATAAGGAAATAATAAAAAAAAAAAATAAGCATGGAAAAATATATATGCAGTTTAAATACGGAAGAGGAAAGAAGGAAGGAAGAGAGGAAGAGAGAAAGGAAGAAAAGGATGAGGTGCAAAGAAAGAAAACGAGGTAGGAGTAAAAGAAAGAAAACGAGGAGGAGTAAAAGAAAGAAAACGGCACAAAAAAAGCCCCTTACTACTCATACTTACATATGGTCAGCACGATAGGCAGCATAAGGCGGAATATCAGGGTTGCTACGAGCTGGTGGGCCGCCATGGTGGTTGTGGTGGTGGTGGTAGTCGTAGTAGTAGTAGTAGCAGTAGTAGTAGTAGCTGTAAAAGGATAATTGGTTTGGCAGGACAGGGCAGGTTAGGTTAGATTAGGTTAGGTTAGCTAGGAGTTAGTTAGGTTAGTGGAAATTAGGTTAGGTGAGGTTAAAGATGAGTTAGGTAAGATTAGGTAATATTAAGTTAGGTTAGGTTAGGTTAGGTTAGGTTAGGCTAGGTTAGGTTAGGTTAGGTTAGGTTAGGTGACGTAAGGATGAGCTAGGCAAGGCAGGGCAGGATAGGGTTAGTGGAGCAGCCCAGGTGTTGGTGGTCGTCGTGGTGTCATCATCAGCAACAGGACGTAACGCAGGCCATACCTGGGGGGGAGATAAACACTGTGGTTAGTCTCTCTCTCTCTCTCTCTCTCTCTCTCTCTCTCTCTCTCTCTCTCTCTCTCTCTCTCTCTCTCTCTCTCTCTTGCAAGTAAAAGAAAGAGAAAGTAAAAAAAATAGAAGACGAGGGGAAAAAGGAAACGAAAATAAAAAAAAATGAGAAAACAAAAACGCAAAGAAAAAGAGGGAAAGAAGAAAATGTAAGGAAGGCACATAAAAAAGAAAGAAGAAAGGAAAGAAAAAAAATAAAAGAATAAAAAAACAAAGAAGTATACAAAATGCAAGAAAAGAAAGAACAGGAAACACACACACACACACACACACACACACACACACACACACACACACACACACAGGGCAGGGAAGCTACGATGAGTCAGTCAATAACTATAGACCATAAGTTGAAAGCAAAACCAGTCAATGAATACCCAGGAGAGCCAATAGCCTATTCACGACCACCTTTAAACATCTGTCTCCCACACCTGCCTGATTACACCTTGCTACTGCCAGGTGAGGGCGTGGGAGCTGCAGGGGGGGGGAGGTGATATTTACGAGGGCACGGGATGGAAAAGGGATAGGTGAGTGAAGAGGAAATAGGAAGGGTAGGTTGATGATGAAGGGAAAGAAGGAAGGAAGGAAGGAAGAGGAGGAGAAAATATCTTATTTCTAATCCTAATCTAATCCTCTGCTTTTTCTTTTTTCATGACAAGAAGGAGGAGGAGGAGGCGGAGGAGGAGGAAGAGAAATAGAAAGAGAAAGAGGAGAAGGAGAAGGAGGAGATGGAAAAGGAGGAGGAGGAGGAGGAGAAGAAAAATCCTTGATCCTCCTCCCCCTACCTTTCCTTCCTCCACTTTCTCTTCCCCTTCCTCCTCCTCCTCCTACTCTTCCTCCTCGTGTCGTGAGGCAGTCAAGGTCAAAGGTCATCAATATTTGACGCAAAAAAAAAAAAAAAAAAAAATTCCTTCAGTTCCCAACCCAATTTTTTTTTTTTTTTACTGCGAAGCGAAAGAAAAAGAAGAATAATAATAAGAAGAAAAACATTCGCACATACAAAGAAATAATAACAAATAATAATAAATAGATAAACAAAAAATAGAAAAAAAAAATAGCATGACAAATAACTGGCTGAATAGTACATACATAAACAAACAAACAAACAAACAAACAAACAAACAAATAAATAAATAATATATCACATACAATTTTGTCGAGCCTAAAGGAACGCCAGCAAATTCTAAAGGAACGCCGTATACAAATGGCTATGCATTTATACCTGACGGACAAAAAAAACCCTATAATTTCCGAACCAGGGACGAGTCATGACACACCTGAAAGTAGCACAGGTGTGGGAGTGGGGACAGGTGTGTGTGTGCGTGTGTGTGTTAGAGATACCTTTACGACACCACATCTATTTACCAACCTAAGTGTTTGTGTGTGTGTGTGTTTTACTGCCCGTCCGTCTGTCTGCCTGTCTTACACTTCCCCGTACTACCACCACCACCACCACCATCACCTCTCCCAAGAACAGCTTAAGACGGTGACGCAACGGTGACGTACCAGTGACATCAC
>NC_087179.1:16654379-16671879 GCF_035594125.1 Scylla paramamosain | reverse complement strand
ACTGCCTACTACTACTACTACAATAACTGATTTACCATTTAAATTACTATATCATCTACTATTCTCAACTACTATAACTATCACTACTTCTACTACTACTAAAAGTAATAACAATGATAAAAATAAAGGTAATGATAAAAATAATGATGATGATGATGATACCACCACCACCACCACCACCACCATCATTAACAAAAGCAATGACAAGAACAAAGCAATAACATCCCTCGTTCATCATTGCAGTGTCCCCCCAAACAAGGCAATTAGAGTTGAAACAAAGGGAAGGAGTGACACGTGAGGAACCAGAGGAGGAAGGGAAGGGAGAAAGACGTGAGGCAAGGAGACAAGGACGGAAAATGATGATAATATGTGTTGTAATGTTTTTTGATATGTTGCGCAGTTAGTATAAAATTAGAATGTAGGATCTCAGTAGTAGTAGTAGTAGTAGTAGTAGTAGTAGTTATTGCTGCTGCTGCTACTACTACTACTACTACTACTACTACTACTACAACAGGAAGAAAAGAAGGGGGAAAAAAATGTATCGTACACACCAGTCAGAATTTTTCCTTTTCATCACGTATAAAATTTTCACACAGGGGGCGGTAACCATCATCATTATCACCATCATCATCATCATCATCAGGGCGAGGGGTGCAGTGGGCGTGGTCTGCGTGGGCGTGGTGGTGGTAGTGTCAGTGGGCGTGGGTGTGGTCGTGAGGGCTCCCCTAACTCTACCTGTTCATTACGCCCCTTCCTAACCTCTCCCCCGACACCTCTCTCTCTCTCTCTCTCTCTCTCTCTCTCTCTCTCTCTCTCTCTCTCTCTCTCTCTCTCTCTCTCAGGAAAAGATCAGGAAGGTAAGGAGATACGCAATAATATGAAACGTGAGAAAAATAAAGAAATGAGAAGGAAGAATACAAGGAAGGAAAAGAAACATGGTGAGAAGAAAAAAAAGGAAATGAAAAAGAAGCAAGTAAAACCAGAGAAAGAAAAAGAGGAAAACAAAGGATATCTGAATAAAAGAGGAAGAATAACATCCACACCAATAATAATAATAATAATAATAATAATAATAATAATAATAATAATAATAATAATAATATATAATAATAATAATAATAATAATAATAATAATATCTTCCCTGCAGTAATTAAAGGTGTGCGTGACTTTCATCTCCAAATTGAACAAAGGTGTCCATAATGTAATTAATTATTGGCCTTGACTCCCTTTTCCATCAGAGAGAGAGAGAGAGAGAGAGAGAGAGAGAGAGAGAGAGAGAGAGAGAGAGAGAGTGAGTTCGCATACCTGTCACTATATACAGCAAAGGTACGTAGAGTTGCCAAATAAGTCTCTCTCTCTCTCTCTCTCTCTCTCTCTCTGTGTGTGTGTGTGTGTGTGTGTGTGTGTGTGTGTGTGTGTGTGTGTGTAAATACTCACCTCTTTTATCCTGAGGTAATAGGTAGTAGTGGTGGTGGTGGTGGTGGTTCACAGGTGGGCGGTGTAAATGAGGTCGGTGACAGGTGGTGGTGGTGACAGGCAGGCAGCAGAGGGGGTGGAAAGTCTTGACAGGTGGTTGGGGAGACGTGAGGGAGGCTGCAGTGGTGATGGTGGTGGTGGTGGTGGTGGTAGTAGTAGTAGTAGTAGTAGTAGTAGTAGTAGTAGTAGTAGTAGTGGTGGTGGTGGTGGTGGTGGTGTTTTTTTTTTTCAAGTTTGACTTAAATGTTCGGCTGACACGTTCAAACAAACACACGTGGTTATCTTCAGTTTGTTGTTCCTTCTTTATTTCCGTGTGTGGTTGTAGCTTTCGTTCTCCTCCTCTTCTTCACTTCCTCCCTTCTCGTTCTGTGTAATTATGGTCCTCCTTATCCTTCTCTTCCTTCTTTATTCCCTTTCTTCTCTTCCTCTGTTTTTTGTACATGGGTGAGGTTCAAGAGTTACAGACGAAACAGAACTAATAAATTTCAAGATCGTGGGGAGGAAGGACGGCGAGTGAAGCAGATTCTGTATCGCGTTTTGGTTAAGTCCTGGTTTTAAATATTGATCAGCGCTAAAGTTCATAAAAAAAAAAAATCTAATTTTGCGTATATTAAAAAAATGTCTGCGTGAGAGAAGAGCGCCAACTCACAAGGAACATTAAGTCTTTAAAATGCTTCTGTATCATCCACTGTCACACAGGAACGCAGGAATAAATATACATACCGTGACTAGAATCGTTTTGAGCTTCATGCAGATATTCGCTTAAGACCAACAACTATTTTTGTAACCCGTTTGGTGCACGCTTCCCTGCAACGCCACAATGCCACAATGCCTCACACAACCTTGGTGAACTGGAAGAAACCAGTCAGTCTGTCATTTCATGTAGATCGGTTTTTTCCTCTCTCCGCTTCACAGCTCCTCCAAATCACTCCACACGCCAATGACAGGATGTAGAGTTACCAGAGTTCTCTAGGGTGGCTATGGAGTTGCCCACCTCTTCTTGTTCTCCCGTGCGTCGCCTTGCTAAGTGTTGTCCAGGTGTACTAGTGTGACAGCGGGTGTGTCACTGGCACTGTAAAAATAGAAACAGTGGACTAACGCACAAAGAGGGGAGGAATACAGTGTATGGAGCAAGAAGATGATAACGAAGCACTGGTGCAATGGTACGGTGGTCAATGTTTATCTTTTTTTTTTCTGGTCTCCTTCGCTCACGAGTTTTGTTTACAAGTCGTCACGTGGTCACCGTCGCGCCGCCTCTCCTGGTGCCGCGCCTCGCCATCCTCCGGGCGCCGTGCCACGCTTGCCACGCGCCGCCTAGTGCTGATGGTATACGCAAGCCAATGGAGCCACAAAACGTGAGGTCAGAGTGTCAGGAAGGCGAGGGAGCCGCCAAGGATTGAGCGAAGCCCACACCCTCACTCGGCCGCGTCTCTCCCAGCACTGAGTGAAGAGACAGGAAACCCGATGCCGCGGAGCTTCACAGTCTCCAGACTTTTCATCACGCTCTCCGATTTTTCAGTATAACTCCAGATATTTTCTGGTTTCTCAATGTAATATAAGCTTTCCTTTTTATGATGTATGTATACATTACTTGTAATCTTCTCTGAGCTGGTAATATGTATGTAAACTGTTGCATTACCAGTAAATTTCTTCATAAAGTAGTAGTGAAATATGGTATGTATGGCTCGCCTTGCTTATTAACATTACTTTTCTGTAGTTCTGTCCTGTATACGCCACTCTGCGCTGCCTTCCTTGGCTTCACGCAATTCACTTAGGCCATCAAGGGATCAAACTCTGAGGTAAATACCCTATGAATCACCGCCAGGCTGGCAAGGAAATCAATAGTCGTCATCGTAAAACAACTCCTTGACATGAAAATTTTTCGACAAGACCGCGGTCATTCACCTCCGGCAATTTTCAAAGAGTTTATCGCCCTTCGCCAGCCTTAAATCCCCAGTGCCTTCATGAAGCCATTTACTGCGCATTTAGTTATTGGGGACGACGTTGCTGGAACCAGAAAGTGGGCGGGGCGCAGCAGACGATTGGCGTGGGCGTGGCGCGTCACGGGACCACGGAGGACCCTTGCCCGCCCGCCTCACCCTGGCATGAGACGTGGCACCACCACGGTCATTATTTTGTAGGAACAATGATCAGTCTTTTCACTGCTAATGACATCATCATATTTGTTACATTGTCTGAGTAAACTGAATCAAATTTACTAAGCAATAATAAAACTATTGGCACTTTGGAGATTTGAACTCAGTTACTCAATTGTTTCAAAATTATAATCTAAACTTGCAAGAGAATGTTCGATTAAGCCTGAGAAGCAATAGGTGATAGTTACGAGATTGAGTGTGAGTCTATGACCAGCTACAGAACTCAGAGTGTTGTCTGGGAGTCTGTGATGGACGTTAATGAATACCATGATAACTATAAATGCGTAAATTTGAACGATGAACATACAAGGTGATCCATAATTACTAAGTACATTATACTGGAGGACGCAGCAATGTCTGTGTTAAGGTGTGGAATTGTTCATAGTTTGGCTATTACCTTACAATTTAGAGGTATTATTGAGGATGGCAGGTGAAGGGCAGCCTGAGCAGCTCGCCACACGCCTCGCCTTCAGCGAGACGCACGCCATCAAGCAGCTTCACGTTACCTGGACTGTGTGTGGTGAAGCAGTCAGCGGCAGCGGCAGGGTGTGCTGATGGGGGAAGGATGGTGGATGGACAACTTGGGATTAATAAGACATCTTAAATGTAGTGAAATAGCTGAACCATTTACATTTGACCTTTTATCCCAAAAATATTGTCGTCTGAAATTATCCAAGGAGATATTTCTTCTGATTTGATGCATGTAATTATGAATCACCCTGTGCTTGTAATGCAGTACGTATGTGCATGTGTGAAGTTCAGCGAGGCATAACACTGCATTCAGTTTGTACAATCACTTTTCATATTCTCATTAATTAATTTCCGTTCTATACACCTTGTATATATTCTCACAGCCTTTCACACACACACACACACACTATATATATATATATATATATATATATATATATATATATATATATATATATATATATATATATATATATATATATATATATATATATATATATATATATATATATATATATATATATATATATATATATATATATATATATATATATATATATATATATATATATATATATATATATATATAATCTGTACATAATGATAAATTACTCAACATTGCACATACTCACTTCATTGCAGCAGCACATGAGCAATGGTTAATATACTTACATACATACAGATTTCTGGCTTTGCTCATGCAAGATACACACACACACACATGCACAATAGAGCCAGGCCAGAAAGAATACAAATGTAGTCCTATTTCTGTCACAGTAAACATGATGAACGTCTGTCCTCCCTGACCCGAGTCATCCCTCCACCACTATAAACCTGCCACCTGCCTCCCTCCCTCTAGCACTGCCCCAAAGCTGCTCACCTCATCAACACACCACTCCACTACACAAGTCTTGTGGTGTATGTACTCTTGTATATAGGTAAGATGTCTATGTTCTTTTCCCATTCTCTCAGTACAGATAGCCCAAATCTCAACCCACCAATGTAACCAAGTATATTTTTAGCCACTCAGCTGCACTTTGTAATGAAATGGAACATGATCATTATTATTACCTGTGTTCCTAATAGTAAAGAAACACTTGCCTCATCATATAAATTTATTGATATACATGACTTCATTTGAATGTTATCACAGTAAATACATATTGCTCCCTATGATACATGTCAGAAATGAACAATGTGATAATCTTGTATTCACTCCTAAAACTGGCATTCTTCTGAGAACACAAACACTGTGTTGTCAACTCAACTTATTCTCTGCATCTTAAAGGAAGATGCAGATTAAAGGAAGACAAGAATAAGCCTCCATTATCATGACAGCAGTGAGTAATGCTCCTCAAACATAAATAAAGTACTTCATAATACATGGCACTCAGGATTTCATAGCCTCTCCTTTCTTATCCGAGTAACTAAAAGCGGCAGCATAACAAAAAATAACTTTAATGCACCTCCAATGACTTATGGAGAGGCTGTGTGGCTGCAGGAGTCTATCAAGTGTACAGGGACAGCGCTCCCTGATGTACACATGTACCTCTGCTCCTCCTGTAAGCTGAAGGAGGAAGGCTGTGTGGCTGCAGGAGGCTGCCAAGTGTGCATACATGATCCACAGTTTACCCTTTGAAGACTGCTTCTCAACTTGTCTGCTCAACACTGACAAAAAAAAAAAAAAAAAAAAAAAAAAAAAAAAAAAAAAGCACATCCAGATTGTTCAAAAGATCGCTTCACTCCAAAGATAAAGTCCATTTTTCTTGCACTATAAATATGTTCATCTTCCTTGCTTCACTGCCACCTGTCTGAGTCTGTCACAGCCACATCCCCTCAGCCGTCTCCAGGCTTTGTGCTATGACACACAGTACTTGTCGTCTCTTACAATACTCACTGCTCACTTCCCTGTAGTTCAAACTGACAGGAAATACAGTTTTAAATCTTTTCCTTTCCAAAAAATATTTACACTGTCAGAAAATGGCAGAACATTTTATGGTTTTGAATATTATCTGAGCCTGAGATGTAACTCACCATGATAATGAAATCTGACAACAGAGAAAGCAAGGAATATATAACAAAAATATCCACAGAAAAAGACATGTCAGAAATACCAAGGAAAAAGATAAAATTTGAGATTTCATGAGTATGACCATGAGGTGCTTGCCATCTGCTGTGACCTGAAGGCTGCCCACATGGAGCCCTGCACCCCTGAAGCAGCAGGGAGGGGCAGCTGTACCAGTGAAAGATGAAAGAAGAAGCTACACCAGCTGAGGGTGGTAAGATGAATGAGAAAAATAATGCACTTTTCATTTTAACACACAGGCATGTTTGCAAGTGTTGACACACACACACACACACACACACACACACACACACACACACACACACACACACACACACACACACACACACACACACACACACACACACACACACACACACACACACACACACACACACACACATACACACACACACACACACACACACACACACACACACACACACACACACACACACACACAAATTCACAGTTTGGTTTCCTATAGAACATTTACAATCACATTTCAATGATCATGAAAAGTAATGAAACAAGTCTATGAGGAAAAGTATAAAATGAGGCATGATGACAAACAAAAGGAAGTGTGATAAATAAAACTGCTATATTACTTCACATCAGCAAGAAGGTAAACACTAAAAACTATCCATAAAAACAGCATCTGCAGGATGTAGCAGCACTGCCAGTCCACTGTGAGGAGTGCGTTGGCAGGTGCTCATCCCAGCAGGCAGGTGAGCCGTGGGTCAGGTGTGAGGGTCAGGTGGGTGGTGTCTGCAGGTAGCGCAGGGTGACGAAGGGGTGCAGGAGGTGGTTCATGGTGGTCCAGCCAGGGTGGCGAGGCTGTGGGATGCTGGCATCCCCTGAGGAGAGGGTCACCAGCAGGAACAGTGCAGCCACCAGGAGCAGCAGGGAGGTGAAGGCATACCGCGCCCCCTGCACCGTCTGCTGCTGGGAGTATGGCCACTGCCCTCCCTTAGCCCACCCTATCAGTCCCTCTATGGTCACCAGCACCCACCTGAGAAGCCAAACACACACACAATTACTTTGTATCATCGCTATAATAAACCTCAACATTTTCCTAAGGTACCACATCACCTTGTTGTTATGGCATGTAAAGTAATTGATCAATCATTTATAGCTTGAAAAATATGGATGACTTTCCCAACTCCAATTTTCCAAGAGCCCGCAAGCTTAATATGTGATGGGCAAATGCAGTGCCACTCTTTAAGTACAATGGGAGTGATTGAAGATTTAAAATTTTATCATGTTTGCTGAACTATGCTAAGTAAAGTATGGTTAAAAAACAATCTACTGCAAGTTATGAATATGTCTGTCATTACATTACAGCCACATCTTGCAAGCCCGGTAAATGGAAAGAAATTTGTGTAGGGTTTCTACAACTTCCTCTCTCAAACCTTCATTTTCCTTAATGCATCCCCACATCCTCACACACTTGCTCACACTTTTCATCACTCCACTGCATCCTTCAACAGCATCCAAACACATCCACATCATGAACACACAGCCTTCACACACAGTAGCCTGAGTGAGGCACATGTGGCACTACTCTCTATGAACAGTGTTGAGAAGAGACTCACTGTGGGGGTCTTGATCTGGCCCAGAACCTGTCTAGGAAAGATGGTAGGGAAGGCTTGGGCTCCTCTGATGGTGCTTGACTTATTTCTGAATGGCCAGAATCATCACTGTCCCTGCAAAACACAAATTATTAGTCTTTGATCTCAATGATCACTCAAAATCTTATTTCATTTACACTCATCTTAAAGCTGAGATGTGGCATTCTCAGTGCACATTCTTTGTTCATACTTAGTCATAAAAAAAAATCTCGGTTCTGTAATTCCTGAGGCATGAATACCTTTCTTCTGAGTCAGTGAGCAGGTCATCTTCCAGCTGAAAGTCAGGGTGAAGGTGGCCCAAGGTGGCAATGTTGGCAGGGGTGAAGGCGGGGAGGCTGGCGGTGTTGTCGTCGTCATCCTCATTGTTGTTGTTGATGGCGGCGGCAGCAGCATTGGAGGTGGTGCTGGAGGTGGTGTCCTGAGTGCTGCCGGCATCCTCCTCCCCACTCTCATTGACTTCCTCTGTTATGCTGCAGCTCCACCTCCTGCAAGAGTCAACACGTGAGCCTAAGGGAAGTTGTAGAAAGCCACCAGGTATATGTGCACCACTTCCTGTATTACATGAGCACACCTAAAATAATACATGTACGAGTATGTACAACTAGAAGATTTACATTTTTAACCCCATCATCACAATATCAGCAATGCTACTCTACCAGTGCTGCTAAAGACTGGATCACCACAGTCACTATTACAAGTTCTGAAAAAATATTAATAACCAATAACACGGTGAATAAAAGTGTAAAAGAAATAAAGGATACACAACTCAATGAGGGAAATTAAAGAGAGAGAGAGAGAGAGAGAGAGAGAGAGAGAGAGAGAGAGAGAGAGAGAGAGAGAGAGAGAGAGAGAGAGAGAGAGAGAGAGAGAGAGAGAGAGAGAGAGAGAGAGAGAGAGAGAGAGAGAGAGAGAGAGAGAGAGAGAGAGAGAGAGAGAGAGAGAGAGAGAGAGAGAGAGAGAGAGAGAGAGAGAGAGAGAGAGAGAGAGAGAGAGAGAGAGAGAGAGAGAGAGAGAGAGAGAGAGAGAGAGAGAGAGAGAGAGAGAGAGAGAGAGAGAGAGAGAGAGAGAGAGAGAGAGAGAGAGAGTGTTTCTGTGCAAGTTCCTCACCCAGAAGTGGTACCACTGCCCCCTGTTCCCTCTTCTGCACTCTCCTTGGGGGCACTGAGGCCACTTGCAGAAGAGGAGGAGGAAGAGGACTCCCTGGAGGCAACAAAGGCAGCAGCAGTAAGGCCGGCCAGCTGCTCCCTGAAGGGTTTGAGGTCTGGCATGAGGGAGGCACGGCGGGCCCTTGATCTAGCACTTCCTGCAAAGCCACTGGCAGAGCTCTTGGAGGAGGGGGAGGCAACGCTGACTCTCCTGGTGTCTGAGGACTGTGCAGCCTGTGAGAGGAGACAGGGAGGCATGAGAGGAGATGGGGAGGAGTGGAAGGAGATGGGGAAGTGTGGGAGGAGATGGGGAAGTGTGGGAGGAGACAGCAAGGCATGGAAGGAGACAGCAAGGAGTGGGAGGAGATGGGGAGGTGTGGGAGGAGAGGTGTGGTGGTAAGGCTTACACGTGATGATGAAACAAGTATGGTGAAGGTTATGAATGAGAGAATGGAATATACACCAGTGAGTTGTAATGTACAAGAGTGACATTCTTAAAAACTGTTAGTAAATTGCAATCAACAACAGCTTTGAACTTTTAAATATATTGTACTTACAAAATTTTTTGGTGGCAAATTTCTAATATTCTTATTAATAAATGTGAATTTTGTGTTTCTAAATCAGGAACATGTCTTGTAAACTTTATAAACTGAATGTCTGTAGCCTCAAGTTATATGAAAATAAGAACAAAGGTATCAAGAGTAGCCATAAATAAGATGTTTTGTTTGCTGCTGAGAAAACCATCCCCTACACACACACACACACACACACACACACACACACACACACACACACACACACACACACACACACACACACACACACCTTGGTGCTGCATATAGCCAGACTCAGAGCCCTCAGCCTTCTACTGGCAACTGGAGAGTCTGTGGAGGTCTGGTTGTTGCCCCCAGTGCCGTTGGCAAGCAGACCTTGATTCGGCAGTTCAATTTGGCAATCCTTGAGCACTCTGTGGGACAAAACACACTTCAGGGACTCATGTATTAACTTGCTTCACTCCACACAAGATGTACTCCTCAATGGTGGACTGGTGAATAGTGACAAGTCTCAGCTGTAGACATAGTGAAGCACTGAAGGGTAACCTGCTGCATGGAGGACATGAAAGATGACCCTAAAAGTCTCCTCATGTACATTCATGCCGCCTTTCTTTGAGATGATGTAAGTTGCTCAAATCTGTCATTTGTTCTACTTCATTCCAGTTATCTGTACTTCTCTGGGGAAGCTTTAGTTGTTCATGGTATTCAAACACCCTCTATCACTTACATTATATTCATGGACAACTCTAAGGCTGTTATCAAAGTAGTCTAGTCAGGTTTCATTCAGTAAATGACATGGCAATGGATACACTAGTAAAGGACAACTCAGTGCAGGAGTCCTCACCGCCTCAGCTCCACCAGCTCCTGATGGTCCCGCTCGTACATCCTCTTGACATTGTCCACATGAAGGAAGAGAACCTCAAGGGCACGAGACACCCGCCACTCCTGCTGCACGGCGCCCCACACCTGCCACAGGAGGAACAGTTTTCATTGCACTACTGCAACATCATAAGATCACACAGCTCCAGTTAGAGCTATGCAAAACTGCCAGTGGCAAAGGGGGAGGCATTAAGGGAAGGAGGAGAGACATGTTAGGAAAATCAGAGTGAGGGAAGCAAGAGGAATGATTAATAAAGGCCAAGTGGAAGAAGTCTGCTACAAGATCCATGGGGTAGGAACAAGTGATTAAGATCAAGTGACGGAAAGCAAAAGGATAGTGTCAATACACAATGTAAATAAGACCAATAGAAGTCAGGCATTGAAAAGAGAGGACCAGATGACAATAGCCTTGGTGATGTACCTCGGAAGTGGAGATGAGTCTGTTGGATGACGTGGCGAGGACATCCAGGTGTCGGCGTACCTGTGTGACGGCATCCACCAGCTCTGAGTCCATGCAGTCTGCGTGCAGAGCCTGGCGGAAGGGAAACACATGAGGGATTCTATCATCAACACCACCACCACCACCAACACTGTCTTGTTAAGGTGATGGAACACTACCCAACCAATACCTTCATTTTGTTGAGCACTGTAGGAAGAGGAGATGGATGGGAGGGAAGCAGAGGGCAAGGAGAGATGGCAAATCAAGATTATAGAGGGAAAAGGGTAGGGAGAGAGGGGAAGGAAGAAAAGGAGAGTATAATTAAAGGTAAGGAAATGAGGGAAGGTGAAGCAGGGAATGGGAGTGGGGAGTGGAGGCAAGAGAAAGTCAAGAGGTTAAAGAGGGTATGTGGGGGTATGAGGAGGAAGAGAGGAAAGATGATAGAGAGAAGGAACAAGAGGAGGACAAGGAGGAGGAGGAGGAGGAGGAAGAGGATGGAGGGATGGAGCAAGGAGGAAGAGGGCAAGGAGGAAGAGGGGAAGGATGATGGAGAGAAAGAGCAACAGGATAAGGAAGAAGAGAAGGATGATAGAAAGAACGAGCAGGAAGAGGAAGATGGGAAGGAAGACTGCGAGAAGGAACAAGAGGAAGAATGGAAGGAATGATAGAGAAAAGAAACAAGAGGACAAGGAAGAGATGGAGGGCAGGAACATGAGGAAGAAGGGAAGGAATGATAGAGGGAAGGAGCAAAAGGAGAGGGAAGACAAGGACGCACCAGCACGGAACTCCTGAGGTGCTTAAACTCATTCTCCAAGTTGGACTCGGCCGTGTCTCGGTGGCGCTGCTGCAGGTCCAGGCGCTGCCGCAGGGTGAGGCGGTCTGTCTTGAAGGCCAGGGACAACTGAGTGAATTTGTTCTGTTGAAGGATCGAGATGGGATTAGGGGGATGCTGCTGCTACTGCTACTACTACTGCTACTATTTTTTTTTATATAAGAGGGGCACTGGCCATGAGCAATTGCATGTGAGAAAAAAAGGGCTTACTGAGAGTGCCAGTCCCTACTACTACTACTACTACTATTACTGTTCATGCCTCCTAATTCTGAGTGACTGACAAACTGACTGAGTGACAAGTGACTGATGAAATGACTTATAAATATTACTACTACATACTACTCATAATACTGACTGCATGATTACTATATCTACTACTACTACTACTACTACTATCACTTGTTCCACTACTATTAATAAGGGACTAATTTAGCTGACATCACATAATAACCTACAAAAACAACAACAACAACAACTATGACTATGACTAAAGCTACCACCTACTTACTACATACAACCACCACCACCACCCAAACTCTACAACTACAACTGTGACATCTACTAATGCCACCACAGCCCTTCCACACACATGCCATCCCTGCGCTGCACACCACAAGGGGATCTGAACATTAAAGCTGAATGATAAACTCCCTCCCTCCTTTCATCCACTCACAGCCACGCCCATGACCTGATCCAGCACATACACAACACCACAGGATCAAATAGGCTTGTATGATATCAAGTGTTTCATCAACATAAGGTATTTTTCTCCCTATCTCTCTTCCCCTGTGTTCCATGGTCAGTACTGAGAAACGCTTCGCTGTCCCACCGCGGTTACTTTCAAAGGCTACAGAGATGATAAGCCACGTTCCCGAGACTGTTTCTCCTTGTAGTTATGTAGAAATATTGTTAAACTTTCACTGGAATCGTAAAAAAAGACTTAAAAACACGTGTAGCTTCAATTATATAGAGCCTTTTGAGAGTGGCGGGGATGCGGCGCAGAGGTGTTTCAAAATACAAGCCCTTCCCGTCCCCTCCTCCGAGACACCAAGGCCTCTGCCCAAATCATGTCCTCACCTCAATTTCCTGTGGCGACAAGTTCTCGTTGCTGGAAAGAGAGAGAGAAAAGGACGTCCATTAGTATATTTATTAGCAGAGAACGAGGAGGGAAGACACACTAAGGAGGAAGAGTGAAAGTAAGTAAAGAAACACTATCATTATTACGGGGATGAAAATAAATAAATAAATAAATAAAATGAATAAATAAAGAAAATGTAAAAGTTTGAAATAAAGAAAATGTAGACACAGATCATCTATTTCTAAAGAATTCATGGAGTTGCGTAGAGGGACAAATGACAAAATTCTCACCATAAAGGTCAATATAAGGAGCAGTGTCGTGTGTGTCTACAGGGTGCAATATACGCCCGTATCCTGAAACGCTTCACTCTCTCAGCAAGAAAATTTCCAAAGGTCACAGAGATGATAGGCCGAGTTCTTGTTCATCTGTCGCTAAGAACACACTTAAAAAAACCCGAGTCACTTCAACTACAACCTTTAGAATGTAGTGGAAGTGCGGCGCGGAAATGTTTCAGAATACGGGCGATACAGGAAGGTGAGGGAGGGAAGGTACGCATTAAGGGGAGGGAGGGAGGGAGGGATGAAGGGAGGGAGCGGTACAGTACACCACACCATTATCATCTCCATGTCACACAGAGCCGCGTGAAGGCAGCCAGGAATCACCAAGCGAGAGAAAGAGAGAGACAAGACCACGCTGGAAACAGGAAAGGTCACACACACACACACACACACACACACACACACACACACACACACGCACATAAAGGTCGTAAATAAATATGATGAGCACAGCGAGGCTTGTGTATCTTTGTGTATACTCCTAAGTGCATAGTGTGTGTGTGTGTGTGTGTGTGTGTGTGTGTGTGTGTGTGTTGCGACAGTAGTAGTAGTAGTAGTAGTAGTATATTTATAGTAGCAGAAGTATAATATTAGTGGTGGTAGTAGTAGTAGTAGTAGTAGTAATAGTAGTAGTAGCAGCAGTAGCAGTATAGTAGTAGTAGTAGTAGTAGTAGTAGTAGTAGTAGTAGTAGTAGTAGTAGTAATAAAAATAATAATAATAATAATAATAATAATAATAATAATAATAATAATAATAATAATAATAATAATAAACTGGATAAACATTTTTGTATGTAATGTTCTATGTAACTAGTATTTATGAAAAACATATAAGACAACAATCTCTCTCTCTCTCTCTCTCTCTCTCTCTCTCTCTCTCTCTCTCTCTCTCTCTCTCTCTCTCACACACACACACACACTCACACACACACACCACAACCCATCCCAAACACCACCACACCCTTTAATACCACCCCGTCACCAGCACGCCACCTAGCGGGAGCACTTCACCTATTCTTCACCGCCTTCACCACGTCATACAGGCAGGCCAGGTGTTCGGGAACAGGCAGCTCAACATCCATCCCTTCTTCAGGTAATTTCCCGTGTAAAGGTGAGGGGTTCCAGGACAGGTGGGGGGAAGATCCTCTGGTCTTGCCCCTGTGTGGTGTCTGGATCCCAAGGGCGTTTGTTAAGTCAGAGAAGGATATGATTCTCTGCTTTTTGTTCGGCACGATAGGTTTCACAGGTGACTTTGTGATGAGCGCAGGTGAGCGTTTCCCCGGGGGTAATTGGATGTCCTCAGGTAAATCGGTCTTTGCAGGTGAGGCTTCCGATATAACAGGTAATTTTCCAGGTGGCGCAGGTGAGAGTGTAGCTTCGAGTACTGGCGTTTTCTCAGGTAAATTAGTCTTTCCGGGTGAGTCTTTCCCAGGTAAGGCGGAAAGGTGAGCAGCATCCACAGGGGTAGGGGTGGAGGGGGACTCCCGGCTGCTGAGGGGGTCTTTTTCCCTCCTCCCCCTCCACCCCGCCACTAGACTGCCCCCGCCCCCAGCCCCCGACGCCACCGCCAGTCCTCGCCCCCTCCAGTGCAAGGGAAGGG
Source organism: Scylla paramamosain (assembly GCF_035594125.1). Classification (NCBI taxonomy): domain Eukaryota; kingdom Metazoa; phylum Arthropoda; class Malacostraca; order Decapoda; family Portunidae; genus Scylla; species Scylla paramamosain. The sequence continues at coordinate 16,657,214 of NC_087179.1, read as the reverse complement.
GCGTCCTCTGCTTTGCTGGGGGCTGGGGCGTGGGGGTCCTGGCGAGTGGCGGGGCTTGGGGTGTCTCTGGGGAAGGGAGGATAGATAGGTAGGTAGGTGGATAGGTACAGACAGGTGAGGTAAAGATATACTATGCTTAGAGATAAAGATTAGGATATGGTATTATAGATGAAGGGGAATACATATGTGCTAACTAAGGGAGATAGACAGACACACACAGGCAAGCTTAGTTTAGTGAAAAGAGTAATGCTAAGGTTTGTTAGGGGAGGGATGAAGTGTGTGTGTGTGTGTGTGTGTGTGTGTGTGTGTGTGTGTGTGTGTTAATAGTAGTAGTAGCAGTAGAAGTAGTGGGTCAACAGTGTTAGCATTAGTTTTAGTAGTAGTAGTAGTAGTAGTAGTAGTAGTAGTAGCGGCAGTAACAATAATATTAGTACCAACAGAGGCAGTAGCGTTTGTGGTGGTGGTGGTGGTAGTAGTAGTAGTAGTAGTAGTAGTAATGTATAGAAAAAAAAAACAATAATAAGGCGTGTCATACTTTACCAGCGCCAACACAACACACTTTCCTCCCACACACGTAAGTAATAAGAGGTGATTAATTATCTTTATTCCCTGGCTATAACAGTCCGCCACACCACCAAGGCCACACCGCGCCGCCACTACAGGAATGTCACAAACTAAGCACACACACAACATTATAATTCTCTTCTTATTTATTGGGAACGGAAAGAAGAAAAAATTAGGTTATTGTGTTACTAATCTACTTATTACATTGTCCCCCCCTCACCTTCTCTCTCTCTCTCTCTCTCTCTCTCTCTCTCTCTCTCTCTCTCTCTCTCTCTCTCTCTCTCTCTTTGTGCATATTGTGTGAGGATGAAAAGTAAGAATCACCATAATAGGTTCAATATTAAGCAAGAGAGAGAGAGAGAGAGAGAGAGAGAGAGAGAGAGAGAGAGAGAGAGAGAGAGAGAGAGAGAGAGAGAGAGAGAGAGAGAGAGAGAGAGAGAATGTCAAATTACAAAACTGAACCAAAATTCACGCTTTCGTTCTGCCGCAAAGAAACAAAACAAAGAAAAACAAACAAACAAACGAACAAACAAACAAACAGCAGCAGACTTTACATTGACATGCACTGAAATAATAATAATAATAATAATGATAATAATAATAATAATAATAATAATAATAATAATAATAATAATAATAATAATAATAATAACAATAACACTCAAAAAAAGCTTTACATTTTTTAAACGGCCAGTGTAATTATTTCATTTCCATATGTAAAACTGATACACTTTTTTTTTTATTTACTCTTTTGTTCACTGACGTTGAATTATACCAGGAAAACAAAGTATCCGTGTGTGTGTGTGTGTGTGTGTGTGTGTGTGTGTGTGTGTGTGTGTGTGTGTGTGTGTGTGTGTGTGTGTGTGTGTGTGTGTGTGTGTGTGTGTGTGTGTGTGAGCACGCGCGATAAATTAAGTAATCAACGGAGCATGAGGATTTTTCATCAGATTAGCCTTAGAGAGAGAGAGAGAGAGAGAGAGAGAGAGAGAGAGAGAGAGAGAGAGAGAGAGAGAGATAGCCAGCCTTCCCATTCCTTCTCCTACCCCCTCTCTCTCTCTCTCTCTCTCTCTCTCTCTCTCTCTCTCTCTCTCTCTCTCTCTCTCTCTCTCTCAGGGGTGCAAGTGCTTTGATACTTGATATAATAAACACTGTTACCTAATAAGACCTGCTCTAAGCCTCCTCCTCCTCCTCCTCCTCCTCCTCCTCCTATTCTATTCGTCTCTTCGCTATTATTCTCAGTTGTTCTTCTCTTGTTCATTCCTATTTTTAATGTCTTACTCTATACTTGACATATAAGTAGTCTTGGTATTGTGTTGCTATCGTTCAGTAGTAGTAGTAGTAGTAGTAGTAGTAGTAGTAGCGGTAGTAGTAATAATTTTTGGATTTTGTTTTCTGTAGCGGTGGTGGTAGTAGTAGTAGTAGTAGTAGTAGTAGTAGTAGTAGTAGTAGTAGTAGTAGTAGTAGTGGTGGTGGTGGTGGTAATAGTGGTAGCGGTAGTAGCAGTGGCAGTTATCTCCTTGGCGTTTCCTTTTTAAAACTTTCAACGTGGCATTTATTGAAAACAAATAAATAAACAGATAAATAAAATCACCACACTCTTCATTTTACTTCACCTATTCGTCTAATTCATTCACCCTATTTTTCACTCACTCCGCTACACTATTTTCCCTTTTCTCACTTCACTTCACACTAAATGGACACTCGGAAGCACATCAGCAGGCACGGCGCACCGCACACTCTTTACACACACTTGAGGCAATATGACGCACCACCACACACAACACGGGGCAGGAGATGTTCTTCACTTACATATCTCAAAAGTGTTTCCTGTGTTGATAGTTTTGCCACATATACACCCCACATACACACAAACACGCACACACACACACAGACACACGAGGTCACTTATTTCACTACTGTTCGTTAAATTTGCACTTATTTTCTTCACGCACTGGGCAAGGAAGAGAGTACGAGAGAGAGAGAGAGTGTGTGAGAGAGTGAGAGTGAGTAGCGAACACCCCACACCTCCTTCTCCCTCCACCACAGAAAGCCACACTGCCGCCCTGTGTTCTGGCGCACCACCACCACCACCACCACCACCATCACTGCCACTATTACCACAAACATCCTTCCTAACCACCACCACCACCATTACTACTACTACTACTACTACTACTACTATCTAGGTTGCCACTGTAGTAGTAGGTGGTGATGTGGTGGTGCGTGGTGTCTTGTTCCCCCTGATCGTCTTGTAGTAAGTTATGACATCAC
>NC_087179.1:16639379-16649379 GCF_035594125.1 Scylla paramamosain | reverse complement strand
TATCGTGTTCATCTGTCATTAGAACCATATAAAAAAAAACTCTTACTTTTATTCACTAGCTTCAACTAATACAGCCTTTTGAAAATAGTCGAGGTTCAGCCAACCACAAGAGTTTCAGAATATTGTCCTAAGTCTCACCTCTCTAATCACCGGTAACACGTGAAGGTAAGACGTGAAAGTGAATAGTGTTGAAGCAATACATGAAATACTACAGTAGATAAAAAAAAAAAAAGTGTTACTGCCTCGCTTGTGTTTTCCCCCCAGCCACCAGATTGACCCCATTACAGGTAACAGGTGCAGGTAAGGAGAGAGGGTAAAGGTGTCACAAGGGAAGCGGGGAGGAGTGCCACAGGTAAATAGAGATTACATTACTCCAACCCACTCCCTAAGGATCTGAAGCTGTATGCGGTTATATGGATTCTGTCTCAGTTACCTCGCCGCCCAGGGACCCGTGAAGGTAGCAAGACAGTGGCTGGAAGGTACCCACGCGCTGATTGGTCCCTGTGTCCTAGTTTGTTCTGGTATTGGTTTAGAACGTGGTGAAAAACTGAAGGAAGAACAGAGGAAAGGAGGGCGGATATAAGCTAAGGGAGGGGTGTTAGTGAAGCAAGAATAGGGAAAAATAAATAAAAGAGACGAAGAATGAGGAAGAGAAGCAAAACAGAGCCAGCTTCCCGCATCGTACTGAAAGAAAACTTAGATACTTCAACCAACCAGCGGCAATGAGCATCACCTGTGTTACCTGTGTGTTACCTGATCACGTCTCCCCAGGTAGCAATATTACCGGGTGCAGAAAATGAAGCCCAATAAAGAGACGACCTCAGGAGCTTACGGGAGTGATCTGGACTGATGATAAACTGTAATTAAGGGAATGACAGACAGGTAGGACACAGCCAGGTGGGGTACTTACGAGGTGAAGGCCGGGTCGTCACGCAGCAGCCCCGCCGTCCTCAGGTAAGTGTCGTGTAGGGAAGGAAACACTCGCTCCTTCTTCGTGTTGTTTGTCTCCTCCTGCTGCGTCGCCGGCTGGAGGAAAAATTGGCTCATTATCCCTTTGTTTGTTTGTTTATTTTTTTCATTGCTTATTTACATTTTTCTTTCACTGTTTGTTTGATTATCATGTATTTCTACCTTATTGTTTCCCAGTTGTATATATATTTTTTTTATTATTTGTTTATTATGTTTATCACAGATTGTTTTGCCTCGTTTTTACTTCTGATTGAGTCATTTTGCTTCTGGCGTCACTACCACAGCATCTTGACCCCTCTGTGTGTGTGTGTGTTTTAATAGTCTGGTGTGTTTGTGCCGCTATGTTTTCTCCTCCTCCTCCTCCTCCTCCTGCAGCAAGGCCGGGCAAGGGTGAGTGGCTGTGGGCAGGCTAGTCATGTGCCGTGCTAACTCTTCAGACGGCACACGCACACGCTGTATACGAGATGCACTCTTAACTAACACAAGCACCACCACCACCACAACCTTCACAGTAACAATGCAACATAAACATACAGTGAACAGTGAACAGAAACCACAACACTTAAACAATAGTAACAACAATAATTACTACTACTACTACTACTGCTATTACTATTATACTAAGACAAGAGGGTTATTTTGTGACGAGAGGAGAAAAGAAGAGGAAAGTAAGAGAGGAGAAGAGCGAGGAAGAGAAGGAAAGTACGAGAGAAGAGATAAAAGAGACGGAGGAGCAAAATAAGAAAGAGAGGAAGAAGAGGAGAGGAAAGAATGATAAGGAGAAAAAGTAGTACATGAAAAAAAGGGAGAAGGGAGAGAAGAAGGATGAGGAAGGAAGTGAGATACGAGTCACAGTGAAGAAGGGAAATAGGAAGAGACGAGATTAGAGTCAAAAAGATAAATTAAACGAAATGGAAAACAAAAAAAGAAAAATAGATAAACAGGGAAGAGAAAAGTGAGATAATGAGGAGGAAGAAAAATACGGAAAAGGAAATACAGAAAAAAAAATGAACAGGGAGGAGGAAGCAGAGAAATAAGGAATGGAAAAATAGGGAAAAAAACAAATAGGGAGGAGGAAAGTGAGATAACGAGATATGGAGGCAATGGAGGGGAAAAAAGGGGAGCACAGCACATTACCTGCTCATCGGGGTGCGCCTGAGGTGACGGGGGGCGACATCAAGGGAGGCTGGGGAGGGGGGCGCCTTGCTACTGGGGGAGCTGGGGGTGGGGGAGGGAGGGTCTGGTTGACTCATGGACATCTGGCGGGGGAGGCGAAGGGGGGTGCGGCGGGTGGGGGCGTGGGGGGCGTGGTTGAACATGTCACTGGATGGGAGGGAGATGTTTGACTCCGGCGTGGAGGGAAGGGGCGGCTCCTCTTCCTCTTCCTCCATGTCCTCCTCCTCCACGTTGTCCAAGGAGGGAGGAGGGGACAGGGGGGTCACCTCCACCTGGGCACGAGCAAGGTGATTGGAGCAAATGATATTTCTCGTCCCCCATTGGTCGAGAGGGTGTGAAGCGTGGCTATGATTGGCGCTTATGTGATGTTAGGAGGAGTCACGGGAAGCTTGTCGTTCATTGGTTGAGTGTGTCTAAGGTGGCTGTGATTGGTGGAGGAGTGAAGCTTATGTGATTGGTCCGGTTAAGGTGAGTAGGTGGTGAGTCACGTAATGCTCGTCTCTCATTGGTCAGGAGGATGAGTAGGGATGCTGATTGGCTGGTGAGCGTGATGGTTACCCAATACATTAACTACAACATACACACACACACACACACACACACACACACACACACACACACACACACACAGCAAAGGGAACTAATGTTTTAAAATGTTAACTTTCAAGCCTACGTAAACATTACCTAAGGACACACACACACACACACACACACACACACACACACACACACACACACACACACACACACACACACACACACACACACACACACACACACACACACACACACACACACACACACACACACACACACACACACACACACACACACACACAGCCAAGTAAGAGTAAACTGTCAAATTGTACGTGCACACACCTACATGTAAGTACAAACATACATACACACACAAGCAACAATTCGTATTCCCAATATTACACACAAAAAAACGTACACAAGACTACATGTGTACGTGTACTAACGAACACCCGAACAAACATGTACATAGAACACCCATGTGCACCTTGACTACCTGTGTGTACTGTACTGACACACACACACACACACACACACACACACACACACACACACACACACACACACACCAATTAACCAAACCCATTACAGACCAACATTGATTTGTATGCAACCCAACATGACCACCCTCACCTCTCTCTCTCTCTCTCTCTCTCTCTCTCTCTCTCTCTCTCTCTCTCTCTCTCTCTTACCTGTTGTCGTGGGCGCGAGCGGAGTAGTGAGGGTGGCGCATCTCCCCCTTTTTCAAGAGCCTCAGTTGACCCGCTTATCTGTAAGAGGAGGGGAGGTTGGATCACCTTTTTAGGGAGGGAGAGGAGGGGTATTGTATATCTATTTATTAATCTATATCTTTAATATGTATATCTGGTCTATTTATTTTTATGTATTTATTTATTTATCTATTCGTCACATTAATCATCTCATTTACTAATATATTTCCACTGGAATATTTAATTTCTTTCCTTTTCCTTTTTATTTAATCTCACTCTCTATTAAGCTTACAATAATTTACGTCATATTCCGTCTATTGAAGTTCTTATCTATCACATTATCTGACTGCAATTATCTGTTTACTGACTGCAACAAAACCATGGTGACTGCAGAGGAACAAGTGTGCTGGGGACAGGTGAAAAAAATAAACAGATGTGTGCAGGTGAAGTAATAAACAGGACAGGTGAAGGATTAAACAGGTGTGGGCAGGCGAAGGAACACACAGAGGACAGGTAAGTGAGTAAACAGGTGTGGGCAGGTGAAGAAGTTGACGACAGATATGGAGAGGTAAATGAAGACAGGTGTATGGACAGGTGAAAGAATAAACAAGACAGATATGGATAGTTAAACGAAGACAGGTGTGGACAGGTGAAGGAATACAGGACAGGTGTGGGCAGGTGAAAGAACACTGAGAACAAATATGGACAGGTAAATGAAGACAGGTGTGCACAGGTGAAGCAACACAGAGGAAAGACATGAAGAGGCGAAGGAAGGAATGGACAGGTGCAGGAATAGAGGGACTTACCTGGGGAGTCACAGCAGACACGCCACTCCTTCTCAGCTTCTCTTCACCTGTGCCCCGCGCCGCCCCCCTGACCTGCGGCAGTACAGAGACATCAGTGGCCGATTCAAGCATAGGTAAAGATAGGTCAAAATAACATGACTGGGACACGAAAGAAGTGATAATAGTGAAGATAACAGGTGTGAGGATTAGAATAGTAGTAGTAGTAGTAGTAGTAGTAGTAGTAGTAGTTGTTGTTGTAGTAAGCTTAACAAATCGAGCCACTGTGCCTGCTATCAATGATTCTGGTGGATTAACTTACAGAGAATAGATGAAATAAAATTAGAAAAGTGAAATTTGTTAACTCTAATGACACGAACATGAAGAACAGAGAACGGAATAACAAAAAGGAGATAAAGAATATAACATCTACAAATAATAATAATAATAATAATAATAATAATAATAATAATAATAATAATAATAATAATACAATGAAATGCCTTACCTGCAGCATCACTTAGACAGCATGAAAGGTAATCACACAACCCTACTGCTCCCTTCCCCCCCTGACCCACCCACCCACTCACCCTTAGACCAAAAAAGAAAACGGTGAACAAAAAGAGACACTAAACAATATAACAATAACAATAACAATAACAATAACAATAGATCACTACAACATTATTACAGCAGTCCTTTAATGAAACTGATGGAATACAATGAAAGAAAAAAACAAACAAACAAAAACAAACAATGAACAAGTAATACAACAGTGAAGAAAATGAAGTGCGAGTGCGTGGGTAGAGTGGACACAAAACCACTTAAATTGACGTAGATGTGAAAAAAAAAAGAATTAGAATTACCCACAACGATTTAAACTCACAAAAAAAGAGATCAAGTAATATACAAGAACAAAATAAATAATAAAAAAAAAAAACGCGAACAAACAATTCCCCATTTTCTTTGTAAGGGTGTCTAAAGAAAACGCGAACAAGAGACACGTTCGTATATTAACATGTACACACACACACACACACACACACACACACACACACACACCTCCACCGCGGCGTGTGTACATACTACTTACACATACATACATACATAAAAACCATACAAGATACACACAGGCGCACTCAGCCTTTCATACGTGCCACACACACACACACACACACACACACACACACACACACACACACACATACACTGCCACTGTTACTTATAAGCCACACAGAAGTAACTTAAGACAGAAAGGATGTATTTATAAAGGGACTCAGTGTTGGGTGCTATATAAAGAAAGCATTTGTTAGTAGTAGTAGTAGTAATAGTAATAGTAGTAGTAGTAGTAGTAGTAGTAGTGGTAGTAGCAAAACAAATAAGATCAACAAGAAAGTAAAATTAAGATAAGCAGAAAAAAAGCAGGTAAACAGACACTAAATAAACAAAATGAATAAACATAACCACAAAAAACAAACAAAAAACAACAACAGCAGCAACACAAACAATCTCAAGTAAAAAAGTAGTGGCTAGTGGTAAGAAAGGTGCTCATAATTGGCCAGGTTAAGACAGGTAAGGCAGACAGGCAGACAGACAGACAGACAGACAGGTAGCGGCCAGGTGGCGTAATAATTCACTCATTAGCACTGTCACCGCACTGTCACCTCACGCACACCTGTCATTCAACGCCCAGGTAGCAGGTAGGGAAATAGTAGTATCTTTGAGTATAGAAATATATCCTTTTTATAACTTTTTTCTTAATCGTTAGAAAGTGAGAGTGTGTTTGTGTGTGTCGTGTATTGTGTGGAGAAAAAAAATATAGAAGATTCCTTGTATGGCAACACTGACGTCATCCTGTAGTGTTGCCATTTTTTTTTTTATTTTTTTTGTGTTTGTTTTGTTTTGTTTTGTTTTTATTTATGCTAGATTGGGAGCGATTTATTCTAGTGTGTTTCTATATAGAGAGAAAAGGCTATTTGTGTGTGTGTGTGTGTGTGTGTGTGTGTGTGTGTGTGTGTGTGTGTGTGTGTGTGTGTGTGTGTGTGTGTGTGTGTGTGTGTGTGTGTGTGTGTGTGTTTCTTTCTAAAATACAGTGTGTTATAAATAGATAAACGAACAATGCACAGTGGAAACAAACTCACACAGCACAACACAAACTATAACAAATTCGTGCAAAATGTTGGCAGGTCAGACTCCGTTTTCTTCACGCTAGGCAGCAAAAGTCACACGCGGGTATATAATCTCTCTTCTCGTTACCTGGAAAGTGACCGTCTGCTTTAGTCACCGCTCCAGGCACTCCAGTTTTCTTTTGTGGCCTGTAATGTGTGTAATTCTCCTTTAATTTGATGTGCTGCGCTGCTAAACTGTTACATTTGGGATAATTGTTTTTTTTTTCTTTCGCTTAATCGGTTGTTATGTACTGAGGTAAAAATGATGCAGTAAAATGTAAGGAAACTTTGTAATGAACGAAAATTTAGACACCAACAAACGAGTGAATAATCTTGTGCACATTCTACGCTTGATTTGCAACGTGACTGTGTGTGTGTGTGTGTGTGTGTGTGTGTGTGTGTGTGTGTGTGTGTGTGTGTGTGTGTGTGTGTGTGTGTGTGTGTGTGTGTGTGTGTGTTGCTTCTAGGGTGAGCCAGGAGCAGGCCCCGGCGTGCCTCCCGAGGACCGCCTCCCTCCAGGGACGCACACACTCGTACACACTCCACGTTCACAAAGACACGTGCACACCTCACGCACTGCACTGAGACACACGCACGTCCACTCATGGACACACACACACACACACACACACACACACACACACACACACACACACGTACACGTTTGCAGAACCACAATAACTTTGGTCCACACGAGTGTTCACTAAGAGGCAGTGTTGTCCCTCCTCCCTGGGGCCCTGGCACCCTGGCACTGTTCCTCCCCTCCCCTCTCAGGCACGGCGCCGCCCCGCCCGCGTGTCACGGGTGTGCGGGTGTGGGTGATTCAGGTGGCGGGGCGGGGCGGGGCGGCCATCACAACTGGGTGTGAGTCAGCGTGGACGGCCTGCGGGGCGTGCCGTCTGGAGAGGGCAGTGTGTCCGCGGGGTACGGCGCGGGGCCGCGACCCGTTGGGGACTGACCGTTCTGCGGAGTCCAGGGGTCATCCAGAGGAGAGTCTGAACCCCGGCGCTGAGGCAGCGAGCCAGACGGCCCGTCCCCCGCCAGCAGCAGCCTGCTGGGGCACCCCTCGCCAGGCTCCAGCACGAGGGAGGGCCGCGGCGTCAGGGATGGGCGGGGCGTGTGGAAGGGCGTGGAACCTTCCACACCGTCAGGCCAGTCCACTGCCAGCGCAGGGTCCATGCGGCCCTCCAGCTCCAGGGAAGGCCGCGGCGTGGACCATGGCGTGCCCTCCGGAGGTGTGCGGTAGGCCGGGGAGCCCAGCGGCGACGATTCTGCTGACGAGAAGAGCGGCGAGGCGGCACGGGAGCGTGGGGCCCACCAGGGGCGGCTCGCCCCGGGTGGCAGCGGCAGTGAGTCCCGGCGGTTGATTGTGTCCATGGAGTCCATGTCAGGGGCGACGTCCCCCGCCGCGGGCTCGGCGCAGGCCATGACGGAGCACGCCACCACGGAGGTGGGCGCCACTAAGCTCTGCACGGTGGGCGTGGCGGAGGACAGCTGCAGCGGGCGGCAGTGGGACAGGCTGCGGCCAGACGACGAGGAAGTGGAGGGGGAGATGCCCCGGTGACCCACGCCGCCCAAAGACGATCGCCGCTGGTCCTCGCCGCCCAGCAATGGCCGCGTGTCACTGTGGGCGTCCTCTCCATAATGGGCGTACAGTTCCATGCCGTGCCCCGCCCACACCCAGCCCTCAGGCGCCGCCCCGTCGTGTCGCAGGTGCCAGGCGCCCTCGTAGCGCGGGTCCAGCAGCAGGTCGGCACTCTCGGTGAGAGAGGAGGTGCTGGCCCGCTCCTCGGCGTCCCAGCAGCTCTCCTGCCCCTCGGGCAGCGCCTCGTCACGGAAGGAGGCCTCCAGCGCCGCCGCGGAGGTCATGTCCTCGAGGGAGGCGGAGAAGGGCGATGAGGAAGAGAAGGGCGAGATGGGTGAGGCGAGGGCCAGCACCTGCGAGGTGATGGACTGCGGAGAGAACAGGATTCCGCCGCCCTCCTCGGCGGTATCCTCGGCGGGGGAGGGCAGCGGCAGCGTGAGGGAGCTGGCCGCCACCATGCCCTCGGGGGGCATCGGGGAGCGGCAGGAGAGCGTGGAGCAGCAGGACGATACGTCCTCAGCCTCCTCGTGCAGGACAGACAACTTCCGCACCATCCTTGCAGCGTGCAGCACAACAGCCGTCACTGCCCCGCATTACATGGCACCCTGCCGCCCCATGTGTATCACTGATTACCTCACCCCTGCACACCCATGAACCCTCTGTCACCCTGCCCCCTACCCCCTGCCCCCTACCCCCGCGCTGCTCACCTGTAGTGGTCGAGGTGGTCGTAGGCCGGCTTGGGGCTGTACAGGGTGTGCTCGCTGGCCATCAGGATGATCTCGCCTTCTTCCACGCCTGCTGCTGCTGCTGCTGCTGCTGCTGCTTCCTTGTCGTCCTCCTCCGCTACTCCTAGCTGCGGGGAGTGATGGGAGAAGGGAAGGAGTGAGGGGGGTAGCGGTGCAGGAGGGGTGTGTTCTAACACTATGGAAATGGACTCCTGCAGAGATCCGCAAATGCTATTAATCTTGTGGTGGTGTGGCGCTGACTGACGCAACACGCACAGTCGTGCGCACACACACACACACACACACACACACACACACACACACACACACACACACACACACACACAACTTCCTATGTCATCTGCATCAGAGTTCCATGAGCCACAGCATAACAATCAGACAGTCATCAGGGAGCAACACTTCACACACCTACACCACTACTGCACATTCTCATTGACTGACTCCTGCACTTACGTGAGGCTGAAATGTAACGATCTGAAGAAAACCAATTAATTTTTGGAGCTATTAAATACTAAGGGTCCTTTCACACGAGGTAAACAGTTGAGGCAATCGGTGGCGCAGCTTCAGCGAAACACTGCTTGGAATGAGAACTGCCACGCCTGAACTGCAGTGATTTGTGTTCTTTTAAGCGAGTGACTGCCGCGGCTACTTACCTCGTGTGAAAGGGCTCTAAGTGAGAGAGAGAGAGAGAGAGAGAGAGAGAGAGAGAGAGAGAGAGAGAGAGAGAGAGAGAGAGAGAGAGAGAGAGAGAGAGAGAGAGAGAGAGAGAGAGCAGAGGGAAGGCAGCAGGGGCCCCAGCAGACGCACCTGGCGAAGGGTCCTGTGGGCGGGGGGATCACCTCTATCTGCCGGAGCTCACGGTGCTCGGGGAGGCCAAGGAAACCCACCTGCCGAGGACCTGGGGGGTGCTGCTGGGGCTGCTGCTGGAGGTGCTGCTGGTGGGGGCGCCGCGGCTCCTTCGCTCCCCCGCCCACGGACAAGAGTAATTCGTGTTCCTCTTGAGACGAAGACCCTTCATCGAAAACTGTCCTCCCTTCCTCTTCCTTGTCCTCCGCTCTCCTCCCTTCCTCCTCCTCCTCCTCTTCCTCCTCCTCCTCCACCTCCAGGAACTCCTCCTTCCACTGGATAGTCTTCTGCCTTGCTTGTGGTTTTGTCTCTACTCTTTCCCTCTCCTGCTGCTGCTGCTGCTCCCCCTCCTCCTCCACCTCCTCCTCCTCCACCTCCAGCCGTGTGCCGCTGGTGCTGGCGGTGGTGGTGGCGGTGAGGGGCGCCGCGGCGTCCTCCTCGCACTCTGCGGAGGAAGGCGTCATGAGAGAGAGAGAGAGAG
>NC_087179.1:16629379-16634379 GCF_035594125.1 Scylla paramamosain | reverse complement strand
CCACCACCACTAACAACAACAACAACAACAACAACAACAACAACAACAACAACAACAACAACATCTAATCATAATGACCGACAGCTTAATTATACCCTGTGGTGGGATGGGGGAAGGGGAGGGGAGGGGAGGGGCAGAAGGGCAGCAGGTGTTCCAGGCGATCAGGGGAGGTTGCAAAGGTCACGTGGAGTAGGAGGAGGAGGAGGAAGATAAGTGTGTGTCGGTCATTAGGTCACTTTCATTACTGAGAGGCACTTAGTGGTAAAGCAAGAATTTAATTAAAAGACGTATTATTATCATTATTGTTATTGAGTTATTCGTATTATTAAATGTTTTTCTTCTTGGCTGCTTTTAAAAGAGTGTGGCGGGAGGTTCCTTGGGCTTTTAAAGAGGAACAGATAGACTTTTCAAACTCTTGCTTGTATTTCTTTACCTTCTTACTTTTTTTTAGCTGTCCTTTGTATTTTTTTAACCTTTCTACTTTTTTTTAACCCCCTTGCATTGTTTTTTTTACCTTCCTACTCTTTTTTTACTCTTCCTTGTATTTTTTTACGTTCCTAACTTTTTTTACTCACTTGTATTTTTTTTAACCTTCCTACTTTTTTTTAACTCTTCCTTGTATTTTTTTTTTACCTATCTACCCTTTTTTTTTCTTTTTAACTCTCCTTCGTATTTTTTTTACCTTCATATCCCTTTTTTTTTTCTATGGAAGATTATCCAGACACCTGCATGACTAAAGTGGCTCATCTCACAGTAACCCCTTTATGTTAACTTCTCGTACGAATATTTAGAAAGCTCTCTCTCTCTTTTTTTTTTCGTATCATTGGTACTCCTGGCCAGCCTCCTTCACACGCTCACTCCTTTACCTGCTAATGACACAATGACACCTGCTTACTGAATAACTATGTCTGATTTTTACGGTACAGAAACAAAAGTACAGGTATTAAAACATTTGAATCTCTCCATCACTCCTGCTGCTGTGAGTCGTGCCTTGGTGTGTGTGTGTGTGTGTGTGTGTGTGTGTGTGTGTGAAGGGATATCATAACACAAGCAAGACACACCCATCACTGTAAAAAAAGACGCAACACAACCACCACACATAAACAAGGTGGTGAAATTCATACAAGTCAAAATAGGAATACAAATAATACACGTGTTGCCAACAGGGATATGAAAAAAAATAAGAATAAATGAATAAACAAACACTCAAGCAAGCATTAAAATAACAGTGAGTGCATAAGAACAAGGCATTCAAGGCTACGATGGAGCTGGAAGGGCGGAGACTGAAGATGGTCAGAGGAGGGAGGCTGGGACTGGAAGAAGAGAGACTGAATTTAAACAGTTAGGAGGAGGAGAAGCTGAAAAAAAAAAAAAAAACGAAAAACACAAGAAACTAACACAGGTGCACAGGACAGGTATGGACAGGCTAGTAGCAATGGACTTGGAATACGAGAAAGTGAAGACAGACAGGCAGGCAGACAGACAGAGAAGGAGAAGAAGCTGGAGGAGAAAGAAAAGAAAAAAAAAACCACTAGGAACTAACACAGGTATACAGGACAGGTAATAGAAGAAAAAAAAAAAAGAAAAGTAGTAACAATTTAGTAGCAATGAAGTTGGAACATGAGAGAATGAGGACAGGCAGACAGAGGAGGAGAAGGAGAAGGAGGAGGAGGAGGAGGAAGAGGAGAGGAGATAAGAGAAACAAAACAGAACAACGCAAAGCCAAACCAGCAAGGAAACAGACAGCCAAACAAGACAAGAACAAACCAACAACAATGAAGCAAAAACAAGAGAGACTGAACACACAAACAAAGAACACACACACACACACACACACACACACACACACACACAGAGGACCAGGAAAGACACACGAACCAACAAAGATCAGTTCACGTGGTTGCTCTTACATCACTTACGCAACCAAGAGGACAAGCAAGAGACGTACCGCGAGAACCTGAGACTGCGAACCTTATTGAAAAGTACCCAAAAATAGAAAGAGTAATGTATGTCTTCAACCTCGCTAACATAAATCACAGCGAGGCGCGCCACCGGGACACCAGATGGCAGGCGTGCACGATAGTGAGGAGAGAGGGAAGGGGAGGCAAGGAGAGGAATTAGAGGGAGGAAGGAATGGAAAGGGAATGAAGAAGGTGAGGATAAAGCAGAGGGAAAGAGAGGAGAGAAATAGGAGGAAGAAAGGGAGGAAAGGAGGTGGGGATACAGAAGAGGGAAAACGAGAGGTGGGGAATTAAAGAAGGGAAGGAAAGGGAACGGAAAGGAAGTTAAAGGAAGAGGAGGAGAGAGAGAGAGAGAGAGAGAGAGAGAGAGGAGAGAGAGAGAGAGAGAGAGAGAGAGAGAGAGAGAGAGAGAGAGGAGAGAGAGAGAAAGGAAGCAATTATAGGAAGGAAAAGGAAGTAGGTGAATGAACACAAAAAAGTAACAAAGAATCTTAAAAACAAACAAACAAACAAACAAACAAACAAACAATAATTAAACTTTCCATTACTACAGAAATTAAGAAAAGTAAACAACACACAGATAAGTAACAAGACACTTATTAATAAAAGAATAAAAAACAAATAAGACAAAAAAAATATATATATGAAAACATTTCTCAACACAAAGTGATGAAGATGAAAGCAAAGGTAAAACATTCAGGTATTTACTAATTAAGGAGAGGGGGGGAAGGAAAGACAGGTAAAGTTAGGTGTTAATTAATTAAGGAAGCAGGAGAGTGCAGATAAAACAGGTGTTCACTAATTAAGGAGGGCAGGTAAGGAGGGCATTATGTAAAAAGGTTTTGCTAATTAAGAATGAGGAAGAGAGGAAAGGATGTGCGAGGAACGAGTGAGAAGTGATGAAAATTTGCAAGGAGAATGAAATATAGAAGGAAAGTAAAGGAGATGGAAGAAATTTGCGTGAGGACGTAACAGTAAAGGAAATGAAAGGGTGTGGAAAGAGAAGAGAAAGGAAGATGAAAGAGAGGATGGGAAATGTAACAATGAAATGAATAAAAAAAAGAGAGAGACAATGTAAAGGGAAAAGAGAGAAAACATTTAAGATTGAAAAAAAAATGAAAATTAATAAAGCAAACAAGAAGAATTTAAGAAGGAAGGAAGGAAACGAGGGAACAAGAAAGATAAAAGCAAAAAGGACGAAGACAAAGAGAAAACGGATTAGCAGAGCGGAAGGTGAAGGAAATGAAGAGAAAACACATTAAATATACAAACACGAAAAAAAAAACCGGCGGGAGAAGAAACACAAAAGAAACGATTATAAAAGAAAAAGAAAAAAGAAATCAAGAAAAAATAAAATAAACAAAAAAAAAAAGAAAATAGATTAGGAGGAGGAAGAAAAATACGAAGAAAGAAAGAAAAGGAAAAAACAACAACAACAACAAACAACAACAACAACAACAACGAAATACATTATACATAGAAGGGTTCCCTCACCACCACCACCACCACCACCACCACCCACCACCACCACCACAAAGAAGTTAGCATTCGGGAAGGTAAATCAGGCTTCTCACGCCACCACCACCACCACCACCACCGCCACCACCCCACCTTCAAATTACCCCTAATAAGCGAACCCTTTGCTGGGAGGAACGCCCTAACTTTCTGGTATTGTTTTCTACCCGCCAAGTTTATCATTCTCTCTCTCTCTCTCTCTCTATACACACACACACACACACACACACACACACACACACAACTTTCTACCAATAATGAGAATCTAAATATTTATTGTTACCTAAAAAAAATAAAAAAAAATAAAAAAATAAAAAATAAATAAATAAATAAATAAATTGGCAGTACTTCATGTTTAAAAATTCTTGCTACAATGTTTGGCGTCTGTTTAACACTCGTCATTCTGGCCCACGGCTGCTTGTGTGCCTCTCAGTGCCTCCCTTCACCCTGCACGTGGCGACGAAGATTTAAGACAACAAATAAAAATGGAAGAATAAAAGAAAGAGAGAGAGAGGAGAAAAAAAAAAGCAAAAAAAAGGAGGAAAAACAGTGAGGAATAAGAAAATAAACGAAAGAAATATATGAAAGCATTAAGCTCAACAGAAAGGAGCTAGATTTCCAGATGAGAGGAGTTTATAAAGAGGGAAGCGCTAAATACACTGGAAAAGCGCTAGACTTCCAGATGAAAGGAGTTTATAAGGAGGGAAACCGCTAAATACACTGGAAAACCGCTAGACTCCCAGATAAGATGAATTCACAACGAGGGAAAACCGTTAAATACACTGGGAAAACCGCTTGACTCCCAGATAAGATGAATTCACAACGAGGGAAACCGCTAAATACACTGGAAAACCGCTAGACTTCCAGATAAAATGAATTCACAACGAGGGAAACCGCTAAAATACACTGGAAAACCGCTAGACTTCCAGATAAGATGAATTTACAACGAGGGAAACCGCTAAATACACTGGAAAAACCGCTAGACTTCCAGATAAGATGAATTCACAACGAGGGAAACCGCTAAATACACTGGAATCACAGGGGCCGATTGCAAAGGGCACGGGACGATCAGCTGGGTTCTCGAGGCAGCTCTTCCATGGTGACTTCCCCCCCATACACTTCCCCCTCACATCCTCTTACACGATTCCACGACCTCCTTACTTCTCCCCATCTCCCTCTTACACCCCCAGCACATCCTCTCCCCTCCTCCCCATCTCCCCTTCATCACCCCTCCCCCAAGTTTTATATCAGCAGTGCAATTACGAGTATCTCCTTATCCTCTTCTCTTTCTCTTCTTTCTCCTCCTCCACCTCTTGCTCCCTCCACATACCAGCTCCACCATTGTATACCAGCCACTTGGGGTATTGTTTACAGGCGTTGGGGGTGGATGGGTGTGAGGGTGGAGGGCTGTGGGGAGGGGTGTGTGGAGGTGAGGTGGAGATAATAATAGGTCAGGATGGTTTAGGTTGGTATGGTACGTGTGTATTTTTGTTTTTTGTGTGTGTGATGATTGTGGTTGGGTTG
>NC_087179.1:16619379-16624379 GCF_035594125.1 Scylla paramamosain | reverse complement strand
CGCCACGCACAGGTACAGGTAGGCAGGGCAGGGCAGGAGGCGGCGCAGACAATGTTACACTGTTGGGGACGTGGTGTCGTGGTGTCGTGGTGAGTGACTGTAACTTCGCGGGTCACGAGATGCATGGACGATACGAGGGGGAGGGGGAGGAGGGGGAAGGGGGAGGTGGGGTGAGATGGACGGGACGGGGTTATGTCGGGTCAGTGAATGGCGCGGACAAGAGGAAGACACGGCACGCAATGCAATAGTCTTTCTTCCCCTGGTTTTTGTCCGCCTTGCCCTGCCCTTGCCCTGCCTTGCCCTGCCTTGCTTTGTCTTGTGGTGGCGCGTGAGGCGAGGTGATGGCCTGTGCCGGGGTGGACTGAAATGGTTTGTACTCAAGATGAACACCAAGCAATAGTCTACCTTTCCTTTTAAACCCACCTCCCACTTGCCTTGCTCCTGTACGTAAAGGAACATCAGAGGAAGATCACACAGCAGCAGACCTGATTGCCCTTATTGGGGTGTGTGGCGACTAACATGCAGTGAGAGACACGACACCTCAGGCCAGCCGTGCACTGCTCTCCTCCCGTCAGGATTGGTAAGAGAAGAATATACAAGGCAAAATGGAGCATGTATTGCCTTTGTATTTGGAATAGAATTAAATATCAGTGTCTAGTTGAAAGCCACACCATTGTAAGTTTCCTGCACTCCTTTTTTTGTCCACCTTGCATCTCCCATCTCACTTGACTCTTCCACCAGGCGACACGTGCAGTGCTGTGTCACATTTAACACCAAAACACTTCTGCGTCGCTTTACCTGAAGCTACACGGGTTTTTGACGGTGTTTTTTACGGTTCTAGTGACAGATTAACAAGGTTTCCACATTATTACCGGGGAAACACTCTTGAGAACCCGGTTAATCGTCCTATTTGGCCTTGAAGAACTGTCGTGGTGAAAGGAAAGCGCTTCAGAACACGGGCCTGAATCTCATCTCGACCTTCTTGTCTTGTGGAAGCGAGGTAAAAAGAGAAAAGGTTGCTGCTGTACTGGGAGGGATTTGCACAGTGATGGCCTTCTCTCTTAAAGCTCTCTCACCACGATGGTCTATCAGTGAGGAAGCGAGACGAAAATGGTGCTGTAGTTTTATCTCAAAATGGCTTTCCCTCTTAATATCTTCACAAATCTCTGTCCTCCTGTGTGTGTTTGTTATTTTTTTTGTTTTTTCCTTTTTTTTTTTTTTACTCTACACTAAAACGGTCTATCTTTTATCAGGCGTAACTTTTATAAATGGCCTTATCTTCTGAAACTATCTGCAGTAAAATGGCCGCCTTTCCTTTCCAGACTTCAAGACAACGCAGAGTCACCAAGTCAGTTTCTCTCTCTCAACCCCTTTTTTTTTACACCCTACCCCCCCCCACCAGACTACGAAGCTGGCAGGCGGGGAGGCAGGCAGGCAGGCAGGCAGGCAGGCGGGAGGGAGAGGGAAGGAAGGAATGAGTTGAAAAGATCCCCCTCTCTCTCTCTCTTTCTCTCATGGCCTAACTAAACTTATTAAAACTCCCGGCCTTGTCTTCCACTGCGATTCTCACGGGGGCTGACTCACTCACTGTTATCTTCCTCCTGGACTGACATTTCATTAGGATTTTTGCCTTTCCCGGGGATCACAAAACCGTTGCCCTTAGACCACTGGGGGAGGGAAAAAAAGAGAGAGAAAAGGGAGGATAAAAAATACTGAGGTGTGCATTGTGACACGCGGGGAGAGAGGGGGGGGGGAGTGAAGGGTCATTTTTTTCTTAACAGTAGGAAGGTGATGAGACAGGTGTGGGGGAGGGTGTGAAGGGTGCAGGGTGTGTGGGGAGGGCAGTGAGGGAGTGTAAGGATGGTGCAGGGTGGGTGCTGGGGTTGCTGGGAGGGTGTAGGAAGGCGCAGGGAGGGTGTGGGAAGGTGCAGGGAGGGTGTGGGAAGGTGCAGGGAGGGTGTGGCGTGTGGGCAGGGCGCGGGTGTAGGTTGTGGTCACCGAGGTGTCTCCTAAGAGATGCTTTACGTAATACTATAACCTTGTGAGCGGAGAGGACAGCAGAGGAAGAGAGCCGAGCCGTCATGCTCTAGTCACGAATGTTGCTACTTGAAGCCAACCACCATCAGCCACCACCAGTCACCACCTCAAAGCGGTCACCACACCCACCCACACACCTGCCCCACACCTGCACTGATCCCTCCTCCACCCATTCCGGTAACGATAAAAGAAGTGCAGCCCATGTTTATCAGCCGGGCAAAGAAAGGGACAATGTGAGTGTTACTAGTGTCCAGGTATTAAAAACATAAAGAGAAGGTGCAAGGAGCCAACAGACCCACACGTGGCAGTCCCTGAATGAAACAAGCCTGCTCATTCCAACAGTTTAAGCAAATATGAGCACAACACCATTAGGGAATAAAGTAAAAAAACTGCAAGAAGTCAGACGTACCGGTGTTCAATTTTAATATAACAGAAATACACAGTGGCCCGCCTATCATTCCTGGCCACAAATCGTTCTAATATTGTCCTTTGTTGATTTACTGTGAGCACTCTAAACAGCCGGGGCGAAGGAGACAGATGAAGTTGCAAGAAAGTGAATGTATTTCCTTCCTTTACGATGTGATGGTGTGAAGTGTTAGTGTCTGGGGAATAAAGATTAATGCTGAGTTGTGGAATATTGTGAAGTAGCTTACGAGTTTGGTGGAGGAGGAGGAGGAGGAGGAGGAGGAGGAGGAGGAGGAGGAGGAGGAGGAGGAGGAGGAGGAGGAGGGAAAGCACGTACACTCAAACAGGCGGTAAGTAAAATGCAAGCAGTCACGAAGGCAAGCTCTCTCTCTCTCTCTCTCTCTCTCTCTCTCTCTCTCTCTCTCTCTCTCTCTCTCTCTCTCTCTCTCTGTGTGTGTGTGTGTGTGTGTGTGTGTGACTCAAGGCCTGTCAGGATTTCCTTCAACACAACCGCCACCTCCAACACCACTCTCTCTCTCTCTCTCTCTCTCTCTCTCTCTCTCTCTCTCTCTCTCTCTCTCTCTCTCTCTGAAGTAAATCATACCTCCATAAGTGAAAGCAATAAACATTTTCACCGCAACATATCACCACCACAGACCACCACCACCACCACCACCATCACCACCACTACAACCTTTACTCACCATCACCAGTATATTCCCATCACAAAGTATTCATTGTGGCCCATAAACTTAAAGAACATAGACATTATAACTTCACTATCTCCTCCTCCCCTTCCTCTCCTTCCTTTCCTCCTCCTCCTCGTCCTCCTCCTCCTCCTCCTCCTACAGCACCATTCATCAAGCCCACAATTCGTCCCGTTTATCACACCTGTCCGTGGGCCAACGCACCTCATTAGCGGCCAGGTGACATCGGTGACAGGTGTGAGCCGCGACAAATGAACGACTGACGCTGTGACAAACTGGTGATTAAACCGCGGATTGGGTAACGTGGTGATTAGTGGTGATGGTGGTGGCGGTGGTGGTGAAGTGATTGCGGTGTGTGTGTGTGTGTGTGTGTGTGTGTGTGTGTGTGTGTGTGTGTGTGTGTGTGTGTAAGCTTGGTGATTCATGGCAGGCCGCTCACCTTTCTGCATGCCTGTCTGTCTGTCTGTCTGTCTGCCTTCCTGCCTGCCTGCCTGTCTGTCTGTTTGTCTCTGTCTGTCTGTCTGTCTGTCTGATGAAGCTTAACTCGATACTCGTGAGACTGATGACTGCGTGTGTGTGTGTGTGTGTGTGTGTGTGTGTGTGTGTGTGTGTGTGTGTGTGTGTGTGTGTGTGTGTGTGTGTGTGTGTGTGTGTGTGTGTGTGTGTGTGTGTGTGTGTGTGTGTGTGATTCAGTGGTAAGTTTCAGTGATGTGGTGAGTGGTGGGTTGAGTGAGTGAGTGAGTGAGTGAGTGAGTGGTGAACAGACTGGTGACTGGGATGTGACTTAGCGATTGATATTAACTCAACTGAAAACTGATTACTAACTTGGCGAATGACTAACTGACTGTTTCACTACCTTCAAGACTTAAGACTGACCTGGTGACTGACTGACTGACTAACTAAATCTTCCACTAACTTCAAAGCACCAAAACTTAGGAACCTGACTGACTGACTGACTGACTGACTGACTGACTGACTGAATGAATGAATGAATGAATGAATGAATGAATGAATGACTGACTGACTGACTGACTGACTGACTGACTGACTGAACGCTTCACTAAAACCAAAACACCAAAACTAACTAAACTTCTGACTAACTGACTAACTGAGTGACTGAATAAGTGACAGACAAGACCTAACCTAACCTGAAACTATTGGGTGACTGAAACAAGAATAGCAAACTACAAACAGACTGAGTGACTGACAAGATCCTGCCAGGTGACTCAAATGACATCCCCACCACCGCAGGGTCACCAACCTTTGACCCCAGACACACAGATGGTCGGGAAGGGTCAAGAGGAGAAGGAAGGGGAAGGGAGAGGGGAAAGGGGAGGGGAGAAAATGGTTAAGGGAGAGAGGAAGGGAGAGAGGAAGGGAGAGGTGGGTTAATATATTGTAACTTACCTTCTATTGTCAGGTTAATGAGAGAGAGAGAGAGAGAGAGAGAGAGAGAGAGAGAGAGAGAGAGAGAGAGAGAGAGAGAGAGAGAGAGAGAGAGAGAGAGAGAGAGAGAAAATGTAGATAAAAAATAAATAAATAAAGCGAGAAAAAGGAAACCAGATTTGTGAAGAAAGAAGAGAAAGGGGTAAAAAAAAGAAGAATAGGAAAAGTAGGTGAAAGAAATGGCAGAGGTGAGGAAGAGAGAGAGGAGACAGAACAAGGATAAAAATAAAGAGAAAGAGAAAGGGAGGAGACAACAGGAGGACAAGATAAAACGAGGGAGAGAGAAAGACAGAGAGAGAGAGAGAGAGAGAGAGAGAGAGAGAGAGAGAGAGAGAGAGAGGAAGAAGGGGAATGGAGAGAGGAAAGAAGGAAGGAAGGAAGGAAGGAAGAAAGGCGGGGGGGGGG
>NC_087179.1:16611879-16616879 GCF_035594125.1 Scylla paramamosain | reverse complement strand
GTGTGTGTGTGTGTGTGTGTGTGTGTGTGTGTGTGTGTGTGTGTGTGTGTGTGTGTGTTCAATACTAGTGCAGCCAAAAGGAGACAACATCAATTTATTCTCTTCTCTCTTTGCTGACTGTCCATATAAACAATTTTTACAGATATTTATTTATTTATCTATTTATTACTGCAGTGAGTGTTAACAGAAACTGCGAGAGCGAGAGCGAGAGCGAGAGAGAGAGAGAGAGAGAGAGAGAGAGAGAGAGAGAGAGAGAGAGAGAGAGAGAGAGAGAGATCAGGGTAGTAAAGGACACAGGTAAACTTCAGGTAATAATTTAAGACTGGATAAAATAATGAGTGAATAAGTGAATAAAAATGTCAACGCACGTGTACAGAAATAGATAATGGAGAAATAGATAATAGATAAATGAATAAATAAATAAATAAAGGGCTGGCGCTTTGAAAATAAATGTATAAATAAAATAGAGAGATAAAACAGATAGAGATACTGTACTGAAAATAAATCAACAAATAAAATAAAATCAACAGGTAAGTAAACTAGTAAAATAAATAATAGAGGCAAAAGGAATGTCGTACTGAAAATAAATAAAATAAAATAAAATAAAATAAAATAAAACAAAATAAATAAACGAGATGCCATACTGAAAATAAATAAACAAATAAACAAATAAACAAATAAATAAAGGCGAAAGAAAAGTCGTAAAAAAAAATAAATAAATAAACAAAACCAGACCCCGTACTAAAACAAACAAACAAACAAACAAACAAACAAACAATATCATACCAAGAAATAAAAAAAATAAATAAAGTAAATAGAATAAATATAAATAAATAAATAAATAAGAACAGAAAACAGCACAACGGACAAGACAACTTTTAGGGTGAGGCGTCCCCAGGGTGATCAGGGTGACGCCGCGCCCTGCTGTCACCCTGACCCCCTCACACACCTGTACTGCTTGCCTGAAGGGTGGGGGGGTGAAGGGGGCAGGAACAGGGACGGGGGGAGGAAGGAAAAGAAGGGACGTGATAGAAAACTGGCATTACTAAGTTTTATACGAAGAGGAAATGAAGAGGATGAAGAGAAGAAGAGGAAGGGAAGAGATTATGACAAACTGATGTGTAGAAATGTTATGTCGAAAGAGGATAAGAGGAGGAAAAGATGATAACAGTGATAGGTAAAAAGATAAGGAGAGAAGAGAAAAATAGGATGAAAAGATGATAACAAGTTGATATGTTTCTAGAAGCAGAGAGAGAATAATAAGAAAAGATGATAAATTGATATGTACTTTTATATATAAAGAACAAATAGGATAAATAAAGGAAAAGAGATAACAGCAAGCTTCTATGCACAAGTTTTACACAGAGAGGAAAGGAAAAAGACAAGAGATAAGACAATAACAAACTAAATTCATACCCACAAAAAAAAGAAAAGAAAAAAGAAAGAAAATAGATAAGTAGTTTTGTAAAGAAAGGAAAGGAGCAGAGGATAAAACGCAAAAAAAAAGAGATATTACCAAACAAAAACAGAAAAAAAGGAACCAATAGGAAAAAGATACGTATTTATAAGGAAGAGGAGAATAGAAAGGAGGCAAAAATGATAATAATAGTAAGTTATAAATGAAGAGACAAGGAACCAAAGGAACACTGACATAATGACAAACCAACACAAATTTTACGAGACAGAAGAATGGACGAGAGAAAAGAAGAGGAGAAAGGATAGCAAACTGAGATCAAGAATAGAAGGAAGGAAGAACAGAAAGGGAAGAGGTGAATAAACGACGTAAACTGATTATATAGAGAAAGAAAAGATAAAAGGAAGAGAAGAGAAGAAGAAGAAGAAGAAGTAGAAGAGCAAGAGGAGCAGCGGTCATGATAAATACTTACATAGAGAAAAGACAAAGGAAAAAGAAAGAAGAGGAAGAGGAAGACGGAAGTGATGATAAATAGTTATATATAGAGAAGAAATAGGAAGAGGAACGAAGAAGAGAAAGAGAGATGTGATAATAAACTCATACAAGCCTGACACGGAAGAGAGGAAGAGGAAGAAGGAAGACGAGAGAAAGAGAGAGGGAATAAGAGGTACAGAAGAAAGGAGAGGAAAGAAGGAAGAGAAAAGGAAGATTAAATAGCAAAGTGACACATGCAGAGTTTTATTATTCTCAATATTTAACCTTTAACTTCCTCTCCTCCTCCTCCTCCTCCTCCTCCTCTTTCTCCTCCTCCTCCTCCTCGGCATTAAGGGACAAGTCATACGTCTGGCAAACGGGAAAAGGGGAAAAAAGAAAAGGAATGGAAGAAAGAAAGAGAGAAAGAAAGAAAGAAAGAAATAGCTTCATCTTTCTTTACATCCAAAGCTTATTGTTTATTGCTCTCTCTCTCTCTCTCTCTCTCTCTCTCTCTCTCTCTCTCTCTCTCTCTCTCTCTCTCTCTCTCTCTCTCTCTCTCTCGATAAAAGTAATTTCTCTTTCGGATTTTGAGATATTTACGTCTCTCTCTCTCTCTCTCTCTCTCTCTCTCTCTCTCTCTCTCTCTCTCTCTCTCTCTCTCTCTCTCTCTCTCTCTCTCTCTCTCTCTAGTAAAGGTGAGCACAGGTGACCCACGTGAGACAATGACCTCTTCACCTGCTGGCTCGCCACCTGTTTGCTAAAGGTCACACTGAAGGGAGAAGGGAAGGTGTTAGGGGGACCTCCCAGTGTGACCTCCCAGTGTGACCTCTCCGTGCCTCGCTTCCCGAGTCCTATTGGGGTCAAGAGGTCACAGGATGGGCAGCGACCTCCACTGTAGGTAAAGAAAGGGTGACCTCGCTTGTGAAGGTCGTGTGCTTCCTCATAAGTGACCTAGTTTCCGGTGAGGGAGAGGGAAGGGGGAAGGGGGTGATGGGAGATGGGGGAAGGGGTAAGGAGACATGACCTGATTTTCCATGTGTGACAGGTAAAGGTGTGTGTGTGTGTGTGTGTGTGTGTGTGTGTGTGTGTGTGTGTGTAGGGCATGCAAGCCGGCGCGCGCACACACACACACACACACACACACACACACACACACACACACACACACACACACACACACACACACACACACTTTCAAACAAGGTGATCAATTTCCATTTAAACCCAAACAAAGGGAACTGAAATGAAAAAAAATAAATAAATAAATGGAAAAAGCAAAACAGAAAAAAAAGAAAAGATTAACGCAGAAAAAAATGTAAAAATATAGATAAATAAATAACTTGAACATTCATTAATCAAAAACCCCTCCAAAAAATAATAAAAATAAATAAATATATAAATAAAACGGCAAAATAAAGGATTAATAGACTAAGAAAGAAAGCAAAAGAATAAAGCAAAAACTGAAAGCACCATCAATCTTCACTTAAGCTTACTGAATAAAACAAATGAACCATAGCGGACGAAATTAAATAAATAAACACACACACACACACACACACACACACACACACACACACACACACACACACACACACACACACACACACACACTGCCAAACGTTTCCATTCACTTCGTTCAGATCCTTTTTAATTCGCTCAAAACACCACTAGAGAGAGAGAGAGAGAGAGAGAGAGAGAGAGAGAGAGAGAGAGAGAGAGAGAGAGAGAGAGAGAGAGAGAGAGAGAGAGAGTAATCTTAATTTTACTCATAAATGTCCTTCTATATTCCTCTCGTTTCTTTTCCCCCGTCTCTCTCTCTCTCTCTCTCTCTCTCTCTCTCTCTCTCTCTCTCTCTCTCTCTCTCTCTCTCTCAGGGTCATGAGGCTACAATTTCCAATCATAATTTTCTCTCATGCACATTTTGCTTGAGTGATTTTGCGTTTCCTGAGAGAGAGAGAGAGAGAGAGAGAGAGAGAGAGAGAGAGAGAGAGAGAGAGAGAGAGAGAGAGAGAGAGAGAGAGAGGATTGAGCGAACGTGTTACAAATTGATTCGCATTAGTGCAGTAAATCTCTCTCTCTCTCTCTCTCTCTCTCTCTCTCTCTCTCTCTCTCTCTCTCTCTCTCTCTCTCTCTCTCTCTCTGGCACACACAATATATTTAAGTTAGAGATATAATTTTTCACTCACCAAGGAAAACGACGACAACAACAACAACAACAACAACAACAACAACAACAACAACAACAACAACAACAACAACAACAACAACAACAACGACAAAGTAATAGTTACAACCTCGCTCTTGTCCTTCTTGTCCTTTCACTTTCACCTCTCTCTCTCTCTCTCTCTCTCTCTCTCTCTCTCTCTCTCTCTCTCTCTCTCTCTCTCTCTCTCTCTCTCTCTCTCTCTCTCTCTTTTGCTTTATTTATCTTAGCCATAACGAATGAAAAATACAAAAGGAAATTAGGAATATTCAGAGGAGGAAGAGGAGGAGGAGGAGGAGGAGGAGGAGGAGGAGGAGGAGGAGGAGGAGGAGGAATTCGTGTGTGATTTTGTAAATTACATGAGATTACCAAGATTGTAATTGATAGGAAATGGCGGAGTGGAATGCGTGTGTGTGTGTGTGTGTGTGTGTGTGTGTGTGTGTGTGTGTGTGTGTGTGTGTGTGTGGAGGAGGAGGAGGAGGAGCCGACAGCTGTGGAATGTGCGTGCATTTGGTGAACAATAAAACTCCCTTTATATTCTTTTCCTCTACGTAATGGTTTGTTTCATGACTCTCTCTCTCTCTCTCTCTCTCTCTCTCTCTCTCTCTCTCTCTCTCTCTCTCTCTCTCTCTCTCTCTCTCTCTCACACACACTAATTTTTCCTGCTTTTCTTCTGTCAGTCAGCTGTTTTTTTTTCTTTTTTTCTTTTTTTCTTATTTCTCTATCCTTCGTTCCATTCCACACGCTGTCTTCCTCCCCCTCCTCCTTTTCCTCCTCCTCCTTCTCCTCCGCCTCCGCCTCCTCCTTGTGACCTATGACCTCGTCCCTTCTGACCTGCTAGAGAGACCGCTTTTTTCTTGTTTTTGTCCCGACTACTCCATGTCTTCCTTAATGACCTCCTCCTCCTCC
>NC_087179.1:16599379-16604379 GCF_035594125.1 Scylla paramamosain | reverse complement strand
CCACGCACACAATAACACAAGTACATTCATTCCGCCTTGTGCCTGTGTTTGCTCGCTAGGGAGGCAATGTTTCAAGAGGATTAGGAGGAGGAGGAGGAGGAGGAAGCTGGGGAACGAATATTCTTAAAGTAGCGACCTTCCCATCCGGGCAGAGCGAGGCGAAGGGTCACACACACTCTTCCCTTCAGTAAATCGAGAGGTTCTGAAGGCAGACTCTTGAGGGAAACAGGAGAGAGGGAGTGCGGGTGAGAGAGAAAAGTAAGTTAAGTAAGGAATATATTTACATTATCATATACAAATGTTGGGATTGGTAATTTTTTCGGTTATTTCTTTTTTATTTGCGATTCAAAAATTTTCTTTCAGTGTTACTATATGGTAAAATAATGAGAGGTTAAGTTAAGGTTAGCGGAAGTATTGAAATTGGTGAAAGCTAATAACATATCAAATATAATTATTATTATTTCTCCAAAAGACTGAAAACATTAATTTACATACGTATAGTAAATATACGTACGCACATCACAGTTGTTAAGGAAAAATTCTTTACATTAAATATTTTTCAAAAAATTTTGACACAGGTTGTACAGACCTGTAAAAAAAAAAAAAAATCCGATAAAAATTTTTCATCTAAGGTTACAGATAATTAAATTATGAAATGTAGAAGAATATTTATATAATATGTATACATCAATTGAAAAGTGTGTTTTTCAAGTGGCTTTATTTTTGATAAAAAGTTAAATATGTTTTTAATCTAAACCGATCACCAAAAAATTTCAAAACACTATTTTACACATATATAAAGGTTCTTTTATAAGTAAAAAAAAAAAAAAAAAAAAAAAACATCACGTTTGTTAGACAAAAATTCTTGAAATTCAATTTTTTTTTCAAAAATTTTAACGCAGGTCCGGACCTGTTTTTTTTTTGAAAAAAAAAATTCAAATAAAAATTTTTCATCTATGGTTACAGATGATTATATTATGAAATGCAAAAGAAAATATTTATATAAAATATATATATATCAATTGAAAAAGTGTGTTTTCCAAGAGTCTTTATTTTGAATAAAATGTTAAATATGTTTTTAATCTAAACCGATCCCCGAAAAACTCAAAACACTATTTTACATATGTATAAAGGTTCTTTTATAACTAAAATCACATTTGTTAGAGGAAAATTCTTGTAATTCAATTTTTTTCAAAAAATTTAACACAGGTCTGGACCTGTACGAAAAATTGAAAAATATTTTATGATAAAAATTTTTCATCTAAGGTTACAGATGATTAAATTATGAAATGCAGAAGAAGAATATTTATATAAAATGTATATATCAATTGAAAAAAATGTGTTTTCCAAGTGTCTTTATTTTGAATAAAAAGTTAAATATGTTTTTCATCTAAACCGATCTCCGAAACACTCAAAACACTATTTTACACATGTATAAAGGTTCTTTTATAAGTAAAGAACATACCACGTTTGTTAGACAAAAATTCTTGAAATTCAATTTTTTTCAAAAAATTTAACGCAGGTCCGGACCTGTACGAAAAATTGAAAAAAAATTTTTCAGATAAAAATTTTTCAACTATGGTTACAGATGATTATATTATGAAATGCAAAAGAAGAATATTTATATAAAATATATATATCAATTGAAAAAGTGTGTTTTCCAAGTGTCTTTATTTTGAATAAAATGTTAAATACGTTTTTAATCTAAACCGATTCCCGAAAAACTCAAAACACTATTTTACATATGTATAAAGGTTCTTTTCTAACTAAAGAACATATCACATTTGTTAGAGAAAAATTCTTGTAATTCAATTTTTTTCAAAAATTTTAACCTGTACGAAAAATTGAAAAATATTTTATGATAAAAATTTTTCATCTAAGGTTACAGATGATTAAATTATGAAATGCAGAAGAAGAATATTTATATAAAAAGTACATATCAATTGAAAAAGTGTGTTTTCGAAGTGTTGTTATTTTGAATGAAAAGTCAAATATGTTTTTAATCTAAACCGATCTCTGTAAAACTCAAAATACTATTTTACATATATATAAAGGTTCTTTTATAAGTAAATAACATATCACATTTGTTAGAGAAGAATTCTTGAAATTCAAATTTTTTCAAAAATTTTAACGCAGGTCCGGACCTGTACGAAAAATTGGAAAAAATTTTCTGATAAAGATTTTTCGTCTAACGTTTGAGATGATTAAATTATGAAATAAAGAAGAAGAATATTGATTTAAAATGTATATATCATTTGAAAAAAATGAGTTTTCCAAGTGTCTTTATTTTGAATAAAAAGTTAAATATGTTTTTAATCTAAACCGATCTCCGAAAAATTCAAAACACTATTTTATATATGTATAAAGGTTATTTTATAAGTAAAGAACATATCACATTTCTTAGAGAAAATTTCTTGAAATTTAAATTTTTTCAAAAAATTTAATGCAGGTCCGGACCTGTACGAAAAATTGGAAAAAATTTTCAGATAAAAATTTTTCATCTATGGTTACAAATGATTAAATTATGAAATGCAGAAGAAGAATATTTACATAATATATATATATCATTTGAAAAAAATGAGTTTTCCAAGTGTCTTTATTTTGAATAAAAAGTTAAATATGTTTTTAATCTAAACCGATCTCCGAAAAAATTCAAAACACTATTTTATATATATATAAAGGTTATTTTATAAGTAAAGAACATATCACATTTCTTAGAGAAAATTTCTTGAAATTCAATTTTTTTCAAAAAATTTTAATGCAGGTCCGGACCTGTATATATATATATATATATATATATATATATATATATATATATATATATATATATATATATATATATATATATATATATATATATATATATATATATCAATTGAAAAAGTGTGTTTTCCAAGTGTCTTTATTTTGATTAAAAAGTTAAATATTATTTTAATCTAAACCAATGTCCAAATACTCAAAACACTATTTTACATATTTATAACTGTTCTTTTATAAGTAAAGAACATATCACATTTATTAGTGAAAAATTCTGTAAATTAATTTTTTTTTCAAAATCTTCTGATAAAAAGTTTTGATCTAATGTTACAGATGATAAAATTATGTAATGCAGAACTATATAATTTATATAAAATGTACATATCAATCGAAAATGTGTGTTTTCTACGCGGCTTCTTTTTCGTAAAAAAAAAAAAAAATTGAAATATGATTTTTATCTTAACCATTCTCCAAAAGTCTAAGAACACTAATTTACATATGTATAACGGTTCTTTTCTAAGAAAAGAACACATCACATTTGTCAGGGAATAATTCTTTAAACTGAAAATTTTCCAAATTTTTTAACACAGGTCTGGACCCATAAAAAAAATTGAAAAAAAATTTACGATAATTTTTTTCATCCAAGGTTGCCAATGATTAGATTATGAAATGCAGAAGAATATTTATATAAAATGTATATATCAATCCAAAAAAATGTGCTTTCTACATGTCCATTTTCATAAAAAAGGTGAAATATGATTTTCTTCTGAATCGCTTGTAAAAATATTTCATAGTATCAGTCAATAAAGTGTGGTTAGGTTAGGTTAGCTTAGATTTGATTAGGTTAGGTTAGGTTAGGTTAGGTTAGGTTAGGTTAGATTGGATTAGATTAAAGTTAGGTTAGGTTGGGTTAGATTAGGTTAGATTAGGTTAGGTTAAATTAGGTTAGGTTAAGATTAGGAAAAATACTGATATAGGTAAAAGTTTATATTATTCAATAAAGTATGTTTTTTTCTGTTTTATAAATTTTGCCAGAAGTGAAATGTTATCTTTATCTATACACTTCATATGAACCTAAAAGAATATTATTTTGACACACACCCAACGTCTCTCTTTTAATAGTGGCACAATAACAGACGGGGAGGAAAAGAGCAAAGAGAAGGGAAGAAAAGGAAAGAGAAGTGACATTAAGCAGAGAGAGAGAGAGAGAGAGAGAGAGAGAGAGAGAGAGAGAGAGAGAGAGAGAGAGAGAGAGAGAGAGAGAGAGAGAGAGAGAGAGAGAGAGAGAGACTAAAACAAACAAGAAAGTAAGAAAAAGAAGGGAGATGAACAAACTAACATGACGAAGGGAAAGGGGAACAAGAACAGGGAAGAGAGTGAAAGGAGGACACGAGAGAATAAAGAAAGAGAGAGAGAGAGAGAGAGAGAGAGAGAGAGAGAGAGAGAGAGAGAGAGAGAGAGAGAGAGAGAGAGAGAGAGAGAGAGAGAGAGAGAGAGAGAGAGAGAGAGAGAGAGAGAGAGAGAGAGAGAGAGAGAGAGAGAGAGACCACGGTATGCATAACAAAATGGAATAAAAAATGAAAAAAAAAAAAAACAGAACGGGAAGAGAAGAGGGAAATTTGATGAACATAAGAAGAAAATGAGGGAGGAAAGAATAATAAAGGTGAGGGGGAGAAGAAGACATGGAAGATAATGATAAAAGAAGAGAAGAGAAGAGCGTAGGAGGCTAACGAATGGGAGAGATTATTTTTATGATAAAGAAGAGAAGAGGAGAGATAGAGAAAGAGAGTGAGAGGGAAGGACGAGGAAAGCGATATGAGATAATGGGTGAAGGAGAGAGAGAGAGAGAGAGAGAGAGAGAGAGAGAGAGAGAGAGAGAGAGAGAGAGAGAGAGAGAGAGAGAGAGAGAGAGAGAGAGAGGTAAGAGATAAAAGAACGAGAGAGAGAGTTAAGAGAGAATGAAGGACGGAGACACGATGAGGATAAGGAAGGATGGAAGGAAAGAAAGAAGGAAGGAAGGAAGGAAGGAAGGAAGGAAGGAAGGAAGGAAGGGAGAGGGAAGGTGGAGAGAAGTAAAAGAATGGAAAAACAAAGAGAGAGAGAGAGAGAGAGAGAGAGAGAGAGAGAGAGAGAGAGAGAGAGAGAGAGAGAGAGAGAGAGAGAGAGAGAGAGGAGGGGAAGTAAAGAGGAGGAAGGAGGGAAGGGGGAAAAGGAATGGGGGGGAATTTAGGACTTTCATCAGT
>NC_087179.1:16586879-16591879 GCF_035594125.1 Scylla paramamosain | reverse complement strand
GCCTTCCTTTTAATATGCAAACCTAAGCCTATAGATAAAATAATTCCTAGAAGTAAGGAGAGAATGGATAGGACACTGATGAGAGAGAGAGAGAGAGAGAGAGAGAGAGAGAGAGAGAGAGAGAGAGAGAGAGAGAGAGAGAGAGAGAGAGAGAGAGAGAGTTTTGTTCTCCTCTCCTTTCTTTCATCTGTGTATTTTCATTTCACTCACTTAAAACGTTCTCTCTCTCTCTCTCTCTCTCTCTCTCTCTCTCTCTCTCTCTCTCTCTCTCTCTCTCTCTCTCTCTCTCTCTCGCCACTTATGCATTCTGTTTTCTTGTTTTCCACCTTGCTGTCAATTTTCCTTTTAATCTGTCCTTCATTACGGCACAGTTCAATATATTTTCATCATTTTTAAAAGCTTATTATGCCACTGTCTGTATGTCTGTCTGTCTGTCTGCATGTCTCTCCCCCCTCTCTCTCTCTCTCTCTCTCTCTCTCTCTCATGCAGGTGGAAAAAATAATTAACGAAGGGAGAGGAACATGGCGGGCGACACAAGAATAGTGAAATCGGACCAGACAAAAAACTGCCAAACAAACAAACACACACACACATACACACACACACACACACACACACACACACACACACACACACGTTCCCTTATACAGTCAAAGCACCATCAACCAACTTCCAATCAATCACTCCGGACAACTGTGTGTGTGTGTGTGTGTGTGTGTGTGTGTGTGTGTGTGTGTGTGTGTGTGTGTGTGTGTGTGTGTGTGTGTGTGTGTGTGTGTGTGTGTGTGTGTGTGTGTGTGTTCGTCTTGTATTCTTTTTCTCTATTTATACTCTTGTTGTTATTGTTATTTTTGTGTTATTCATTCTTCATGTTAGTCTACTTCTGTTTTTCATAGTTTTAATCATCTCTTCTTCCTCTCTCTCTCTCTCTCTCTCTCTCTCTCTCTCTCTCTCTCTCTCTCTACTCTCTCTCTATCATTCCTCTCTTTTCCTACTCTTACTCCTCCTCCTCCTCCTCCTCCTCCTCCTCCTCCTCCTCCTCCTCCTCCTCCTCCTCCTCCTCTTCTTCTTCTTCTCTTCAAACAAATGGCAGGTTTTATTCATCTCTTCCTCCTCACCTGTTTGTTATATAGTTCCCTCTTTCGAGTTCTCTAAATAAATCTTTCCTCTTATTCCCTTCCACTTCACTCCACTTCAGACTGCCTCGCCTCACGTACGGACATCCACATTCTTAACAACTCTCACTCCACATCCACACTGAGCCAGAAATACTAGACTGATCTGCATCCATCCACCTGACGTCCACATATTAACTACTAAACAAATTAATCCTTTCTGCAATCGTGTGTCTCTCTAAGCACATCCACTATAAATGTACTAACACACATACACACACACACACCAAACCTACTGTACATTACACTTAAAAGAAACATCTACCGCACATCCACTTAAGACACATATCCACCCACTCATATACACGTCCACTCTCCCTTATTCATGCACAAACATACACATTTCCACATCCCTCATCCACACAAACACACACATCCTTCCCTCATACAAACACACACACACATGCACCTGTCTCATCCATACAAACACACACACACACACACACATCCTTCCCTCATACAAACACACACACACACATCCACCTGTCTCATCCATACAAACACACACACATCCACCTACCTCATCCATGCACAAACATACACACAAACACACACACGTTATCTATTCCTTCCACACACACACACACCACAAAGACCAAAACACACACACACACACACACACTCACCACAAAGACCAACACTAATACCTTGGCGCCTGTTACTTCTCTAATCTATACAACCTCAGCAGTAACCTTGCCAGTAATACCGCGTAAGGCTTAGTAATGTAGCTCGTGATCACCAATACGTGAGAGGGAGCCAGGAAGGGAGGGAGGGAGAGACCACCATGAGGGAACACAAATGAAAAACAAAGACATGCTGTGGGTTGTGATAGGATGGGAAGAGAAAGAGAGGGGGGTGGAGGTGTGTTCCATATGGGAGTGGGAGTGAACGCCAGGTAATCTCTCCCTCTGTCCACGGCTTATCACCACCTTTCCATCTGGTTACCTGCGTTACCTGTAGCCACCTGGTCACCTGTCACCTGTCCCCCGCTGCTTGATAGTCCCACCTGCCCTCACCTGTTCTCACCTGTTACCCATACACCGCTACGCCCTCACCTGGGGATGCTACCTTCATTGTTGGTTGTGGAGAGAGAGAGAGAGAGAGAGAGAGAGAGAGAGAGAGAGAGAGAGAGAGAGAGAGAGAGAGAGAGAGAGAGAGAGAGAGAGAGAGAGGTTAGTACAAGGGCCATTTAATGAAGGTAATAAATTGAAAGGCCTTGTAGTTCAGCCTGTATTAGTTTAAGTATTCCTGTCCCGCTCGTAACACCGCTGTAGCCTGGCCTTGGATTCCCGCCACGCACCTTCAATGGGGAGTTTCCGGAACTAATGTGCCTGATGTTTTCGCCACTGCGTTACTGTTAATTGTAAAGCCCATGTGTATACCGAGGCAAAGAATATTTATAATTATATTTTCGAAATTCTACATCGAATTTTAAATATTTAGCATGGATATTTTTGAAAGATGGTCTAAACGTAAATATTTTTCGTGATTGTTTTAAATACGGCATATTAAAAGTTTGAAATCTATTGAATTAGACAGTGGAAAGATAAAAAATAGATAGATAAATAAATAAGGCAGCACTATACAGTAAGACATAACATACTCAGTAACATCGTGATAAATGGATACAGTTATTTTCGTGGGTGTTTTAGCATGTCTTTCAGGAAGCGAGCGACACGGCAAAGTAATCGGACACCAAAACAAACCTCTCTCAGGACTGCTCTGGCGTAACGGGAGAGGAACACAGGAAGCCACAGGTTCACGGAGTGGTGGTGGTGTGGACGCTGCAGCAGGAATTAACTGGTTGTCCAAGTACGTGTTTGTTAACTTCAACTAAGGCAGGTCAGTCAGATGTTTGTTTTGGTAAGATATACAGCATTACTCTCGCCAGGACACTCGAGTTGCCCATTTTCAATTAAAATTATTGTTTACATATATTAAGAGGTTAATCTAGGTATTTTAGAGGTTTTAGTGGCGCAGACATGTTGTTTTCACTTTTACTGTCGTCTGCATTAATTCGCTTCCGATCAACAGTGAACTTTTTGTAAACCCCGAGATGTCCAGATCAATCTAAATGCCAAACTCACTGACTACAAAATAAATAAAGATTACGAATACAGTTCGATTTTACCTGTTACTACTTAAAAGGAATTGTGTAGAGAAGTACATTATGTAAGCCCATTGCATCTTTATGTATATAGAATGACACAAAGATTTGAAATTGCTCGTGTGTGTGAGAAGTGGACATGTCTGATGCTGCCGCCTGGTGACACTCATTAGCATACCAAACACCATTAACACCTGTTTATATAAAAGTATTTCCTCTATTACATCAGACAAACATTTAGTGATGGAGATGATTAGTGGAAATAGGCATGTTTTATTCAGGGACCACCACGTGATGGCTTCCTGCAGCTTCCTTTGTGTTCGTATGGATGTATTCTCAGCTTGAAGTATTTATTTATGTATCTTATTTTCAATTTAATACTGATTTTAGTGTCAGGATCAATTATTACCTGCAGGAAGGCCTCACTCTCTCTATCTTTATTTGTTTTCTGTATCTTTCCTTCCTTCACAATGTTCCTCGTTTCCTCAGCATCGTGTATCTCATAACTCCCACAACTACCTTCACTAATTACACCTCACCACACTTTCTAATCACAACAACCATCTAATACATTTCCCCACATTATAAACAATACAATAAAAAAAGAAAAACATGAGAGAATAAGAGAAGCTGCAATAACCAATCAGAGTTACACGTGGCAGTCCCTGTATACAATTCACCACTTACAATCCCTCCCCATAATCCTCAACAACTACAACTCCCCATCTACAACACGTACATTTCATCAACCCTAGTCATTCCCTACCCTTTCATCTCTTAACCTACTTATGAAAATGCATAACCACCTGTGCACCTCCATCAACACCTGTAGGCCCCACCTGTAAATACACCTGTACTTTTTTTACCTGGGAACTTGCACGTGAAAATTGAACCCTTATTCCCTGCGTGCCTTTGATCCAGGTAGTGAATTCCCGACAGGTGAGTAGCTAGGTGTGCATCCCAAGTGGTTACCTGTCAGTGTGATGATATACAGGTGTTGTAAAGGGATGTAGACAGGTGGAAAGATCGCTATAGGCAGAATGGGATGGGTAGTTTTGCATATATAGGTCTCTCTCTCTCTCTCTCTCTCTCTCTCTCTCTCTCTCTCTCTCTCTCTCTCTCTCTCTCTCTCTCTCTCTCTCTCTCTCTCTCTGTTCCCTATTGTTTCTTTACGACCTAATAACTCCTTCCCTCCCTCCTTCCTCTCCCTCTCTCTCTTTCTCTCTCTCTCTTGTTCTTCTCCGCCGTTCTTCTCTCCTCTAGTCATGAAGTAGCACTAAAAATTTTAACATCATCATCACAACCACACTACGATGCCTTGTGTGTGTGTGTGTGTGTGTGTGTGTGTGTGTGTGTGTGTGTGTGTGTGTGTGTGTGTGTGTGTGTGTGTGTGTGTGTGTGTGTGTGTGTGTGTGTGTGTACCTTGTAAGTACATAATTATCTTGCAACCTTCTCTCTCTCTCTCTCTCTCTCTCTCTCTCTCCCCTTCAAATCGTAACCAGATTACCTCCTCTTCTCCCTCCTTCTCCTCCTCCTACTCCTCTTTCTCTATCTCCATCTCGAACTCCTTCCTCTCTTCTCCTCTTCTTCCATTCGCCTCTCCATCTCCTCCTCCTCCTCATCATCATCATCATCTCCCCATTTACTTGCACAAGGTTAAGTATACCATTACACACAGCCTGACCTTAACGCTACATACAGAATAAAAAAGGTACAAG
>NC_087179.1:16564379-16579379 GCF_035594125.1 Scylla paramamosain | reverse complement strand
CTCTCTCTCTCTCTCTCTCTCTCTCTCTCTCTCTCTCTCTCTCTCTCTCTCTCTCTCTCCGGCCTTCATCACCCACACCCACTCTATTTACCTTTTCCTTTCACTCCTCTCTGCTTGCACATTCTCTCTCTCTCTCTCTCTCTCTCTCTCTCTCTCTCTCTCTCTCTCTCTCTCTAACACCTGAGAGCCGGAATAAACACGGGCAAGGTGGGTATAAACATCCTGGTAGGAGGAGGAGGAGGAGGAGGAGGAGGAGGAGGAGGAGGAGGAGGAGGAGGAGGAGGAGGAGGAGGAGGAGGAGGAGGAGGAGAAGTTTGTGATAGTAAAAGCCGTAGTGGTGTTTGTGGTTAAGAAGAAGAAGAAGAAGAAGAAGAAGAAGAAGAAGAAGAAGAAGAAGAAGAAGAAGAAGAAGAAGAAGAAGAAGAAGAAGAAGAAGAAGAGGAAGAAAACGGAGGAAGAATAAACACAACAGACAAACTAATCTTACAAGGTTGTTTATAAATTACTACTGGTCAAACATAACAGGTGACAGAGAAACAGAAGAGAGAAAAGAGAATATGAAGAAGGACGAGGGAGGAGTAAGAGGAGAAGAAGAAGAAGAAGAAGAAAATAAGAAAGCGAAGACGAAGAAGGAGGAGGAAAAGAAAAAAACAATATCAGGGAATAATGAAAAAAAAAGATGAATGAGAAGTAGAAGAAAAAAGAAGAAAAACAAGAAAAAAAACAAGGAAAGAGAAAACAGAAGGGAAAGAAGAGCTTAGAATTGCACTTCCAAACACCACCACCACCACCACCACCACAACAACAACAACAACAACAACAACAACAAATCTCACCTTCAAAATTCACACACGAGGCGGGCACCACTTCATTAAATTATCGTTCACTTTTTTTCTTTTTTTTTCTCCATCTCCCATTTGTCTCATTCTATTTATCTGAGCGTGCTGTTTAGTCGATGTTATCTTTATTATTATTATTATTGTTTTGTTTTTCCTTCCTTCCTTCCTTCCTTCCTTCACTTGCTGTTCTTTTATTATCAGTCTTTCTTTTCCTTTTCTTTATTTTCTTTACGTCGTATTTCTTCTTTTCTTATTGTTATCGTTGTTGTCTTCCTCGCTCTAATAAGTATTGCATTAATTAATCTCTCTCTCTCTCTCTCTCTCTCTCTCTCTCTCTCTCTCTCTCTCTCTCTCTCTCTCTCTCTCTCAGTACATATGGTAATAAGATGAAAAAAAAAATGTATGATTAATTAACATTCCTACAGGAGGAGGAGGAGGAGGAGGAGGAGGAGGAGGAGGAGGAGGAGGAGGAGGAGGAGGAGGAGGAAGTGGAGGAGGAGGAGGAGCTGGTAGTGGCAGGTAATAGGAAGAAAGAAAAGGAAGATAAGAGCGAAGAAACAAAGTAGGAAGGAAGGAAGGAAGGAAAAAAAGGGAAGAAAGGAAGATAAAAAGGAAGGAAGGAGGAAAGAAAAAAAAAGGAAGGAAGGAAGGAAAGAAAAAGAAAGGAAATTACAAAAATAATGAACGAACCACATAATAATTGCGAGAGAGAGAGAGAGAGAGAGAGAGAGAGAGAGAGAGAGAGAGAGAGAGAGAGAGAGAGAGAGAGAGAGAGAGAGAGACCTACTGGAACGAAAAGATAATAAGAAAAGCCCTTTAAGGAATAGAAATGAAAATCGAAAAAATCCCATTAAGGAGGAGGAGGAGGAGGAGGAGGAGGAGGAGGAGGAGAGAAAAAGCCTCCTTAAGAAGACAAATGATCAACTCCTAAAATTAGAAAAAGCTTAAGGCAAAATTATATGGTCTCTTCTTTCTCCTCTTCTTCTTCTTCTTCCTCCTCCCCTTCCTCTTCCTCCTCCCTGTCTCCAAAATAAGGACGTTCTTTTCCCAGATTATATTAAGTCCTATTTTCTTTTAAGGTTTCATCAAGATTATTATCATTATTATTATTATTATTATTATTATTATTATTATTATTATTACAGCATGTTTATATATCTCCAGTAATATCATTTATAGTTGGATGATGATGATGATGATGAGGAAGAGCTTAATAATAATAATAATGATAATAATAATAATAATAATAATAATAATAATAATAATAATAACAATAATAATAAAAACACATTACTTTCTGGCTTCTGTACTTATTGGCTTCAGTAGAGAGAGAGAGAGAGAGAGAGAGAGAGAGAGAGAGAGAGAGAGAGAGAGAGAGAGAGAGAGAGGCAATAACCCCACATGCCCAATCACCCCCCACCTCTCTCTCTCTCTCTCTCTCTCTCTCTCTCTCTCTCTCTCTCTCTCTCTCTCTCTCTCTCTCTCTCTCTCTGTCTCTCTCTCTCTCTCTCCATACCAGTTGCCTCCTGAATCGCTGGGTCGTAAAAAAATATATTATAAATTCAAATACGTGAGCTTATTACAATCCCTCTCTCTCTCTCTCTCTCTCTCTCTCTCTCTCTCTCTCTCTCTCTCTCTCTCTTAAGCAATATCAAAATTAATATGAGGTCGCTACTATCTCACACACACACACACACACACACACACACACACACACACACACACACACAGAGACGTACCCACACAAACAACAACATCTAAGACAAACACACACACAACATAAACACAAACTAACACAACCTAACC
The DNA here is from genome assembly GCF_035594125.1 of Scylla paramamosain. Taxonomy (NCBI): domain Eukaryota; kingdom Metazoa; phylum Arthropoda; class Malacostraca; order Decapoda; family Portunidae; genus Scylla; species Scylla paramamosain. Next base: position 16,576,734 of record NC_087179.1, on the reverse strand, counting down.
TAATTTAACACAACCTAACCTAATCTAGCACAGTCTAATCTAACGCAACCTAATCTAACGTAACCTAATCTAATTTAACACAGTCTAACCTAACACAGCCTAACCTAAACTAACCTAACCTAACTTCACCTTCAATCGAATAAAAATATGTAAAAAAAAAAAAAACACGATGCAACACAAACTTTTATTTATTTATTTATTTATTTTATTTATTTATTTATATTTTTTGTCTTTCTGGATTAATGTTTTTTTCTTTATTCTTTCTGTTTTTTCGCAGGTGATTTATTTATTTATTTTTTTCTTTTAGTTTTCTTCAGTGTGTTTTCCTTCATAAATATACATTTTTTTTCTTTTCTTTTCAGAGTTTTCGTTCTTTTCTCTATTTCTTTCTATTCACGTGCACTTTCGTAAAATATCAGCGTAAATTGAGTAAGATAAACGCACACACATATATACTGATGCGTACGTACACACACACATGCACACTCACACGCGCGCACACACACACACACACACACACACACACATGGCACACACGCGCGGAGGAGCGTACACACCCCACGTCCACACCTAAGGCGAGCAGAAGCGCCACTGACAGCTCCTACCTGCCCGCGTGTGTGTGTGTGTGTGTGTGTGTGTGTGTGTGTGTGTGTGCGCGGGGTCAGGTGCCGCTTGAACACACACACACACACACACACACACACACACACACACACACACACACACACACACACACACACACACACACACATTTATTTACTGATACTAACACTTAAAGTCATTCTCTCTCTCTCTCTCTCTCTCTCTCTCTCTCTCTCTCTCTCTCTCTCTCTCTCTCTCTCAATTATACCCTAAGATAAACTTGAACATACCTAAACTTTTACTCACTGCATGACATCGCCGTGTGTGTGTGTGTGTGTGTGTGTGTGTGTGTGTGTGTGTGTGTGTGTGTGTGTGTGTGTGTGTGTGTGTGTGTGTGTGTGTATCCTCGGGTATCGTGTGTACAAACAAATAAATTTCTCCACTACTCGCCGTGTGTGTGTGTGTGTGTGTGTGTGTGTGTGTGTGTGTGTGTGTGTGTGTGTATGTGTGTGTTTACTTTTGTGGTAGGTATTATTTTTGTTTATGTATGTATGTATGTATGTATGTATGTATCGATGTATGTATGTTTAAGAGGTATTCTAAGTCTATATAACTACGATTTTCATTTGTTTATCTTCTCTCTCTCTCTCTCTCTCTCTCTCTCTCTCTCTCTCTCTCTCTCTCTCTCTCTCTCTCTCTCTCTCTCTCTCTCTCTCTCTCTCTCTCTCTCTCTCTCTTCCAATCCTTCCACACGAGTTTCATTTTTTATTCTTTATTTTTTCATTCCTCTCTTCCTATCCTTCCTTCTAAATGAACTCCAATTTTTCTTATTTATTTTCACTTCTCTCTTCTCCTTCCTTCTTCCTTCTTCCTTCCTTCCTTCCTTCACCTCCTCTCTATCTCCTCCTTTGCTTCCCGTTTTGCCTTCCCCCTCCCAATATCACTGCTTCACTTTTCACTCCTCCTCCTCCTCCTCCTCCTCTTTCAGCTTATACACCTCATCTTCCATCTCCTCCTCCTCCTCCTCCTCCTCCTCCTCCTCCTCCTCCTCTCCGTCTTTTTCCTTCGCTTCCTCATCTTCTTCCATCTCCCCGTTCGTTTACTTTTAAATCCAGTTTCTGCTCTCTCTCTCTCTCTCTCTCTCTCTCTCTCTCTCTCTCTCTCTCTCTCTCTCTCTCTCTCTCTCTCTCTCTCTCTCTCTCTCGCTGATTTTATATCCCTCTAATTTCGTCTTTGATCAGAACAATGCAAAGGAGAGAGGAAAATAGAAGAGGAGGAGGAGGAGGAGGAGGAGGAGGAGGAGGAGGAGGAGGAGGAGGAGTAAACGAGATTCAACAAAAGAAAGTCCAAGACGAAAAGGAAGAAGGAGGAGGAGGAAGAGAAAGAAGAAGAAGGAGTAGGAAGAGGAGGAAGTGATATTGAGAAGAAGGAAAGAAAATGAGGAGGAGGAGGAGGAGGAGGAGGAGGAGGAGGAGGAGGAGGAGGAGGAGGAGGAGGAGGAGGAGGAGGAGATGAAGAGAAAAGAAGGGAAAAGAGAGGAGAGGTATGGAAGGGAAAGGAGTGTATTGGAGGAGGAGGAGGAGGAGGAGGAGGAGGGAGAAGAACAGGATTATGGAGCTAAGGGGAGAATGAAACAAGAAAAGATAATAATAATAATAATAATAATAATAATAATAATAATAATAATAATAATAATATGGAAACCTGAGAGAGAGAGAGAGAGAGAGAGAGAGAGAGAGAGAGAGAGAGAGAGAGAGAGAGAGAGAGAGAGAGAGAGAGAGAGAGAGAGAGAGAGAGAGAGAGAGAGAGAGAGAGAAAGGCATGTTAAGGAATAGAGAAGAAGAAGAAGAAGAAGAAGAAATAAATAAAAGAAGAAAATAAATATATAGAAAACCAAACAGAGGAAGAAGGGAAATGAAAGAGAAGAGACGAAAAGGGAAGAGACGATGGAAGAAGAGAAGAGATAGGCAAAGAGAAAACGGGAGAGGAAAAAAGAATAACAAAAATGAAAGAAAAAAAAAGAATAAAGAGAGAGAGAGAGAGAGAGAGAGAGAGAGAGAGAGAGAGAGAGAGAGAGAGAGAGAGAGAGAGAGAGAGAGAGGGGAAGATGAAGTATAAAAGTCTTGTTCGCCTTTAAACACCAGGGTTAAAAAAAATATATATTCCCTTTTAACCCTTTCCCTCTCTCCCTCTTCCACCTATCCCCCTCACCCCTCCCCCTTCACTCCTCCCCTCTTTAAACGTCTCTATTAAAGATGTAAGTTATTTATCTCACTCTTCGTCTATATATTTGTTATCCGTTCCTTATTCTCCTTTCCTCTTCTCCCTCTTCCTTCTCCTCTTCTCTTCTCACTTCCTCTCGTTCTCTTCTTTTTTTTTACATCTATTTTTTAACGAAACTTTTAACCTCTACACTTGTTACCTATTCTTTTTTTCCCGTTCCTCTTTCCCCTTTCCTCTTCGCTTCTTCTTTCCCCTCTTCTTTTTTTTTCCCTAGATTAAAAATATCCCCCTTTTATTTACCTCACTCCTCACCTCAATACCTGTTACCTGTGCCCTCCCCCCACCTCTCCTCTTCCCCTCTCCTTTTTTTTCACTTTTTCCTCCATTTTTTCCCCTCGTCGCCATTACTTCCGCGTCCAAGGGGAAAAAAGAGAAAGGTCTTTTGTTTACTCTATTTTATCTTCTCTGTTTCCTTGCCAAGTTTCAGTTCAGTGTTATTGTTATACCCCTCTCTCTCTCTCTCTCTCTCTCTCTCTCTCTCTCTCTCTCTCTCTGCTGCTGCCATATTTGTTTCAGGAGAAGCAATAACAACATACTTTCCTCCCCCAGCAGGAGTAATTTCTTTCCTCATACTGCGGGAATGCCGAGTAATACATTCAGGGGGCGAGGGGGGCAGCAGCGAAACGGTTTAGGTTAGGTAAGGTAGGATTAGTTTCAGTAAGATAATGTTAGGTTAGGTGAAGTTAGGTTTGGTTAGGTTAGGTTAGGTTAGGTTTGGTTAGGTTAGGTTAGGTTAGGTTAGGTTTGGTTAGGTTAGGTTAGGTTAGGTTAAGTTAGGTTAGGTTAGGTTAAGTTAGGTTAGGTTAGGTTAGGTTTGGTTAGGTTAGGTTTGGTTAGGTAAGGTTAGGTTAGGTAAGGTAATGTAAGGTTAGGTTAGGTTAGGTTAGGTTAGGTTAGGTTAGGTAAGCTTAGGTAAGGTTAAGCAAGCTGAATATAATAAACGCATGATAAAAAGTAGCATTGCAGTTTTTTTTTCTTTTCTTTTTCTTTTTCCTTAGGAGAGGCACCAGCCAAGGGAAACAAAATATATATATATATAAAAAAAGAGTTGGGGGGTGTGGCCACTGAGATGCCGGTCCCCAGAGTCAAGAGTGGCCATACGAAAATTAAAGGATAAGTGTCTTGAAACTTACTTCTTGAAATAATAAATGAAGAGTATACGAGTGGGAATACAAATTAAATACAGTAAATAGAAGTAAATACAGTATGATAAAAGGCATGATGAAAGCAAAGCAGTAGTGTAGATTATAATATAGAAAAAAAGACAAGTAAGGAGTAATAGTGGAAATAACAAATTAAATACAGTAAATAGAAAAAAAGGGACAAAAGAAAAGAGGATACAGCGAAACCCTTTAGAACTATGAAATAATAATGACACAAATAAATAAACAAACAAATAAATAATTGAAAAAACAGTGACCTCAAAAAATGGCCATAAAATAACACACACACACACACACACACACACACACACACACACACACACACACACACACACACACACACACACACACACACACACACACACACACACACACACACACATTAAGACCTCAAACAATGACCCAAGAAAGAAAAAGAGAGAAAACAAACACAAACACACACACATGGTGACCTCAAACACTTAAAACACCCACACACACACACACACACACACACACACACACACACACACACACACACACACACACACACACTAACCTTGAGCATGGTGAAGGGCCTGCTGTGTGGCGGGGGTGGACATCTCGGCCCTGCTTCCATACTGACTGCTGCTGCTCTGTGTGGGGAGACAAGGGGCGGGGGTGAGGTGATGCTGCAATGGAGGGGGAGGAGGTGGGGTGAGGGGTGAGATAATGCCGTGAGCGGGAGATTTGGTGAGGGGAGATAATGTTATGAGAGAGAGAGACAGGGGTAAGATAACGCTACTGTGATTGAGGAGGGGGGGGTCTGTCTCTCTCTCTCTCTCTCTCTCTCTCTCTCTCTCTCTCTCTCTCTCTCTCTCTCTCTCTGTCACGTGTCTCATTACGGAATATAATCACCTAATTTACCGATAGAAGCAAAATGACGCCGGAGTGAAAGTACCAGCAGGAGGAGGAGGAGGAGGAGGAGGAGGAGGAGGAGGAGGAGGAGGAGGAGAAGGAGGAGGAGGAGGAGGAGGAAGAAGAAGAAGAGGAGGAGAACAAGAACAAGAAAAAGAACAAAATAAAAAGAACAAGAAAATCAACAACAACAACAACAACAACAACAACAACAACAACAACAACAACAACAACAACAACAGCAATTAGAGGAAGAAATCAGAGCGGCAGAAATGAATGGTCTTGTTGCGCTGAAGGTAAAGGAAGAGAATTAGGTGACAGGTGCGGATAATAGGCGCAAAAAGGTGGGCCGAAGGTGTGTCAGGTTAATTAAGGTGCAAAGGTGCGTGCAGAGTGTCAAGGGTGTGTGTGTGTGTGTGTGTGTGTGTGTGTGTGTGTGTGTGTGTGTGTGTGTGTGTGTGTGTGTGTGTGTGTGTGTGTGTGTGTGTGTGTGTGTGTGTGTGTTAGATTAGATTAGGTTAGGTTAGATTGGGTTGTGTTAGGTTAGGTTAGGTTAGGTTAGGTTAGGTTAGGTTATGTTAGGTAAGGTTAGGTTAGGTAAGGTTAGGTTAAATTAGGTTAGGTTAGGTACAGTAAGGTTAGGTTAGGTTAAGTTAGGTTAGGTTAGGTTAGGTTAGGTTAGGTTAGCTACAGTAAGGTAGGATGTTGGCAGATAGTGAAGCAGACAGACAGATAGATAGATAAATAAATAAACAGATAGACACGCAGAGATAGACAGACAGACAGATACACAAACAGATAGACAGACAAACATACGATTATATAAACAAGTAACTAACTATTATAACATTAAAACCACATAAGGACCAACACAACAACAATCCACCCTTCCTTTAAGTTCCTTTGTGTCTGTAGTCAAATAGCAAGAGAGGGAATAAGTTACGTATCAAAACTTTAAAACCACATAAGGACTAGCAGAACAACAATCCACCCTTCCTTTGAGTTCCTTTGTGTCTGTAGTCAAAGCACGTCAGGCAGCGGGGAGGGAGGCAGGACAGAAGAAGCGGAGGGTACAAGACTTCAGGTAGAGGGAACAGCAGTGAAAGGCAAACTCATTAACCTGATATTTGTGTAAAGGAGACGAGGGAGGTTTACCTGGAAGAAGTGAAAGGGAAGAAAATGTTTGAAAATCGCCAGGTAATTTCAACGAGGAGGGAAGGAGGGAAGGAGGGAAGGAAGGAAGGAAGGAAGGCAGTGCAAGTGAACAAGAAGCACCAATTATGTAAACCTGCTTGTCACGGGAAATTGGAGTACAAGAAGAGGAGTGGTTATGCAAATGTCCAGGAAGGGAGTTGTTATTTTTCGTGTCTTTGTGGTTGTCCGTCTGTCTGTCTGTCTGTCTGTCTGTCTGTCTGTCTGTCTGCCAATATGTTAATCTACCTATGTCTTTATTTTTTCTTTATTTCTTTGTGCTTGTGCCTGTCTGTCTGCTTGTCTGTCTATCTGTCTGTCTATCTGTCTGTCTGTCTGCCTACCTGTCTGTCTGTCTGTCTACCTGTCTGTCTCCCTACCTGTCTGTCTCCCTACCTGCCTGTCTCCCTACCTGCCTGTCTCCCTACCTGCCTGTCTGCCTACCTGCTTGTCTGTCTACCTGTCTGTCTACCTGTCTGTCTGCCTACCTGTCTGTATATCTACCTGTCTGTCAGTCTGCCTACCTGTCTATCAGCCTACCTGTCTGTCTGCCTACCTACCTATCTGTCAGTCCATCTCATGAATAAAGGACAGCGGAGCACCAGAGAATCATTAAAAGGTGAACAAACAGGTGAAATGAGGCATCAGATGACAGGTGAGGGAAGGGAAGCAGGTAGAATTATAACGAAGAACTGGTATGATTTAAGATAAGGATAAGAAAGAAAGTGACAAGTGAGAGGAACAGAAATAAAGGAAACTGAGGGAAAGGAGGAAAGGAAAGGGTAAAGGGAAGAAGGCAAAGGAGCAAGGAATGATAAAAGGGAAAAATTGAGAGAAGGAACGTTGAGGAAGGGAAAGGATGGAGAATATCGTGACAGAGGGGAGGGGAGGATGGGACAGAGAAGGGGAAGAGGTGAGAGATGAGAGAGATAAGAGAGGAGAGTTAAGTAGAGGTAAGAGAGAGAGGAAGGGAAGCAAGATAAGTAATAAAAGAGAAGAGAAAACGGTAAGAGATGGAGGGCAGGACGAGATAAGAAAAGGGAGAAGGAGGAAGAAACAAAGGTAACGAGAAAAAAGATAAGAAAAGAGAAAAAAGAAAACGAAGATAATAAAATGACAAGTAACAGGGAACATTATAAACAAAAAACAAACAAACAAACAAACAAACCTCAACATAAAGTACTGGAGAAGCGAGAGAGAGAGAGAGAGAGAGAGAGAGAGAGAGAGAGAGAGAGAGAGAGAGAGAGAGAGAGAGAGAGAGAGAGAGAGAGAGAGAGAGAGAGAGAGAGAGAAGGGAAACGTGCCTCATGTTGGGGTGGATGACCTGACAGGTAGGGCAGGTGGACTAATTAAGGAGTTGTGGAGTAAAGTGAAGAAGAGGAGGAGGAGGAGGAGGAGGAGGAGGAGGAGGAGGAGGAGGAGGAGGAAGGATACGTCAAAGATATGAAGAAGGTTGACAGGTGTAGGTGGAGTAGTTAGAGGAAGAGGAAGAGGAGGAGGAGGAGGAGGAGGAGGAGGAGGAGAAGAGAGACGGAAGAGCAAGGAGAGGGATAAAAGGAGAGGAAGAAGTGTGAGGGGGGTGTAAGAAGAGAGAGTGTGGGATGGAGAAGGGAAAGAGGAGTGAGGACAAACGCAAGTGGGTGTCACAAATGAAACTTAACAGTGGATGAGAAGTGGAGGCGTGAGTGGACTGAAGGTGGAGGGATAAGTGGTGAAGGAAGGGAGAGAGAGAGAGAGAGAGAGAGAGAGATCCATATTTTCAAACGTTTCCGCGCCCCACCTCCGCTACTTCCATAAGGCTTTAGATGAAGACACACTGGCTTTCATAAGTTTTTGCACGGTTCCAGTGGCAGATTAACAAGATTTCTACGTTATTAGCAGGAGAAAGTCTTGAGAACCCGGCTAGTCATCTCTGTGGCCTTCGAAAACAGTCGTGGTGAGAGAGAAGAGCCTTTCAGAATACGAGGCGTGACTCACCTGGTAGTGATGAAGGAGGGCGTGGGAGCGAAGCACGTGGACCCTTAGTGCTGTTAGTTCCCGTTCCAACTCTGCAGCGAGGCTCTCAGGACTGGCCACGTGCTGCAGGGGGAGGGAAGGTGCGTGGTGAGGTGCTGGTAGTAGTAGTAGTAGTAGTAGTAGTAGTAGTAGTAGTAGTAGTAGTAGTAGTAGTAGTTGTTGCTGTTGTTGTTGTTGCTGTTGTTGTTGTTGTTGGTGTAGGAATGGACAAAAGGAAAAGACGAGAACAAAGATAAACAGGAAAGAGAAAGGAGAAGAGGAGGAAAACTAAATTCTACTGAACCTAACGTAACCAAACCACACCAAACCTAACCCATTCTAACTTAAACCCAACCAAACTTAACTAACCTAACCTAACCACACCAAACCAAACTTAATCTAACCTAACCTAACCTAACCCAACCTAACCTAACCTAACCAAACCACACCAAACCTAACCCAATCTAACTTCAACCCAACCAAACTTAACTAACCTAACCCAACCTAACTAACCTAAAATAACCAAAATAAAACCAAAGCCTCGACCAACATAATAAACAAGCTGCCCATCACTAAAAGCCCGAAGTTTAGGCTAATTTTCAGGCTTACGGACAGGGCAGGTGAGCGTAATTACCTGTCTGTTCAACCTGGCGGGAAACACAGCAACAGGTGAATGTCGTGTGGTGGGAATTTGCAGGTGAGTTAATGAAGCGCAGGTGAATGTTGGGATGAAAATAGAGAGAGAAGTGAGTGTGTGTGTATGTGTATGTGTGTGTATACCTTGGACTCTCCCAGCATCCTCAGCAGGGCACGGGCGGCTTTGCAGAGCACCCATTTCACCGCCAGCAGCACTCCTCTTAACATACACATACCCACCCACCCACACACACACACACACACACACACACACACACACACACAGAAGGCTACCGCTACAACTCACATATACAACCTTTCTCTACACTGCACACACCTGTATATACAATCACCACTGCCCCTCACACCTGTCACACCTGTTGTCACCACCATCACCACCACCACTTCCAAAGCACCGTCAAGAAGGCAATTGTTTACTAAGTGGTGATTAAAGCTTATCATCACCACTCCAGTCAGTCAGTCACCACGACACAGAATCACTACCACAATTATCACTCGTCAACAGGAAAATTCATCACCAGGAATGCGTTTCTTCATCACCACCACAGTCTTAGTCACGACAAGCGTATCTCACCACTATCACCACCACAGTTAACCTCCCATAAATCAACACCAAGGGGCAGATTAGGTCACCACAACGCAGCACCACAACTACAGTCATCACCATTTAAAAAAAGCACTCGTGTAAACTCATCACAAAGGACATAACACCACCAGAACATCACCAAATACGAACATAAGATCATCAGAAGTATAGTTCGTCATCACCACCTTACCACATCATCACCACCACCACCACCACCACCGCTGCCGCCACTAGATGACTTCTAAGATCAAATACAACACCACAGCCAGACTCGTATCACAGGGAGCAACACCTAAAAGTCAACACCACCAATACGAACAACACTCAGATCCACCAGACACACAATTTGCTCAACACCACAACACCAGGTAGATAAGCAACACCACCAGGTACTTAATTCATTCACCACCAATCATCACCACTACCACTACCATCACAATCACCGCTGTCATGCAAATCCACACTACACCACAACTACCACCGTACTGACCGACTCTGGTGGTGGTGGTGGTGGTGGTGGTGGTGGTGGTGGTGGTGGTGGTGGTGTCACGTAAATATATATTAATTGAGACTATGTAGCTTAATCCTCAGAGTCTGTGTCATGTCACGGTTGTCCTTAGAGAGAGAGAGAGAGAGAGAGAGAGAGAGAGAGAGAGAGAGAGAGAGAGAGAGAGAGAGAGAGAGAGAGAGAGAGAGAGAGAGAGAGAGAGAGAGAGAGAGAGAGAGAGAGAGAGAGAGAGAGAGAGAGAGAGAGAGAGAGAGATTCAGTGGTGCAAAGAATATAATTATAGTCTTAAAATTGAGATAATAATGAATCTAAAATATCTGATTAGAGAAAATTTAGCGGGAGAAAGTTTGAAATAGAAAATAACGTAAATTAAAAAGTAAATAATGACAAATACAATAAAAAAAAATATATAAACAAACATACTGAATGAAAAGAATCAAGTTTGTACATACGAAGGAAAGTGTAGGAAGGAAAAAAAGTAAAAGAAAGAGGAAAAATAAAGTGAGAAGATTAAATTAAAGAAACTACATAAATAATTAAGACAAACAAAGCAAAGAAATACAAGATGGATTAAAAAAAAAGATAAATGAAAAAAAGGAAGGAAATAAGAAAAAAAAATAAAAATAAATTACTCTTTAGAAAATAAATAACCGAATGACAACGAAGATTGCAACAAGAAATTACGACTCTCTCTCTCTCTCTCTCTCTCTCTCTCTCTCTCTCTCTCTCTCTCTCTCTCTCTCTCTCTCTCTCTCTCTCTCTCTCTCTCTCTCTCTCTCTCGAAGTTGCGGTTCCTCCCCTTTTTTTTTCAATAATCAACCATACAATTCTCTCTCTCTCTCTCTCTCTCTCTCTCTCTCTCTCTCTCTCTCTCTCTCTCTCTCTCTCTCTCTCTCTCTCTCTCTCACCATGGCCTGGTCCTCCTCCCGGGGCAGCACATCACAAGGGGGAGGGTCACGACGAGCAGTGATGAGAGCCTCGATCTGCAAGGGGAAGGGGGAAGGGTCACTACACTATTGCAGGGTCACTATTACTACTGCTACTACTGTTGTTTACTACTACTACTACTACTACCACTACTACTACTACTGGTATCAAGGTTGTTACTGTTATCATTACCAAAGAACGAAAGTCAAACGGGGTTATTACTACTACTACTACTACTACTACTACTACTACTACTACTATCACGTGTTATTACTGTTACTTCTACTATTTAGCAAAGGTTATATGGGAAGATTTAATATTTTTTTACACTACTACTACTACTACTACTACTACTACTACTACTACTACTACTACTACTACTGCTACTACTACTACTAACACGACTCACCTCTTCGCGAGAGAAGGAGGTGGTGAGGGGCACTTCGTCGAGGGGGTGGTGGCTGGGAAGGGCTGAGGTAGGGGAGTCCGCCCCCTCCCCCTCCTCCCCCAACCTTCCCTGTCTGGGAGCCACCACCGCAAGCCACTCCCTCCTCACCCCCTCCGTCCATCTGTGGGGGAGATAGTAAGAGCAAATAAATATAAATAAGTAAAGATAAATTAATAAATAAATAAAATAAATAAATAAATAAATAAAACAGGAAACTAATGTAGAAGCGTCATTAACAGCAGCCAAAGGAGATAAAATAAATAAAATGCAAAATATAAATACGAATACTATAATAATAATAATAATAATAATAATAATAATAATAATAATAATAATAATAATAATAATAATAATAATAATAATATGTACACTTTTAGCACATATTATGAAAGAAATATAACTTCTGATTGTGCTGGAGGAGGAGGAGCAGTAGTAGTAGTAGTAGTAGTAGTAGTAGTAGTAGTAGTAGTAGTAGTAGTAGCGTTAGTCGTGGTGGTGGTGGTGGTGTAGTGTTGATCGGACATGTAGGCTACACTAAAATATTTACCACTGAGTTTCCTTATCCCCCTCTCCATCTCACGTTTTCTGTAACACTCCAGCACCACATCCTCTCATATGACCGGGGAGACTATGCCATTCCCCTCCTGGCCACCACCACCACCACCACCACCACCACCACCACCAGGCAAATAAACAATGAATCAGAAGGAAAAGAGAATCACATGACTAACACACACACACACACACACATACATACATACAACACTCACGGTGAAGCAAGCATAGGGAAACACAAGCCATATACTGTACCTCACCACGCCTGACCTGCTCCAGCACAACCCTTCACTAAAGCACACACACCATGGAGAGTTGAGCAAACCTAACAGAACACACTCCTCCGACATATATCGCTACGTATTCTGCCTCCAAACACTGGCACTTCCCTTCAGTAACTCAGTAACTCGTGGCTGAACAAACGTAACAAGGGTTTTTAAAGGTGTTTCAAAGGTTCTATTGACAGATTAGCAATATCTCTATATAAACAACAGGGGAGTTTTGAGAATGTGGCTAATTATCTCTGTGTGGCTTTGAAAATTATGGTGGTGGTGAAGTAATACTGGTTTTTAAGGGTGTTTTTA
>NC_087179.1:16551879-16554379 GCF_035594125.1 Scylla paramamosain | reverse complement strand
ACCCACTCACCACTCACTCACCTAACCTCACCTAACATTACTAGATTAACCTAACTTTACCTAACCTGACCTAACTTAACCTTAACCTAACCTAACCTAACGTAACTTTAATCTAACCTAACCCAACCTAACCTAACCTAACCTAACCTAACTTAACCTAACCTAACTTAACCTAACCTAACCACAACCCAACCTAACATGACCTGAACTAACCTAACCTAACCTTAACCTAACCTCACCAATCACAACAACAGCCTCATACATGTTAATTATCGTAAGACTGAACCACCTTATGCATCCAAGGGGAGAGATAATCCACAGGGGGAAAAGTGCCTGAGGGGAATCTGTCAGACCGGGAAATGTCAGAGAGGGTAAGTGTCCTCCAAGGGAAACCTGCCAGAGGGGAAAATGTTACGAGGGGAAAATGTGAAGAGGGGAAATGTGAGTTTTTTTTTTCATTATTTTTCTTCATTCCACAGTATTCATTCCACCTCGCTGTTCATATTATCCATCAGTCCTTCCTCTTTCCTTCCTTCATTCCACATTTTTTTTTTTATCATTCCTCTCATTTTCTTCATTTTCTTATCATTCATTCCATGTTCTTATTTTATCTATCATCCTTCTTACCCTCCTCCACTTTCTCGTTCCACTTATCTATCCTCTCACACACACACACACACACACACACACTCACTTCACCTCCCATTCACCCATTCATCCACCATTTCTTTCTATCCTACTTGAATTCATCCACCTTATCTCTTATCCCTCCTTTGCAGTTCCACCCCACTCCACCACCCACTCAGACAGCAAGACTCGAGATTCTTCCTCCTCCTCTTCTTCTTCCTCCTCCTCCTCCTCCTCCTCCTTTTTCCCCGGTGTTGTGTCGCGTTGACTCACTTTGCATATATTACTAGTGTTTACCACACACACACACACACACACACACACACACACACACACACACACACACACACACATGAACCATACAGGGAACATGGAAGGATATACTATACAAGACCATACAGGGACCCATACACACTGCTTCTAAGGTCTTTTGTATGGTGATTTTAGTGTTAAGTGTTGTGCATGTGAGTGAATGGATCGAGAGGTGAAGGGATGTGTAAGGGTGACTTGGGAGGAAATAAGGGGAGTTTTGTTTTTTCCTCCTACTTTCATTGTTTCCTGTATTTTTTTTTCCTGTTTATTTCATTTTTTTCCTCTAATTTGGTCTTTCTTTTATTTTCTCCTTTGTTTTCCCTTCGTCTTGTTTTTTTTTTTTTCGTCTTCATCCCATTTTTTCCTCTTTATTTCGTTCTTTCCTCTCCAATTTCTCTCTTTTATCTCATTCTTTACTTCATCCTTTACTCTCTACCTCATTCTCTCCCCTACCTCATTCTTTTCTCCCCTTTCTTCCCTCCTCCCCCTTTTCTCTCCTCTACTCAGTTAAACCTCTCAGTCTTTCCTTAAAAAAATACTCAAATAAACAAATAAATAAACAAATCAGTCAAACAAGGGTATTTCAAGAGGGGAGAACGATTCAAGGCTAATGGAAGCAGAAGAGTAATACCTATGGCAGTAGTTAAGCTTGTTTGGGACATAATCACCTGAAAAAATATATAATTACCAGATAAACAAGACAGTATATTCAGGTTGTGCTAGGGGAAGTGTTCAAGGGAATTCTAGCTAAGTTTAAGGTGGGAGAAAATAAGACTGGGTTTGAGAACTGTAAAAGGTGTATCAGTTTGGAATAAGAAGGAAGTTACGCTGCCTAAGGTGTAATCAGGGCAGGAAAGGATGTGTTAGGTTAGTTAAGTGTATGATGGGTAAATATGGTTAGAAAATTGTTAAGGGAAATCGTGTGCCAGTTTACAGTTGGAGGGAAAGTAGTTTGAGGTTCAGGCTGTGTTCAGGGAAAGTTAGAGAATTTTAATGAAGTTTATAATGGGAAAATAAGGTGAGAGAATTGTTAAGGTAAATTGTGTCAGTTCAGAATCGAGGGGAAACTGAATCACCTGAGACATGATCAAGGTAGGAAGGTTCAGACTGTGTTGAATTAAAGTTGCAGATTTTTATTGAAGTTTATGATGGGAAAATATGGTTATGTTAGAGAAATGTTTGAAGGTAAATCGTGCGTCAGTTTACAATAGGAAGAGAATTAAGGCAAGAGATTCAAGCTGTGTTAAAGGAAGTGTTCAAGGAAGGTATATGTTAGTTAGGAATAGAGAAGGAAATTAATAAAGGATGTGATAGATTTAAGGTAAGTGGGTACAAGAAAAAACAAAAGCTGTGTTAACCCTTTCAGTGATACGCAACCTTTCCCATAATCCTTTGCAACTTCTAAGGGACATTTTTTTTTTTTTTTTTTTTTTTGTACTAGTGTCTCTCTCAATTGGCAAAACTTAAATAAACCTCAATTTCCTCCCCACCCCCTTCGTGTTCATGTCCATCCAAACATTTCACTACAGTGGTCTCAAGGTTGGCAAACGACACCCATACA
>NC_087179.1:16541879-16546879 GCF_035594125.1 Scylla paramamosain | reverse complement strand
TGTTTTCCCATTCTTCCTCTCTTCTTTCCCATCATTCTTTCTAATCATCTCTCTCTCTCTCTCTCTCTCTCTCTCTCTCTCTCTCTCTCTCTCTCTCTCTCTCTCTCTCTCTCGCCACCAGACATCTCATAAAGTCAAGCTCTAAGGGATTCCACTTTTAATCCACTAAAAATTCAAATATTCCACCTATATTCATCATGATCCACCGTGAATCCACTTAGGCGTGCTGGAACTCAACCTATCCAGTAATATATAACCACTGATCCACCTTAATTCAATCTGGTCCACCTAAATCCATCTGTGATCCAATTCTATTCACTGTTCATCCACTACAGTCCACTCTTATCCACTGATGTCCACTCTGCTCCACTTCTGATCCACCACACTCCACTTAATCCACTACAGTTCACTCTTATCCACTAATATCCACCTTGCTCCACTTCTGATCCACCACACTCCACTTATTCCACTACAGTCCACTCTCATCCACCACCAGAAACAATTCATCCACCACAGTGTATCTCATCCAATACATTCCACTCTGATTCGCTACAGTCCATCTCTAATCCACTTTCATCCACTCTGGTTCGTCTCTGATCCACTGGTATCCTCTGAATCACGAATACTCACGCACATCTCATCCACAATCCACCCATCCACATTAATCATCCACCAATACGAAAAATCAGAAGAAATTAGCCAGATTCACTTTTTTTATATAGAGTCCACTTCACCATACAAGATCCACTAAATAGTAACGAAGAATGACACTGATCCACCGGTTATCCACGCCAGTGTGCCACCAACTGGGTTAATCCACTTATGGTATTCCATGTTACTTTATCAAAAACAAAATAAATGAATGAATAAATGAATGAATAGATTAATTAACAAATAAATCAATGAATCAATGAAATATTCCAAGCTGCATCAGTTTATCGATAAAAATGATGGTGATGGTGATGATAATGATGATGATGGTGATGATGATAAAAACAATGATAGTAACAATAATAATAACGATAATAATAATAATAATAATAATAATAATAATAATAATAATAATAATAATAATAATAATAATAATAATAATGCCTACAACAACAACAACAACAACAACAACAACACAAAATAAGAACAAGTAAAAAAACAACCAACAAAATGACATTCTAAGCCACCACCACCACCATCACCACCACCACCACCACCACCACCACCATCACCACCACCAGTAAGGCAGCTTCATAATGGCAGGAGAGGTAAGGGGGGGGGAGGGAGGGGACACAATACAGTGATCATGTCCTGGAGTGATTGGTTAGTCCGTGACGAGAGAGAGAGAGAGAGAGAGAGAGAGAGAGAGAGAGAGAGAGAGAGAGAGAGAGAGAGAGAGAGAGAGAGAGAGAGAGAGAGAGAGAGAGAGAGAGAGAGAGAGAGAGAGAGAAGGGGGGGTTCAGGTCGAGAATGATTTCATGTGGAGGGCTTTTTTTTGTAGTGGAGGAGGAGGAGGTGGAGGAGGAGGAGGAGGAGGAGGAGGAGGAGGAGGAGGAGGAGGAGGAGGAGGAGGAGGAGGAGGAGGAGGAGGAGGAGGTTAGGTTGAGCTTGGATAGAATAAAGTGATGTTAAATTTCGTTATTATTATTAGTAGTAGTAATAGTAGTAATAGTAGTAGTAGTAGTAGTAGTAGTAGTAGTAGTAGTAGTAGTAGTAGTAGTAGTAGTAGTAGTAATAAATGCCAGTAGATAATGCCTTTATTTATTTTTCATTTTTCTTTTTTTTTAACCTCGAGTCATTACCAACAACAACAACAACAACAACAACAACAACAACAACAAACCACCACCACTACAAAAAACAAGAAAATAGGAGATGAAAAAAAAGAAAAGAGAGGAAAATGAAGGAAACAAAGAAAGGCAATTTTAGCGAAGGAGGAAGAAGAGAAGATAGCCAGTAAAGGTGGAATAGGAGGAGGAAGGAAAAGAAGTAGGCAGTCTGGGAGGAGGGAAGAGGAGGAAGATTGAAATAACGGAGAGAGAGAGAGAGAGAGAGAGAGAGAGAGAGAGAGAGAGAGAGAGAGAGAGAGAGAGACAGAGAGAGAGAGAGAGAATGAGAGAAAACGGAGAAGAAATGAAAGAAGAAGAGAGGAGAGAGGAAAGGAGAGGAAGAAATAAAGAGAAAAGAAGAAAAATACGGAAGAAAAGAATAAAAAGGAAAAAGGAGAAGAGGAGAAAAGGAAGGAACAAAGAGAGAAAACAAGGGAAGCAAAAAAATAAAGAAGGTATAAGGGAGAAAGTGAGAGAGAAAGTAAAAGAGAGAAGAGAGGGAAAGAAAACGGAGAAACTGAGGGGAGAAAACGGGAGGAGGGGAAATGAAGAACAGTGATAGATGCAACAAAGAGAAAGGGGATGAGAAGAAGAGTAAGGGGGAATTGTGGAGATAAGGGAAGGGGAAGAGGGGAAGAGGTGAGGGGAGGAGGAGAGGAGGAAGAGAAGGAGGAGGAGGAGGAGGAGGGGAGAGGGGGAGAGGGGAGTGTTATGTGGTCCACGCGTTGCTATGGTTACCGCCCGCCTTCAACCATCGACGGAAAACCCCTCTCTCTCTCTCTCTCTCTCTCTCTCTCTCTCTCTCTCTCTCTCTCTCTCTCTCTCTCTCTCTCTGGCTTGCAAAATTCAAACTCCTTCCGTGACTATCAACCATGACACACACACACACACACACACACACACACACACACACACACACACACACACACACACACGTGCTAATTCCGCTTCCTTGATTGTAAAGCGAGGCACAGAAGCATAGGTAGGTTTTCAATACCTCATTATAAGCGCCAAAGAGGTTCAATTGATTAATCTGTGCGAGGGAAGGTATGCAGTGGGAGTTGTAATGCGCTTGTGGTGAGGAGGAGGAGGTGGAGGAGGAGGAGGAGGAAGCGATGACAGGATGATAAGGACGAGGTAAGACAAAAAAAGAACAAGAAAGGAATGGTGAAAGAAAGAAAAAGGAAGAACAAGAATGGAAGAAAGAAGAAAGGGGGAAAAATAAATGAAGGAAAAGAAGAAAACGAGAAAGAGAGCAATGATGACAAGAAAAAGGAATAATAAGGAGAGAACAATAACAAAAACAGGAAGATAAAACAAAGAAAGAAAAGAAAAAAATGAAAAGAAGAAGAAAAAAGTAGATAAAGCAGAGCAAAAGAAAGAAAAGAGAAAAAATGAAAGAATGAAAATAATAATAATAATAATAATAATAATAATAATAATAATAATACGAACAAGAGGAAGAAGAAGAAGAAGAAGAAGAAGAAGAAGAAGAAGAAGAAGAAGAAGAAGAAAAAGAAGAAGAAGAAGAAGAAGAAGAAGAAGAAGAAGACAAAACAACGAAAGAGCAAAAGAAAGGAGAGAAAAAATGAAAGAATGAAAATAATAATAATAATAATAATAATAATAATAATAATAATAACAATAATAATAATAATAATAATAATAATAATAATAATAATAATAATAATAATAATAATAATAATAATACGAAGAAGAACAACAACAACAACAAGGACAAAAAACAAAAAAAGAGCAAAAAATAAACAAAGAAGAAAACAAAGAAAGACCAAAAAAAGAAAGAAAAATTAAATAAAAAAAAATTTTAAAAACAACACGAAGAAGAAGAAGAAGAAGAAGAAGAAGAAGAAGAAGAAGAAGAAGAAGAAGAAGAAGGGCAACCAGAAAGGGAATCTGGCCACGCGTAAATAATGCAGTACAGTGAACAACCGCCACTAACAGACACGGGAGAGGTTCGAACCGTGTTGCTTTCCTTACACAAGACAAGTTGGTGACCAAAGAGCAAGGTCGTCTTTACTTTACTTTATCTTAGGTATAGTTAGTTTACCTCTCTCTCTCTCTCTCTCTCTCTCTCTCTCTCTCTCTCTCTCTCTCTCTCTCTCTCTCTCTCTCTCTCTCTCTCTGTCATAATTTATGCAAGATTTTTTTTATTTGCATCGCTTATCTATAAACACTTCAAGAGAGAGAGAGAGAGAGAGAGAGAGAGAGAGAGAGAGAGAGAGAGAGAGAGAGAGAGAGAGAGAGAGAGAGAGAGAGAGAGAGAGAGAGAGAGAGAGGTAAAGAATGTAAGAAAAAACAGAATATACCACAATTTCTCTCTTTTTATGCACATTCTCTCTCTCTCTCTCTCTCTCTCTCTCTCTCTCTCTCTCTCTCTCTCTCTCTCTCTCTCTCTCTCTCTCTCTCTCTCTCTCTCTCTCTCTTTCTCCTGCCTACCTGCCGTGCCTAAAACACCTGTCCCAAGATTGATTCCCCTTGGGTAAATCCCCCCCCCTCTCTCTCTCTCTCTCTCTCTCTCTCTCTCTCTCTCTCTCTCTCTCTCTCTCTCTCTCTCTAGTGTGTGGGTTGGATGAGGAACGAGGGAGCGAATGTGCGCGTTAGGAGGAAGAATGAGTAGGGGAGGGAAGGAGGGAAGGAGGGAGGAAGAGGGAGAGGGAGGAAGGAAGGGAGGGAGGGAGATGAAGTTGAAGGAGGAAATGGAAGGGAAGAGAAGGGAAGGGAGGGGAGGGGAAGGGAAGAGGCGTTCAGATTTTCATTTTACGAGAGGTCCTTTTAACACTCTATTGGTCCTCCTCTTAGATTAGGAGGAGGAGGAGGAGGAGGAGGAGGAGGAGGAGGAGGGAGGAGGAGGAGGAGGAGGAGGAGGAGGAGGAGGAGGAGGAGGAGGAGGACAAGAACGAAAATCGAAAGGAGACACGCGAGAGAGAAAAAAGAAAGAATATGTGCAGGAGGAGAAAAACGAGGAGGAGGAGGAGGAGGAGGAGGAGGAGGAGGAGGAGGAGGAGGAGGAGGAGGAGGAGGAGGAGGAGGAGGAAAACTGACGAAGGAGAAGGAAAAAAAAGAAAGTGAAGAATGACACAAAAGAAAACGAGGAGGGAGAAAATGATGGTTTTGAAATCAAGAAGAAGAAGAAGAAGAAGAAGAAGAAGAAGAAGAAGA